>NC_086320.1:365375154-365692654 GCF_036172605.1 Pelobates fuscus | reverse complement strand
CACTATGGATTGTCTGGTGTTAATTGCTAATTACACTATTTCAAGCTTTGTATGAGTATGCAGAATTATTCCAAAAGTGTGAATTTTCAGGAATTCAAAGTGAGTTTCAAATGTTAAAGGAACACTCTAGACCAGGGGTAGTCAACCTTTTAATACCTGCTGCCCACTTTTGTATCTTTGTTGACAGTAAAATTTCATTACCGCCCAACAGTCCCGCAGTAACTTAATTTATAGCGCAAGTGCGATTCTTTTTTTCTATTTTCGATTCTACTTTTTTTTTCAGTGTGTGTATGTGAGGTATAGAGATGTCCCGAATAGTTCGCTGGCGAATAGTTCCTGGCGAACATAGCTTGTTCGCGTTCGCCATGGACGGCGAACATATGCGATGTTCGGTCCGCCCCCTATTCGTCATCATTGAGTAAACTTTGACCCTGTACCTCACAGTCAGCAGACACATTCCAGCCAATCAGCAGCAGCCCCTCCCTCCCAGCCCCTCCCACCACCTGGACAGCATCCATTTTAGATTAATTCGGAAGCTGCATTCTTTTTTTTTTTTTTTTTAGACAGAAGTGTGTTATATTTGAGCATGCTAGGCTGAACGTGTGTATATCATGGCTAGTTGCACTGAGGGTATGAGTATATAGCAGTAAATTGTTGTGAAAGATGGCTGTCATGTTTAGGGTGTAGCTTGCACGTTATCAACTGTGTATTTATATCAGCAGCTCCACCACTAGTTATAAATCAAGTGTGAGTCGCCCCATGAGATGAGACTAGTGAAAAACATAATACATGAACGGTTAAGGTAAAGGCATGTAAGGAACTACGACAATAAACTCTTTAGGAGGTGAAATAATGACATGTTTAAACGCTTGCTACTTTACGATTAGTTAATGTACAGAGAGCAGTTCATGTGATCAAAGGCATGGTGTGGAGGATCGGCTATAGTGGGACATGCTTGGCAGGCTGCTGTTTACTGCTTGTGCTCATCCGATCCCTTCTGGGCGCCAGGTGCAGACCCTGGGAGTCCCTGATACATGGAACAACAAAGGCAAGTCTCTGGCTGAGTGCCGGTTTCACGGCTTGAGGTAATGAAAGCTTGTTTTGTCGGGTGGTCGGATCTGTCCCGGTGGTGCTTCATGTCCGGTGCGGGATTGTGGTGGCTTAAGGTGGAGGCGAGTGCTTGACGTGGGGCAGGCTCTGCATTTCTGTTTCTGCCTCCGGTCCCATCTTCGACGCCTTTTGCGTTGGTGGATTTTAATGGGGACTGCTTCGCTTAGCTGTGGTGGAGCTTGTTGGGGCTGTGGTGGAGCTTGTTGGGGCTTCCTGCTTGTTATTTGCTTCCAAAATTGATTAAAGAGTCTGTCCAGCTTAGACTCAATATCCTGCCATGCTTTGCTGGTACCAGGAGGACACGCGGCTGCCGCCAGATTGGGAGAGTCGCAGATTAGTATGTCAGCCTGGGCGGCTGTGCTCTGTGTGTCCATTAGCTCCAGACAGCCTCTCAGGGGTGGACCGGGATAACCCCCACCGGTCCGAGGGGGTCTCCTGCCGGGAAGTAGTTGCTCCTGGGCATCCCAGGATCGGGAGATCGGCCGCCTCTCCCGCCCGGTGAGCACCAGGCCACACTTGCCACGCGGAGGTAAGTAAGACTCTGTCGAGTTGCTGACCTCTATTAAGCATGCCGGGTCGGTCAGCTAGGAGCAACATTGCTGGGTCAACCCCTTCTGGGGTGAAATTCGCTTGTTGATAGCTGCTTAAAGTGAGATATTGAGGACGCTCACACGAAGTGCGTCTTTCCTCCATGACAGCTAGGCCCCGCCCCCCGGAAGCTGCATTCTTAGTGAAAGGAGGGACAGTGTAGCTGCTGCTGATTTAATAGGGAAATCAATAGCTAGGCTTGTGTATTCAGTATCCACTACAGTCCTGAATGACTCATCTGATCTCTGCTGTAAGGACAGCACCCCAAAAAGCCCTTTTTAGGGCTAGAACATCAGTCTGCTTTTTTTTCCCTGTGTAATCTAATTGCAGTGTCCTGCCAGCGTGTGTCAGGCTCACAGCGTATATTGTGCCCACTTGCCCAGTGCCACCACTCATATCTGGTGTCACAATAGCTTGCATTTAAAAAAAAATTAACTTTTTTGACTGTAATAAAATAGCAGTCAGTTTCCTTCAAACGTGTGCGTTTCAGGGCCTGCCAGGGCACAGTGTCACACCAGTGCAACTCATATCTGGTGTAACAGTAGTGTACATTAAAAAAAATACTAGAAATTTGACTGTGAAATAATAGCAGTCAGTTTCCTTCACACGTGTGCGTTTCAGGGGCTGCCAGGGCACAGTGTCACACCAGTGCAACTCATATCTGGTGTAAGAGTAGTGTACATTTAAAAAAAAAAAAATTTTGTGACTGTAATAGATTGAATAGCATTTAGTGTCAGGCCTACAGCGTCTACTCTGCCAACTTCTGCCAGTGCACAGTGCCACTCATATCTGTTGTCACAGTAGCTTGCACGCATAGTACCACTAATCGAAAAAAAAATGACAGGCAGAGGCAGGCCACCCCGCAGGGGCCGTCGTGGTCGTTGTGCTGTGATTCCCTTTGGCCCTAGAATAATGCCCAGTGTTCAGAGGCCACGTACCCTGAACTCGAAAAGTTATGAGGACATAGTTGACTGGCTAACACAGGACACCCAATTTTCTACAGCTTCCGCTCGGAACCTTGACACACCATCCTCCTCCAGCTTAGCTTCGGGCACCTCTCAAGTTACCACTCGCCCGCCTGCCGCCACCATCAACACTAGCACCACAGCCGCTTCACTTGATCTGTCAGAGGAGTTATTTACACATCAGTTGGAAGAAATGAGTGATGCGCAACCATTATTGCCAGAGGATGATGATAACAGGGATATGTCTCAGTCAGGCAGCATTACACACATTGACGTACGGTGTGATGATAATGATGTTGTACCCGCTGCTGCTTCCTTTGCTGAGTTGTCAGATACAAGTGAAGTGGTTGATGATGACGATGCGTCCGTGGATGTCACGTGGGTGCCCGCTAGAAGAGCATAAGAACAGGGGGAAGTTCAGATGGGGAGACAGAGAGGAGGATTAGATGAGTTGGAAGCAGGGGGAGGTCGTCGCAAGGAGCTAGTGGCACAGTCAGACAGCATGCATCAGCACCCGTGGTCAGCCAGACAGCACGACAATCAACGCATGCTGTTGCCACCATCAGAATGCCGTCATTGCAGATCTCAGCAGTGTGGCATTTTTTGGTGTGTCTGCCTCTGACAACAGCGATGCCATTTGCAACCTGTTCCAAAATAAACTGAGTCGTAGGAAGTCCAACACCCACCTAGGTACAACTGCTTTGCGAAGGCACATGATCGCACATCACAAACACCTATGGGATCAACACATGAGTACAAGCAGCACACAAACTCAAAGCCGCCATCCTCCTCCTGGTCCAGCATCTTCAGCCACGTCAACCACTGCTGTCCTCCTTGACCCTTCTCAACCATCCGCCAGTCCGTCTCTCGCCTTGAGCAGTTCCTGCTCATCTGCCCACAGTCAGGTGTCTGTCAAGGACATGTTTGAGCGTAAGAAGCCAATGTCACAAAGTCACCCCCTTGCCCGGCATCTGACAGCTGGCTTGTCTGAACTCTTAGCCCGCCAGCTTTTACCATACAAGCTGGTGGAGTCTGAGGCGTTCCAAAAATTTTTAGCTATTGGGACACCGCAGTGGAAGGCACCCGGTCGAAATTTATTTGCACAAAAGGCAATCCCCAACCTGTACTCGATTGTGCAAAAGGAAGTAATGGCATGTCTGGCACACAGTGTTGGGGCAAGGGTCCATCTGACCACTGATACATGGTCTGCAAAGCATGGTCAAGGCAGGTATATCACCTACACTGCGCATTGGGTAAACCTGCTGATGGCTCTGCAGAGGAGTTGGTTGGTGACACCGCCACAACTTGCAGGCAGGCCTGCTGCCACCTCCTCTACTCCTCCTACTCCATCCTCTTCCATAACCTCCTCGGCTGAGTCCTCTTCTGCTGCTGCATCTTGCTCCACATCAACGGCACCCCCCCAGCTCCCCAAGTACTATTCCACATCCCGGATACGGCAGTGTCACGCCGTCTTTGGGTTGACTTGCCTGAAAGCAGAGAGTCACACCGGACCAGCACTCCTGTCCGCCCTGAACGCACAGGTGGATCAGTGGCTGACTCCGCACCAACTGGAGATCGGCAAAGTGGTTTGTGACAACGGAAGAAATTTGTTGGCGGCATTGAATTTGGGCAAGTTGACACATGTGCCGTGCATGGCACATGTGTGTAATCTGATCGTACAACGCTTTGTGCATAAGTACCCAGGCTTACAGGACGTCCTGAAGCAGGCCAGGAAGGTGTGTGGCCATTTCAGGCATTCCTACACGGCCATGGCACACTTTTCAGATATCCAGCGGCGAAAGAACATGCCAGTGAGGCGCTTGATTTGCGACAGCCCGACACGTTGGAATTCAACACTCCTAATGTTCGACCGCCTGCTCCAACACTTAAAAGCCGTTAACGACTATTTGTATGACAGGGGTGCTAGGACAGCCTCTGCGGAGCTGGGAATTTTTGCCACGTTACTGGACGCTCATGCGTTCTTTTGAGGAGGTAACAAACCTAGTCAGTCGCACCGAAGGCACCATCAGCGACATCATACCATTTGTTTTCTTCCTGCAGCGTGCCCTGCGAAGAGTGCTGGATCAGGCCATAGATGAGCGTGAAGAGGAAGAGGAAGAGTTGTGGTCACCATCACCACCAGAAACAGCATTATCAGCATCGCTTGCTGGACCTGCGGCAACGCTGGAAGAGGATTGTGAGGAAGAGGAGTCAGAGGAGGAATGTGGTTTTGAGGAGGAGTAGGAAGACCAACCACAACAGGCATCCGGTGTTGTATGTGGCTGGGGGGAAGAACATACCTTCAGTGAGATCATGGAGGAAAATGAACGGGACATGAGTAGCTCGGCATCCAACCTTGTGCAAATGGGGTCTTTCATGCTGTCGTGCCTGTTGAGGGACCCTCGTATGAAAAGGCTGAAGGAGAACGACCTGTACTGGGTGTCCATGCTACTAGACCCCCGGTACAAGCAGAAAGTGCCTGAAATGTTACCGAATTACCGCAAGTCGGAAAGGATGCAGCAGTTCCAAAATAAATTAAAAAGTATGCTTTACACAGCGTATAAGGGTGATGTCACAGCACAACGGGAATCTAACAGGGGAAGAGGTGAAAGTAATCCTCCTCCTCCCACGACCACGCTGGCAAGGACAGGATGCTTTACAGACGTGTTGTTGATGGAGGACATGCAGAGCTTTTTAAGTCCTACGCATCGCCACAGCCCTTCGGGGTCCACCCTCAGAGAACGACTCGACCGACAGGTAGCAGACTACCTCGCCTTAACTGCAGATATCGACACTCTGAGGAGCGATGAACCCCTTGACTACTGGGTGTGCAGGCTTGACCTGTGGCCTGAGCTATCCCAATTTGCGATAGAACTTCTGGCCTGCCTCACTGCAAGTGTCCTGTCAGAAAGGACCTTCAGTGCAGCAGGAGGTATTGTCACTGAGAAGAGAAGTCGCCTAGGTCAAAAAAGTCTAGATTACCTCACCTTTATTAAGATGAATGAGGGATGGATCCCGAAGGGACTGACAGTAGGCGATACATTCGACTAAAAAAGGCCTGATGAGGGGGACGTAACAGGGATTAAACTGATAAGAATAGTACTACTTAACACACCACTCCTATCTGGTGGCACATTAGATTGCACGCGCAGTGCCCCAAATTTGAAGTAGGAGGACCGACCAAGCATCTTTTTCCATCTCCCGGTTCCTAAAATCGATGCCATATACACATCCCCTGACAAGGGACATAACAGGGATTAAACTGATAAGAATAGTACTACTTAACACACCACTCCTATCTGGTGGCACATTAGATTACACGCGCAGTGCCCCACATTTGAAGTAGGAGGACCAACCAAGCATCTTTTTCCATCTCACGGTTCCTAAAATCGATGCCATATACACGTCCCCTGATAGGGGACGTAACAGGGATTAAACTGATAAGAATAGTACTACTTAACACACCACTCCTATCTGGTGGCACATTAGATTGCACGCGCAGTGCCCCAAATTTGAATTAGGAGGACCGACCAAGCATCTTTTTCCATATCCCGGTTCCTAAAATCAATGCCATATACACGTCCCCTGATAGGGGATGTAACAGGGATTAAACTGATAGGAATAGTACTACTTAACACACCTTATAATAACACAGAGAGAGGCAATGCAGAGAGAGGAGTCTGAAGAAGAGGAGTCAGAGGAGGAAGGTGGCTTTGAGGAGGTGGAAGACCAAACACAGCAGGCGTCCCAGGGGGCTTGTTGTCTCCTTTTGGGGACCCTTGGTGTTGTACGTGGCTGGGTGGAGGAAGAGACCTTCAATGACATCAGTGAGGACAAGTAACGGGACATGGCTAGCTTGGTATCCAACCTTGTGCAAATGGGGAGTTTGCGGTTGTGCAAATGGACTGTTTGCGGTTGTTTGCAGTGCGTTAAATGGGGAGTTTGGTCTGTCACTGTGAAGCGGGCGTAACCCTTACACTACCTGATTGATACAACATCATACCTGATGTTTTAAAGCATGTTATTCCAAACAATTTAGGAATGTTAGGTGATTTATGCCCTTTATGGATTAAAACCAGACTCTACATCAACTATGTAATTTTCCATGGGAGTTTTGCCATGGATCCCCCTCCGGCATACCACAGTCCAGGTGTTAGTCCCCTTGAAACAACTTTCCCATCACTATTGTGGCCAGAAAGAGTCCCTGTGGGTTTTAAAATTCGCCTGCCTATTGAAGTCTATGGCGGTTCGCCCGGTTCGAAAATGTTATGTTTGCGACATCTCTAGTGAGGTACTGTGTGTGTGTGTGTGTGTGTGAAGGGTGTAGTATGTGTAAAGGGTTGCTGTGCATGTGTAAGGGGTGTTGGCCTTGTGTGAGGGAGCCAGTGCTTATGTGAGGGATGCAGTGCTTGTGTGAGGGGCAGTATGTGTGAGGGAGTAGTGTGTGTGTGATGGGGCAGTGTATGTGTTTGAGGGGTGTAGTTTGTGTTTGTGAAGGCTGCATGGGGTCTATGCTGTGTGTAGGTGGGTGATATTTGAAAATCTATCTTAAAGGGACACTATAGTCACCTGAACAACTTTAGCTTAATGAAGCAGTTTTGGTGTATAGAACATTCCCCTGCAGCCTCACTACTCAATCCTCTGCCATTTAGGAGTTAAATCCCTTTGTTTATGAATCCTAGTCACACCTCCCTGTGTCTTGCACTGCCTTCCATAAACACTTCCTGTAAACAGAGCCCTATGTAGGCTTTCTTTATTGCACGTTCAGTTTAATTAAGATTTTCTTATCCCCTGCTATGTTAATAGCTTGCTAGACCCTGCAAGAGCCTCCTGTATGTGATTAAAGTTCAATTTAGAGATTGAGATACAATTATTTAAGGTAAATTACATCTGTTTGAAAGTGAAACCAGTTTTTTTTTCATGCAGGCTCTGTCAATCATAGCCAGGGGAGGTGTGGCTAGGGCTGCATAAACAGAAACAAAGTGATTTGACTCCTAAATGACAGTGAATTGAGCAGTGAAATTGCAGGGGAATGATCTATACACTAAAACTGCTTTATTTAGCTAAAGTAATTTAGGTGACTATAGTGTTCCTTTAATGTTTCCCCCTCCCTTCTTCTGTAAGCCCTGGTGGTCCAGTGGTGGCATGTTCACTTTAGCCTGCAGCTCCCCCGGCTGCAGGCTGACTCTCTACTGTCCTACTGCGAGCACAGCACTGTATCGAAACGTTGCCATTATAACGCGCAGCAACACTCCAACCAGCCTGCTCGCGGGAGGAAAACAGAGCCTTCCAGGCCCATCCCTCCCGCTGCTGGAACTAAGTGCCAGCGGGCCGTTGGAGGAAGTCTTTGATGTCCTCAGCAGCCTGAGAGGGCTTACTGCAAGGCCGGCTCTGCATGGGCCGGCAGAGGAGATAAAAGGCAATCAACGGCCATCGAGGTCCACTGGGCATTTTCTGCAGAACCCACCACCGCCCACTTGAAATCCCAAACCGCCCACTAGTGGATGGTAGGGACCAGGTTGACTACCCCTGCTCTAGACACATAAGTTTGCTGAAGTGCTTAATGTTTCTGGAGCAGTGTTAATTTTGGCGGCAAATTTGCATTTAGTTTTAGTCAGTCTTTTGACTAAAAAGCCATTTTAGCTTTAGTCGTATTTTAGTCAACTAAATTGTTTTAGTTTTAATCTCTGGTAGATTTTAGTCGAGAAAACTAAAATCAGATGGGTTTGGTTAAAGCATCTGTCTCTTTTGCCTGTTCCCCAGCCCCTCTGTGTCTCTTTGTGTCCTCCCAGCCCCTCTTTGTGTCTCTCTCCCAAGCCCTGGTCTGTCTCTTTTGGCCCTTCCACAGATCCTCTGTGCAGTGTTAATTTTGGAGGCAAAGTTCAATTCAGTTTTTGTCATAGTCTTTTGACTACAAAGCCATTTTAGTTTTAGTCGTATTTTAGTCATTTTAATTTTTAGTTTTAGTCGACTAAATCTCAAAAATGTTAGTTGACTAAAATTGTTAGTCAACAAAATTAACACTGTTTTGGAGTCGGACATACTTGTGACAGTTTATAAAAGTGACAATATTAATAAAACTTGACACTTTTATAATTGGAGGTTGATACATCTCCCTGTCACTCAGATAGCCAGTGAGGTTTATATCCCCTTTGGTAAGCTCCACAGAGCTAACGTTTGTAGCAGACGCCCAAAGCTTGAGCACGCAATGCCTTCCTCCTTTCTCAGACGTATTATATCTATATCCCAAATTCACCTTTGAACTCACTTTGAATCACTGCTAACTCACACTGTAGTGAATAATCCCGTATGACAACAAAACTAGTCTTCCTATTTTTACAAGCAGCTAATTGATTCCATATGCCACTCAAGACACTTCAGTACATACCGACTCAATTTAATCACCTTTATAACCACTGCCACTGCCTTTTTACCAGCAAGTCTGTGTAATGTACATATCTTTAATTCTGTTCAGATTTTAAACCACTGATCACTGTACTATATAGAGATAAATAATGTCAATTCAGGTAGTGGAATTTGAGTAGTTAGTAGGGAATTAGGTACACGTTGGTGACTGATGGTGGGGGGAAAAATGAGAAAAAGTGAAAGAAAAACCAAATATAAACCACCCCAAGGAAAAAATAGTTAGTGCCGTTAGATTTCATGTAGCTGGTAAACTGATAAATTAGATAGCTAGTTGGTAAGTTGGTTTGGTGCACTAACACTGCTGGAGGGTTACTTTACATTTTAGCAGAAAATAATGGTTGAAATACGAGCACTATATAATTTACTATTTAATGAAACCCACTATTAGTGTAAAGTTTCCGGTATTTTTTTCTTCCTATAAAGACAATCGGAGAAGAAAATGAACAGCCCATTCAATGATTGCTGCTAGCCTAGGGCTGTTAATAAATAACCAATGAATGCCACAAAGTTTAGAGTTAAATCCTCTTAATGGGAGAAAAAGAAACCTTTTTAAAGCTTTTACATTGTTACCTATCATGTCTGCTGATGTATGGGATTACTCTTTGTTTCTTTCTGTGAACCCATTATGGTATGGTTTTTAATCCCTACGGATTAAAGTCAATTCATGATCTGACCCACGTGAATTGTGCTTTTTGTAGCACGCTGTTCAGCTTTTTAAATTATATAGAAGGAGGGACACCCCAAAAGGTGCTCGGAAGCTGTGAGTGCTCTGTGAAATCTTCTGGTGCTTAATGTTTGAAAGTGCTTGGAATTGTCACTAGGTGGCAGAATTGTCAGTTTAAGGACTTGTTGGTTTCGAAAAATGTACATATTCCTAAACCCTCACTACACAACACAAATGTTCCTATGCAACACTATCTTACATTGTTGTCACTAGGTGGCAAAACTCTTCTTTCAGTTGCACACGGATTTTAAAAACAAAAATAAAACAAAAAAAACACATATGATAAGCACAAACATCATTAAACCAAGCGTTCCCCCAAAACAGAGATGCACCGACAAAAGGACCATTATGGTACCCTTCCACCAGGCATGACTGTGTATCTAAGTGTGAATGTCAGTATGTGTGTGTGTGTGTGTGTGTGTGTGTATGTGCCAGTGTGTATCAGTGTGTTTGTATGTGCCTATGTGTGTGTAAGTATGTCAGTGTGTGTGTATCTGAGTGTGTCAGTGTGTGTATGACACTGTGTGTATGTGCCAGTGTGTGTATCTGAGTGTGTGTATCTGGGTGTGTGTATCTGTGTGTCAGTGTGTATCTGTGTGCCACTATGTGCCGCTGGCACATACAAACACAGATACACACACCTTGATACACAGACACATACAAACATAGATACACACACTTTGACAAACAGATACATACATATGCAAAAACACACACACAGAGATACGAGGGATTCGGGTTCTGGGGTTCCACGATGTTGATACACTATGTCAAAGGGTTCCAGGGCAAAAATTAATTGGGAACCCCTGCTATAGACACTACGACCACTTAATTGAGATGAAGTGGTCTGTGTCTAATATTCCTGGTCTGTTTAACCCTGCAATGTACAATATTGCCGTTCGTCAGGAACTGCAATGTCTAAAGTTCACCGTTTAACCCCTTAAGACCGCAGGACGTACTATGCCGTCCTTATTTTGGTGGCTCTAAAAGCCGCAGGACGGCATAGTACGTCCTGCGATCTTATGTACTTACCCGGTCGCCGGCGATCCCACGCCGGCGATCGCGGTATGGGGGACTTACCTGGGAGCCCAGGGAGTCCCCCTGCGTCCTCTTCAGCCGCCCAGGGCCATGTGATCGCGAGGTCCTTGCGAGGACCCCGCGATCACATGGACGGCATAGCCGTCCAAGGCATTGCCAGCAGGGGGAGTGCCTGTAATGACAGGTACTCCCCCTGCTGTCTGAAAAAAAAATAAAAAATGTTAAAACAGTGTAAAAATAAATGATATATACTTATATCATATATATATTTATTATATATATGATCTAAGTATATATATACACACATATACACACATACACATAAATATGCATACACTGTCTACGTGTATTTAAATATTAATATATACATAATTATATATATATATTAATATCAAAATACACGTACAATGATATTGATTAAATATATATATATAATTTTCATTATATATATATTTATATATAATAAAAAATAAATAAATATATAAATACGTTAAAAAAATAAATAAAAAAATAATAAAAAAATAATAAAAAAAAAAATAGATAAAAAATATATAAACATGCGTAATTTCGTTCTAACTGTATTTTAAAATTAATATATATATATTGATATCAAAATACATGTAGAACGAAATAATATATATATCTATATACATAAGTATATACGTATATATCACTATGTATATACCTATATATAAATAAAAATAATTTAAAAAAATTATATACATATATATACACACATATATATATATACACACATATATATATAATAATTCTACGCATATATTTATGTAATAATTTTACATAATTAGGTCATTTTATTAATTACAATTTGCAGGACCTGCCTGCCAACCCAGGCCAAAAGTTCAGGGAATTACATTATCTAGCACTATATTTAACTCTGTAACTTTCCAAGACACCATGAAACCTGTACATGGGGGGTACTGTTTTACTCGGAAGACTTCGCTGAACACAAATATTAGTGTTTCAAAACAGTAAAATATATTACAACGACGATATCGTCAGTGACAGTGACATTTTTTGCATTTTTCACACACAAATGGCACTTACACTGACGATATAATTGTTGTGATACGTTTTACTGTTTTGAAACACTAATATTTGTGTTCAGCGAAGTCTCCTGAGTATAACAGTACCCCTCATGTACAGGTTTTATGGTGTTTTCAAAAGTTACAGAGTCAAATATAAGGTTTGGGTTTCAGTTTTTTCACATTAAAATTCGCCAGGTTGCCTTTGAGACCGTATGGTAGCCCAGGAATAAAAATTATCCCCATGATGGCATACCATTTGCAATAGTAGACAACCCAGGGTATTGCAAATAGGGTATGTTCAGTTTTTTTAGTAGCCACTTAGTCACAAACACTGGCCAAAATTTGCGTTCAAATTAGTTTTTTGCATTTTCAAATATTAACACTAACTTTGGCCAGTGTTTGTGACCAAGTGGCTACTAAAAAAGACTGGACATACTCAATTTGCAATACCTTAGGTTGTCTACTTTTGCAAATGGTATGCCATCATGGGGGTAATTCTTATTTCTGGGCTACCATATGGTCTCAAAGGCAACGTAACCAATCTGGCGAATTTCAATGTAAAAAAACTGAAATATGTAACACGCTATATTTGACCCTGTAACTTCCCAAAACACCATAAAACCTGTACATAGGGGGTACTGTTTTACACGCGAGACATCGCTGAATACAAATATGTGTATTGTATTGCAGTAAAAGCAAACAGTATTATGACATTCACAGTTAGAATGTCACGTAGAACTAAAATTTTTTTAAAAATTCTTATTTTCTCCCATTTTTTAAATATTTTTTTCATATTAAATTATGTTCCATACCTAAATATTTGATGTTAAACGAAAGCCCCGTTTCCCCTGAATAAAATGATATATAATAATGGGGGGTGCATTTAATATGAAAGAGGTGAATTATGGTTGGACAGACATATAGCGCAAATGCCAGGTTTTGTTTACGTTTTTTTGGATCACAACTTGTACATTTGGCTGCGGTCTTAAGGGGTTAAATGCCTCTAGTGGCTGCTATTGCGCTTCCTCTGAAATAGCCAAGCAAAACTCAGCTATTTTTAGCAGGTGGTCTTATACAGACTATGTGTTTGTGCACAGTGGCGGATCCAGAGCCTGATCTCGGGAGGGGCACTTGTAGATTATTTAAATAAATAATCCAGACACAATAACCACTACAGCTCAGTGTAGTGGTTATAGTGCCAATAATGCCAAGACCCCCTCCCAGAGTAAGTAGTCAAACTGTTTAAGAACTGTTTGACAACTTACCTGAGGTCGTCTGGGAAATGGGGCTGTAGTAGGGCAGAGGAGCAGTGGTATGTGTGAGTGGTGCAATGTGTGAGGGGTGCAGTGTGTGTGTGTGTGTGAGGGGGACAGTGTATTAGCAGTGTGTGTGTGAAGGTGTGTGGATCAGTATGTGTGTGTGACAGTTACAGTGTGTGTGTGTGTGTGTATTGCAGTGTATGTGTGGGGCAATGTATGTGTGTGGGGGCAGTGTGTGTATGTAGGGGCAATGTGTGTGTATGGGGGCAGTGTATGTGTATATGGGGGCAATGTGTGTGTGTATATGGGGGGCAGGGGCAATGTGTGTGTGTGTGTATATGGGGGGCAGGGGCAATGTGTGTGTGTGTGTGTATGGGGGGCATGGGCAATGTGTGTGTGTGTGTGTGTGTATGGGGGCATGGGCAATGTGTGTGTGTGTGTGTGTATGGGGGGCAGGGGCAATGTGTGTGTGTGTATGGGGGGCAGGGGCAATGTGTGTGTATGGGGGCAGTGTATGTGTATATGGGGGCAATGTGTGTGTGTATATGGGGGGCAGGGGCAATGTGTGTGTGTGTGTGTATGGGGGGCATGGGCAATGTGTGTGTGTGTATGGGGGGCAGGGGCAATGTGTGTGTATGGGGGCAGTGTGTGTGTATGGGGGCAGTGTATGTGTATATAGGGGCAATGTGTTTGTGTATATGGGGGGCAGGGGCAATGTGTGTGTGTGTGTGTATATGGGGGGCAGGGGCAATGTGTGTGTGTGTGTGTGTGTATGGGGGGCAGGGGCAATGTGTGTGTGTGTGTGTGTGTGTGTGTATGGGGGGCAGGGGCAATGTGTGTGTGTGTATGGGGGGCAGGGGCAATGTGTGTGTATGGGGGGCAGGGGCAATGTGTGTGTGTATGGGGGGCAGGGGCAATGTGTGTGCGTATGGGGGGCAGGGGCAATGTGTGTGTGTATGGGGGGCAGGGGCAATGTGTGTGTATATGGGGGCAGGGGCAATGTGTGTGTATGGGGGGCAGGGGCAATGTGTGTGTATGGGGGGCAGGGGCAATGTGTGTGTATGGGGGGCAGGGGCAATGTGTGTGTATGGGGGGCAGGGGCAATGTGTGTGTATATGGGGGCATGGGCAATGTGTGTGTATGGGGGGCAGGGGCAATGTGTGTGTATGGGGGGCAGGGGCAATGTGTGTGTATATGGGGGCAAGGGCAATGTGTGTGTATATGGGGGCAGGGGCAATGTGTGTGTGTATGGGGGGCAGGGGCAATGTGTGTGTGTGTGTGTGTGTGTGTGTATGGGGGGCAGGGGCAATGTGTGTGTGTATGGGGGGCAGGGGCAATGTGTGTGTGTGTATGGGGGGCAGGGGCAATGTGTGTATATATGGGGGGCAGGGGCAATGTGTGTGTGTATGGGGGGCAGGGGCAATGTGTGTCTGTGTGATAAGAAGGATTTTTCTTTTAATGTGTGTGTGTTTTTTTTTTTTTTTAAATTAAATAAATGTTATGTCCCCCCTCCCTTCTTACCTTTACTGGGAGGAGGGGGGACATCTTTCGTTCCATGGTGGTCCCAGTGGGGTTCATTGGTGGTCCCAGTGGTAGGACTGAACTCTAGCCCGCGCTCCAGGGCTAGAGTTCACTCTCGCGAGATTTGGAGCGTTGCCGTGGTAACCGCGGCAACGCTCCAAATCTCGCGAGAGGAGGACCCGGAGGAGCTGCTGGTAACTCCCAGCTCCCGGGTCCTCTCTCCCTCCCCTGCCGGTCGGCTGTCAGCAATGTGCCTGCGGACCGGGGAGGGAGATCACTGATCTCCCTCCCCGGTCTGCAGGCACAATGCAGGGCTGGCACTTGGGCAATGTCAGCCCTGCATTAGCCGGCAGGGGAGAATCTCGGGGGGGGCAATTGCCCCGTTGCCCCCCCCCTGGATCCGCCACTGTTTGTGCAGCACATGCTGACATGCTCCCAATACTTTCCTATGAGATGATTTTAGCCATGGAGGCGGAGCTTTCCCATGGAGACTAGCTCTGCGATGGAGAAAAGGTGAGTATACATTATTATTCCTGACACTATAGTGTTCCTTTAAGGTCCCAGTAGAACCACCACTGTTAGCTTTTACCTTCCAATCTAATATGAGATGCCAAGTTAGCTTACCATTTATATAGGACTTAAATGTCACGGCATAATTGGAAAATTAGCAGCTGATAAACACAGAAAAGATACATAAAAACACTCAGACCTATATAACTTATCTTCTTGAAAACATAAGTGTAATAAGTATCACGGGTGCAAAGTCTGGAAAGACCGTCTCCCTACTGACCAAGGTAGTATCAAAGCAGTACCACATGCACTTTAATATAATAAAAGTCTTTATTCAAATAGTGAGAGAAATATAATATTAATTACTGATGTTTGGTATACATCCAGGGAAACAAAATGTATTTAAAAAAAAACAGCTTATCTAAGCAAACGGAAAAAGGCAAAAAAAAAAAAAAATCAAAAACAAAATCACACAAAAATCATGTTATACCTTCAAAAGTTCCACCAGGAAAAGCCGCCCCATCATTTAAACCTAACAAGGCCTTTTACCTTAATCCAGGTGACCTCTCCTCCCCTGCCAATGTCAGCTACCGAGTGGAGTGGAATGCGCATGCGCGGCAATTCAAACTGTCTATAGGAAAGCATTTCTTAATGCTTTCCTATGGACGTTCTGCACGCTGGATGCGCCTCTAGCGGCTGTCAGGAAGACGGCCACTAGAGGTTGGATTAACCCTGCTATGTAAAAAGTTTCTCTGAAACTGCTATGTTTACATCTGAAGGGTTAAAACCTGAGGGACCTGGCAACCAGACCACTTCATTGAGCTGAAGTGGTCTGGGTGACTATAGTGTCCCTTTAATTCAATTTAAAATACTCGTTAGAAGTGTAGATTAGAATAAAATGTGTGATTTATTATTTTCTGACGTTCAAATCCGTATCTGGAGTTTTTATTACTGAGATTATTTCCATGTGAGGTCACGGGCTGTATAATCCACTGATAATTTAATACTCCGGAGCGAATCAGGTGTGTCACGTACAATGACACCACATGAAGTGATTATGACTAAGCTAATTAATGAGGGCATGGCTGATCCAGTCATAAATATGAGTAAAAATAAATAACCGTGAACACGTTGTTGGTAAAGAGATTACTAACAGAGTTATTTACTAAAGTAAGGATTCAAAGTGAATTTCTAATTTTAGGCCAAAGAAGCCAAACTAAAAGTATTGCTGATTCAGAGGATTTCTCTAGTTCAGCTATTTTAGAGAAAAGGCCGGGTTTACTTGACAGGCTAGGAACACCTCTAGTGGCCATTCCTGAGACGGCCACTAGAGGTACTTTCTGGGTCAGTGTCTTCAAGTTCTTTATGGAAACGCTGACCTTTCCCCATAGAGATGCAATTCATTTGATGCACGAGGAGAGGTTGATTGGCCAGTGAGTGTTTGGCTCCACCCCCACCCAGCCTCCTTGGCTGAAATCATCATAATTGACAATCTCAGCCAATCCAATTATTTCCTATGGGAAAGCATTGTGACTGACTGAGATGATACAATCATGATTGTTAGCCTAGGAGGCTGATCGGGGCAGGGCCAAACACGAGGAGTTCCACCTGGCACTGGAAAAAGGTGAGTAAATCCCCTTTTTAGCCCGAGGTAAGAGGGCCCAACAACCTAAACAGTGGTTTTAGAACTATAGTTTCAGGAATACATGTTTGTTTTCCTGACACCAGTCCCTAAGCTGCACGACGTCTAACAATTGAGTCATTATAACATGACTCCAGGCTTGACAAGACCTATACCGGCAATAGGGGTGGGTCGCCTAAACGGACCCAGAAGTGATCCAAACCAGAGCTGGGTCTATAGCTCTCCGTTTGTGAGTGTATACAGATTGTAACAAAAGTGTATTATTTTGCTATATGTGACCTACACTATGTTAGATTATCTCTTATAGATATCTGTACACACTGAATTCACAAGGGGAAATCCTCCTTCAAATTTAAATCAAAGGTGATTTATTTATTTATTATTTTAGCGCTACATTCTTTTTTTTGTTTTGTATTGTGTGAAATGGACATTTCTCATTAACATACCTGCACTGAGCTAATTGTTATTAATTATGGATTCTTAGGAATTATGCACCCACTTATTTACAGGACTTGGAGAAACATGAAAGTCATGAGAGCAGCATAGGCAGAGATTGGAAGCTCAGAGTTCGCTAGGTACTTCCAAAGTTTTTGGCTCGTACACTGACACACATGTATCAAGACTGTTTGGATAGGAATTTTTCTGCAAATGAAGGTTGGTGGATCAACAAACAGCAGGTAGACCAATCGAAATGGTAAATATGTTAAACATCTCACCAAGAGATGCAGATAAAATAGCTCTGTCACCCTCCACACCCCACCACCCCCCTACCCAAAAAATTTAGTATTTCGTAAAGATGAAATCATTATGAAATACTCACATTGACTGTGTTGGGATTTCACTGAAATGCCAGCGAAATCCAAACTTAGACAAAGTAGGGACTATTTGTCTATTTGTCTTCTGTATTTACCCTATGAATAAACTTGACAAAAGGTGGAGCTGTTTTGATCATGGATCATGTTTTGTCAACTTCTCCAACTGTGACTTGTGACAGCTCTCTCTGATCGTGAGACAGTATCCATGGAGGATCCTTTGGTGTCATTGGATCTTCCATAGATATTAGTGTTGTACTCTCAAACTGACGTGGGCTCCTGGCAGATGAAGGATCAGGAGCTGAAGAAAGAAAATGACGGTGACTTACACTGCATCTCCAGGCCACTGCATCGCAAGTCGGCAATGCCACCATCGGGAGTCTTTGTAAAATATGCAGAGAACCCATAACGTGACAGATCCACTTTAATCAGCAAATAAATAGCTCACACAAGCAGCTACACTGTAACAAAGTGAGTTAATTGTCACAATTTAGACGTCACATAGTCTGTCATTGGGTACCAGTTACATGTTTTAATTAGACACTCAATGGATAATTATACCCAATAGTCTGGTTTAAATTATTTTTGTAGGAAGCAAGTCAATTACATTTTAAGGAGGAGGAATAAATAGGCGGTAACATCCTGCTTGGCAATGGGTCAGAGCAAGTTCTGTAAATAAAAAACTGGATGAGTGAGTTTTCTTATTACAATCCATTATGTCAGTGTGCACGAAACAATAAACAGCATTTGGAGGAACACTTTAGTGTTAGAAATGCAAAGCTGTATTCCTAACACTGGAGGAACCCTCAGTCTCCTCCTCCCCCAGCAATGAAAGGGTTAAAAAACCCAGTTACCTGATTCCAGCACCCATGTCTTTAGGAGCAGGGTCGGGCTCCTCCGCCGACATCAGCTAATGGGGGGAGCCTATTTTGATTGCGCAGCAAGTGCTGCATTAGGCCTTTCCCCATAGGGTCACTCAATGTTTTCCTATGGGAATTTTCAAAACGCTGGACATCCTCATGCAAACTCTGTGAGTTTGGCTATCTATGTAATTCAAAGAATCATGGGAGTTGTAGTTCCGCAACATCTGGGGGGCCGGAGTTTGAGGACCCATGCTCTAGGGGCTGTCTGGCTTTGCATTGCAGGGTTAAGGGAGCAGGGACAGTGCACCCAGATCACTTCAATGAGATGAAGTGGTCTTGATGTCTCTAGTGTTTCCTTAATGCTTTAGTTAAAATACTTAATATCACACATGTGTAGATCCTTAAAAGATGGGCTTAACTTTCATTGACATCTCTTATTCTTTATCTAAACTTGCATCTACCGTGGCAGATACAGAAGGTTTACCATAATTTTGAAGCTTCTCAATAATAAAAAAAAAATCTGCAGTGCTATAATAATTAAAGTCACTTCATAACCTGAAATTTTATCCCCATAAATCACTCAGCAATACAATTTCCAACAAACTAAATGTATCAAAATCTAAACAAACCATAGTCTTCTTTTAACTGCTTATAAGAACATGAAGCCACTAGCCAAACCACAACCACAGAAAAAAATTGTTTATTTCTCAAAATTCCACTGCACAGAGAAGAGTGTTTGTTTGACCTGCTCTGTGATGCAGAGCGCTACTACCTCTGTCATAGCGTTGACCACATTAGCCAGAAATCCTTTAATATGCTGACTATATTGTAAAATGTTCATTGCAAGATGTAGTCTATTTTTAAAGAGCTATATGACAGATCAAAAAAATCTGATGACAAAGAAACTTTAAAAATATCTTAAACATAGCAAAGACGTTTTATAACCTATTCACCAAGCATTTATAGAGCTATAGTAATAATAATATTAATTTACTAAGCTTTGGGCGTGCCTCCTTGTTGCAAAATGCAGGAATAATCTTCAAATTCCATGTATAATTTGGCTATTTTTCAGAGATCCTGCTAAATCCTGACACAAACAATTTATTATATCACATAAATGCTACATGTTTCCATTTGGTATCAGATTGGGAGATTTTTGCTTGCCTGCTTACTGGAAGTGAAATAAAAAAAAGGTAAGTATCTGTTCCTGAAGATACTTTATTAGTATATTCCATAAACAAAAGTAATGCTATCTAATTCTAGACAAAGGCCAAGCTCACAGTAAGAACATTTACTTACATCACTCATTTGTGTTAAAAATGGTAAAGTGGAGCTCAGTGTGAGAACCTAGAGATATGCTGACTAATCCTGAATGGATCAAGACAGGGACGCCACCAGAAATGTTGGGGCCTCTAACACAACTCAGCCCCCCAGAGCTCGCCTCTAAGTCCGCCCACAAGGATGCAGTGTGTGTAAAGTGGATATGGTGTGGGTTAGTGCATGTGTAGTGGATGCAGTGCAAGTGTGTGTGGTGGATGCAGTGTGTGTATATTGGGTGTATGTGTGTATATATATACATATATATATATATATATATATATATATATACATATATATATACACACACACAATCACACACCATTTGTGTTTGAATGTAAGCATGTTTTTGCATGGAGTATATGTGTGAATGTTGGTGTTTGAATGAAGGTGTGCATTTGTGTGTAGTGTATACACTAATACACATACACACACAGATACACAGACACACACAGATACACAAACTCACACAGATACACACACGTCACACCGATACACACATGATGACATACACAGATACACATACACATATATGCCACTTGCCACTGGGAACTGGGAACTGGGAACACTAACCTTTAGTAAATTTCCACTCGCCGCTGCGGTTTACACTCACATAGTAGAGAGTAGAAATGCAAAAATAGGACGTCTGATAGATTTGATGCCTGTGTCTAGTTAAAAGACCAGTAAAGTCACCCTGGCCACGTCATCTCCACGTGGTCGGGGAGCAGTGGCCCTGTCTTTTTAATCCTGCATTTTAACACATTGTAGTTTTTAAGGTTAAATCCATCTCTAGTGGCGGTCATACTGTCAGCCACTAGAGGCGCTTCCACGGCACTGACTGAGTAAAACGTGGTCACATAATGCGGAAGATTCCATAGGAAGCATTGATTCAACTGAAAGCATAGTTGACTTAGAGAATTTTTCCAGTTCGGCTACTATAAACTTAAATTTTATATCTCACTTTAGGAAATAACATTTTTGGAGCGTGTTTAGTCGAAAGCCAAGTTTATTTGACAAAAAAACATGTTTGTTAATGAAAAGCTAACGTGCACTCCCAAATAGGATAGTGTCTAAAGATGTCTGCCGCCACAGGGCAGGGGTAAGACAGGAGGTGGGACAAAACGTTAATAACACATTACAAAATGATGACCACAGAGGCTATATTGCATGCAATCTTCTATTGTCAGTAATAATAAAAATGATGACAGCTTTCCTTTAAGATTCTGCAAAACATTTCTGCCAAATGTACGTTTGCAAAAATATATCTAAGTATTTGGTCCAAAAGCTACAAAATGCATTAACCCCTTAAGGATCAAACTTCTGGAATAAAAGGGAATCATGACATGTCACACATGTCACACATGTCATGTGTCCTTAAGGGGTTAAAGTTGTGTTGGCACCTAGAGTGCCCCTTTCATTTTTTTTCAGATACATTTTCCTAATTGTCCCCTATAAATGTGGAGTTTGGTGAATAATTGCATCTTAATTTGCACTATGCTTCTATGATTTTTTTTTTTACATTTATTTAAAGGACATTTGCACTTTAAATGGGTTACTTAAATTAAATCAATAGTAATCATTAGGTTATGCATTTTGCATATTAAAGGTTGCGCTGCAATATTTTATTTCATTAAATTATTACAAAAAAATGAAAAAACAACTTTTTACCTAGAGACCAATACGATTAAAATTCAGAGGGTCTACGTGTTTTTATGATCCCCGGTATTATGAGCCCCGATGAATGTCAAGCATCTGTAAGAGTAACATTTAAACCAGCTCTCCGTGTCATTTGTAAAATAACTTTTTATGATATGCTTAACATTTATACAAGCGCATGGGGGATTACAAGCAGCTGATACAATATTAAAATACACGGTGATTTGCCAATAAAATGAGATAACGCGATGACCCTTTAACATTTTCTGAGCTAACAATATTTAAACCAAAAGCACAACAAGCCCCGGTGCTTTATTCTTTGTATTACAATATCCAATGCTTGTTTGCTCAGATTAGACTTAATGGAAATTTTTAAATTAAAAAAAACAAAACTATACTGTGAAGATATACTTGTCAATATTTGAAGATGTGCTAAAAATTGTATTTACACAGGAGGATTGTTTAAGGAAAATTAAAATTTCTCAGAAAATGGTAAATGTTCGTTATAGCCGAAAGCACAATCCATCTAATTTACATCTTTCAATGCCTTCATAGCAATCTGCTCCTTAAACACTCTTTATCAGCCCCTTTATGGGGCCCGGACAAAAAAAATTTGTCCGGGCCCCATGTCTTGATACACTCTCCTTGCCACACAAAGATACACATAGATATACCATACACTGTTCCAGAAAACACACACACCTCTGGACAGACATACACAAGGTCCACAATGTCAGATACACAAAGATACACAATGTTAAACGCACACTCTGTTAGACACACATACACATGTTCCTGTTTTAGGACACTGATGTCAGACACATATACATACACACTGTCAAATACACATTCAGACACACACACACACATACACACAGAGACATAGTTAAACACACACACACTGTCAAACAGACAGGCAGTGAAGTGAGACACACACAATTAGAAATACACATACACAGATCCCCAATTTAGTCCTTCCAAAGTAAGCAGCACAAATATATCCCCTACCCTCTTAGGCAGTGCTAGCTCAGATGCTATAGCTTGCAATACAACATGGGGCGGCAAAGAGTGGGACAACGTGCCATGTCCCATCCCTCTCCGCACACTGCCCTGCATCTGAGCCCTCATCTGTTAGTTACATCAGCTACATAGTAATGATGGCCTTCCATCTGATTAGGAATTCTGTGGAGGCTCCCGTCTGATAAACGTACCTATTACTACTTTCCAATGTGGTTCAGCTAGAGAAGATATGTAGATCTCTCCAACTAGACCACTAAGCGCTACAGGGCCTCATGCATGCCCTTGGCTGTGCCAGGATCCTAACCATGGTACTGCTTGTAACCCCCAGATATCATTACAGAATGACATTAATCATCATAGAGCTTTCCTAAAACTAACAGGGCTATTCACTACAACCTAAAAATGTTGGAATTTGACCAGGGAATTTAAAATTTGAGGTGCTCCATTTAGAATTTTGGGACACGCGTAGATGGCTGGTGAAAACAAACTCTTGCGATAAGTCCAAAAATGTTCTTTATACATTTTCTTGGTTATTTTACTGGTAGAGGATGGCTAAGAATGAAGGTGATCCAGTTAATTGCTTTTGGCATACAAGATCCCCTAAAGCCTAACCAGAACTTACCCATGAAAGATGCTGGCAGACTTCCTACATCAATTCTCTTGTTTTAGAATAGAGGCCAGCCACAGTAGTTTTCACTGACCAGCATTTAGCAGTCACACTGAACCAGGACCCTGGCCAGAACACAACAGCTTGGCTCCTCCATGGCGTGGCACTACTGGGATGAAATGATTATATAGAACTTCCTCCCAGCGACACACAGAGCTGTGTGAGTGTGAAATGAACTACCTTCTCGCAACAGCACACTCCCCACTGGACCCCAGCGACAGCATGCTCCTATACACAAACGGTATGAAAAGAGGAGAGTAGCTCAAATGTACATTTGTCTGTATGTGTGTATCATTGTGTATCTGTGTGTTTATGTGTGTCATTGTTCATATGTATGTGGCAGTGTGCATGTGTGTGTGTGATATGTCTCTGAGTGTTGTGTGTATCTGAGTGTGAGACAGTGTGCATCTGAGTGGCAATGTATATTTGTGTAATTGTGTGTGTGTGTGTGTGTGTGTGTGTGGCTGTGTATGTATAGTAGTGTGCATTTGTCTGTGTGTATGTGTCTGCAAATGTAGGTTTCTGAATGCATATGCATATGTATAGCTAGGAATGCGTATATGGGAGTTTGTTTGTGTGTGTGTGAAGGGGAGAACAAATCTGTATGTGCGTATTTATGGGAAAGCGTATGTGTCTTTGAGTTTGTATCTGTATGCATGTGTAGGAGTGTGTGCCGGTGGGCTTGCATTTTTTAATCATTCATTTGATTACTGATAGCAGTATGTTGGCACTTGTTTTGCCTCATTACTGATAGCAGTATGTTGGAGCTTGGTTGCTTCATCTAAGTGTTGCTTCTAAGTGTGTGTGTGGTTGGAGATATTCTGGAGAGTGTTGCTTCTAAGTGCGTGTGTGGTTGGAGATATTCTGGAGATAAACTGGAGGTAATCTGAGGTATCCAGGAGGATAAATACAAAAAAAAAGGTAAAATTTGTTTGATTTAAATTATTCGCCTCATTGGAATGGCAGACTTAGTTCAGTGTAATAGTTGCTTTGCATTTGTTTCACGTTCCACTTTTTGGAGGTTTGGTTGTTGTCTAATCTGTAGACAGTTCTCTATTTTGCGGCAGGAGATTGTATTTTTGAAGTCTGAGATTTGTAAATTATCTGGTAAACAAACTCAGGCTGGAACTGCTGCAAAGCCACTGCCGCAGAGACATACTAGGAATGGCAGATGGATTACTGTAGGATCTGGTAGACTTGGAGTTGTGGATAAAAGGCATATTGCACAGTCTGTTGCTCTACATAATTCATTTTCTGCACTTTCAGAGTGTAGTGGTGTCGTGGAGAGAGGCACTGAGGCTAGTGGTGTTGTGCAGAGAGGCACTGAGGCTAGTGGTGTTGTGCAGAGAGGCACTGAGGCTAGTGGTGTTGTGCAGAGAGGCACTGAGGCTAGTGGTGTTGTGCAGAGAGGTACTGAGGCTAGTGGTGTTGTGCAGAGAGGCACTGAGGCTAGTGGTTTTGTGCAGAGAGGCACTGAGGCTAGTGGTGTTGTGCAGAGAGGCACTGAGGCTAGTGGTGTTGTGCAGAGAGGCACTGAGGCTAGTGGTGTTGTGCAGAGAGGCACTGAGGCTAGTGGTGTTGTGAAGAGAGGCATTGAGGCTAGTGGTGTTGTGAAGAGAGGCATTGAGGCTAGTGGTGTTGTGCAGAGAGGCACTGAGGCTAATGGTGTTGTGCAGAGAGGCTTGAAGACTATGGTGAGGCTTAATAGAAAGCAGTTGTTGGTGGGGGATTCCATCATAAGAGGTGTGGAGATGGACAATGGTGGTCTTGTGAGGTGTCTTCCCGGAGCTACTGCTCACAGAGACAGGAGACGTATCTGTAATATTGTTAAGCAAGCAAAGCAGGAAGGGGAATTGGATGTACTTGTCCATTTAGGGACAAATGACTTGGCTTGCAATGAGGTTTCAGAGGTTAAGGAAGTTTTTAGTGTTTTTGCCAATGATATACGGCAGGTTGCTTCCACATTGTCATTCTCTGAAGTTCTGCCTGTGCATAACACTCAGAATGACAGGCGGATGCGTATTAGGGACTTTAACTTGTGGCTTGGTGAATGGTGTCGGGAGCAAGGATTTGGCTTTATTGCTCATGGTAGCTCTGTTTGGAATGGAAATAAACTGTACAAAAAAGATGGTTTGCATCTTTCTCAAAAGGGAACAAATGTTCTCAGTGAGCAGTTCAGAGGTTTTGCTAGGATGTATTTAAACTAGGAGGGGGGGGCAAAAGGGTGATAAAACATCAATCCAATTGTCCCCCAAAACAAGGACAGAAGGTGCCTGTAGCAAGTGTGTTAAAAAATGATAAGCTTAGAGTCATGTCTACAAATGCTCGCAGTTTAGGGAATAAGATCCATGAACTTGTGGCAATAATGGCAACTGATAGTGTAGATTTAGTCGCTGTTACTGAGACATGGTATAATGAGAAAAATGACTGGGACATAGCAATACCAGGGTACTCTTTATATAGAAAAGACAGGGAAGGCAAGAAAGGGGGAGGGGTGGCCCTGTATGTAAAGAATAGCATAAAATCTAGCCTAATAAAGGTTAGTGAGGCGAACATAGAGTCAGTTTGGGTTACGTTAGAATTTGGTAATCACACAGTAACTCGTGTAGGTGTGATTTATAGGCCCCCAGGACAAATTGAAGAGTTAGATAATCTACTAGTTGAAGAAATAGCTAAAATGACAATGAAGGGGGAAGTTATCATCATGGGTGACTTTAATCTTCCTGATGTAAATTGGAAAACAAAAATAGCTACTTGTGCCAGGAGCACACATATTCTAAACTCCCTACTGGGATTGTCTCTAAAACAAGTCGTTGAGGAGCCAACTCGTAAAGAGGCCATACTAGATTTAGTGTTAACAAATGGAGATTTGGTATCAGATATTACTGTAGGTGAAAGTTTAGGATCCAGTGATCATCAGTCAGTGTGGTTTAATATAAGAACAGTGACTGAGTCACACCACACAAAAACAAAAGTTTTAGACTTTAGAAAAACAGACTTTTCCAAAATTAGAATATGTGTAAAGGAGTCATTATCAGACTGGAGCAATTTAAATGGAGTCCAAAAGAAATGGGATTATTTAAAAGTTGCACTACTGAAGGCAACAGAAAATTGCATTAGGCTTGTCAGTAAAAGCAAAAAATTCAAGAAACCACTGTGGTACTCCACAGATGTAGCCAAAATAGTAAAAAACAAAAAGTTAGCATTTAGTAATTATAAAAAAAACCAGAGTGAGGAAGACAGAATGACCTATAAGATTAGGCAGAAAGAGGCTAAGCAAGTTATAAGAGCTTCCAAATCACACACAGAAGAGAAAATAGCACAGTCAGTAAAAAAGGGGGACAAAACCTTTTTTAGATACATAAATGAGAAAAGAAAAGTAAAACAAGGATTAGTTAGATTAAAAACAAAAGAAGGAAGGTATGTAGATGAGGATAAAGGTCTAGCTGACTGCCTCAATGAATATTTTTGTTCGGTATTTACAGATGAAAATGAAGGAAAGGGACCTCAGTTAAGAAAAAGGATAAATGAGTCATTTATTACACGTGAGTTTACAGAGGAAGAGGTTCTATTTCAACTGTCAAAAGTAAAGACAAATAAGTCAATGGGACCTGATGGAATACACCCAAAGCTATTAAAAGAGCTTAGTGGTGTACTAGCAAAACAATTAACAGATTTATTTAACCAATCATTGATAACAGGAGTAGTCCCAGAAGATTGGAAGTTAGCGAATGTTGTGCCCATTCACAAGAAAGGTAATAGGGAGGAGTCGGGCAACTATAGGCCAGTAAGCCTAACTTCAGTAGTGGGGAAAGTGATGGAAACCATGTTAAAGGATAGGATTGTTGAACATCTAAAAACACATGGATTTCAAGATCAGAGACAACATGGGTTTACTTCAGGGAGATCATGCCAAACTAATCTTATTGATTTTTTGATTGGGTAACTAAAATTATAGATCAGGGTGGTGCAGTAGACATTGCTTACCTCGATTTCAGTAAGGCTTTTGACACTGTTGCACATAGAAGGCTTATCAACAAACTACAATCTTTGAGTTTGGATTCCAATATTGTTGAATGGGTAAGGCAGTGGCTGAGTGACAGGCAACAGAGGGTTGTAGTCAATGGAGTATATTCAAAGCTTGGGCTTGTCACCAGTGGGGTACCTCAGGGATCTGTACTTGGACCCATTCTCTTTAATATTTTTATTAGTGATATTGCAGAAGGTCTTGATGGTAAGGTGTGTCTTTTTGCGGATGATACTAAGATATGTAACAGGGTTGATGTTCCAGGAGGGATAAGCCAAATGGAAAAGGATTTAGGTAAACTAGAAAAATGGTCAGAGTTGTGGCAACTGACATTTAATGTGGATAAGTGCAAGATAATGCATCTTGGACGTAAAAACCCAAGGGCAGAGTACAGAATATTTGATAGAGTCCTAACCTCAACATCTGAGGAAAGGGATTTAGGGGTGATTATTTCTGATGACTTAAAGGTAGGCAGACAATGTAATAGAGCAGCAGGAAATGCTAGCAGAATGCTTGGTTGTATAGGGAGAGGTATTAGCAGTAGAAAGAGGGAAGTGCTCATGCCATTGTACAGAACACTGGTGAGACCTCACTTGGAGTACTGTACACAGTACTGGAGACCCTATCTTCAGAAGGATATTGATACCTTAGAGAGAGTTCAAAGAAGGGCTACTAAACTGGTTCATGGATTGCAGGATAAAACTTACCAGGAAAGGTTAAAGGATCTTAACATGTATAGCATGGAGGAAAGACGAGACAGGGGGATATGATAGAAACATTTAAATACATAAAGGGAATCAACACAGTAAAGGAGGAGACTATATTTAAAAGAAGAAAAACTACCACAACAAGAGGACATAGTCTTAAATTAGAGGGACAAAGGTTTAAAAATAATATCAGGAAGTATTACTTTACTGAGAGGGTAGTGGATGCATGGAATAGCCTTCCAGCTGAAGTGGTAGAGGTTAACACAGTAAAGGAGTTTAAGCATGCGTGGGATAGGCATAAGGCTATCCTAACTATAAGATAAGGCCAGGGACTAATGAAAGTATTTAGAAAACTGGGCAGACTAGATGGGCCGAATGGTTCTTATCTGCCGTCACATTCTATGTTTCTATGTTTCTCATCTTCTCTCTTGCTCTGCAGCCATTTTGCCTATGGCATTTTCATATGTGTGTCCTGACTTCTACATGTTGCTGCTGTGCTAATAAAATTATACCAAAGTTCAGCAGTAGGCACTCCATTTGAGAAAATTATTTGCTCTATAAACAAAGTATCGGAAGCAGGCATATGGCTGTATCTGAGGATATATGATAGAGTGCAAATATCAATCACAACAAAGAGCACCACAAGCACAAACTAGTTATCAGAAAAAGTGTATCCTAAAATTCATGCCCACACCAAGTATCCTCTTCGGGTAATGGAAGATGCAGGAGATTGTGACCTTGTTGTCGCAGTCCTGGACAAATGAAAGGAAAATATACTATTGTTGTTATTGTCCCAAAACGGAGCTGAAGCTTAGGATGACCTGGACTGGTCTCCAGCTCCTTAGCAAATTTGTTGAATAGGAAATAGAGTCAAGGTGAAACTGTCACGACTCTCTGTTCAAATTCATGGTGTGTCATGGTCCACAACTGTAGGAAATAGCTTGTTCCCACAAAATCACAGGTCACAACTAGTATGATGGCAAATCATGCACAGAGGACATTTGACTCTGTAGAGGACATGGAGAAGGAAAATAATGGCCTCAAAAATGTTGTCTCTCTTGATGAGACATGCTTTTCATAAAAACATCTATCTTGATGTTCCTCTGTCTTGACTGGACTTCCATGTCTCTCGACGGATGCTTGTGCTTGTTTAAGTATTCAACCTGCATTTGCAAGTCACTATGTTTTTGGTGTTGCTCGTGTTATCTCCAGCTTTGATATGGCCCACCTTACCACCATTCTTTAACATTGGCATTTTCTGCAGTGAGCAATGTTCTGATATCAGCCATTAACAATTTAATGTCTTCTTACTGGCAAAAAGTAAAAACCCATCATTGAGCATTTAAGAATGGGATTTTCTATCTTGTTCATCTTATTTATTGGGTCTTCTTTAGGGAAGAACATGCGGCCTTCCAGAACACGTACCATCTTGGAAGACCACGGTGTCTGTGACTGATGGAGAAGGTCTCCAACATCCTTGGTGTCCCTTGCCACTGTTTGGAATTATTGCCCATGGTTTCCAATGTTGATACGTGCTGTCATCTTATATATTTAAGTTCTTAGGAATTGGTATTTTTTCCAAAACTGCTGTTTATTTTAAACAAAAATGTTGCTTTTCCAAACAATTAATTGACTAGCCCCACCTTTGATGATAATTTACAGTATGAAAATAAAGTCCAAACACTTTTTTTTTTTTTTTATAATTCCATTAAAAAAGGCTTTATTATCACTTCAATATTATAATGTCAACTAGAAAATGTGAAGCTATAGGGGTCCATTAACAAAAGGTCAAAAGGCATGTTATTTCAAATACTGGCATATACATAAAAGTGAACAATTACATTATTATTTAAAGCGCCCTTTTTTCAACTTTCTATAAAAATTGTTTTAAAATTGTGATACGGCTTTCAATGCAAAAATATGAGATATACAATAAAATATATGAGCTACGGTATAAAATAAAATAAATAACAGAAAAGGTTTTTAAAAGGAATAAATATCCTTGGTCCCTTTGTAACGAACGTATACAGTTACAGAAAAATAACCAATCGACGTTCTAAAGAAACCCTGTGACAGCAACAACAGAAAGGATGCAGAATGTAATTAAGAACAGTAGAGAGAGAGTGGCCTTATATAGACAAGTAGAAAGCAGTAACAATGGAGGTAGTCAAAGCAAACAATGAGGTAGAGAAAATCCATAATCTGTAGTTTCAACCCAGAAATAATGGAGAGAAGCAGGCGCACAGGCCTAGAAACAGTAGTAATAAAGACCTCAGATTGACAAGGCATAGTGACAGGGAAAGGATAGCAGCATACATACTCTGGTCAGAATGAGGGAAAGATTTAAGGATTTGGACCCAGAACAAAGTTGTATTCTTAGCACTATAGTACCCTACAGTGCCCCTTTCGCTCACATGCCCGCCCCCTCCCACCCCCCATTCAGGGCCCTAAGGGTTAAAAACCCTTCTGTCACTTACCTGAATCCAGCGCAGGTGTCCCTCGGCTCTAGGTCAAGCTCTGCCTCCACTCCATCTCTCCTGACATCTGCCGACATCGGGGGCCTAATGCGAACTACCGCATAGGAAAGCACTGAATTAATGCTTTCCTGTGGGGCTTTAGCTGACACTGTAAGTCCTTGTGCAGGCCTAATGACAGCCACTAGAGGTGGAGTTAATCCTGCAAGGTAATTATTGCAGTTTATCAATAAGTGCAATAATTACAATTGCAGGGTAAACTGATAGGGGCGCTGCACCCAGACCACTTCAATGAGCTAAAGTGGTCTGGGTGCCTGTAGTGTCCCTTTTTGAACACATTATATTCAGATACATCTGATGTATTTATGCCCAAGTAGAATACCAAGTGCCTTAATTGTGTAGTAATTGTGTCAAATGATTGAAGCCTTTCTAGATGATATAGTATCTGTCTTGAACGGACTGTGATGTGTTGTTGTAATTTACTAGAGAAATCATTCAGAATCCATTGGTTACAGAACACACTTCAAATATTGATCAAATTCCAGATCTAAAAGTGGAGTAGAAAATAATGTAATTAGAAGTTGTAACTGTATTAAATTAGAGAATGTCAACTCACATTTAGATTACATGACTGACCATTATTGTAAAAGGTAGCAGAATATTCCTCTGGAGGACTTCAAGAAAGTAGCCATACGGAGAAAGGTGTCATTATGACGAATTGATTTTTGATGGAGGGTTCTGATGCAAAAATAACTGAGGACGCATTTTATTGAGTGTTTTATTCAAGCAGGCAAGTTCTCTTGATGACTAATATGAATAAGAAACGGAGTAAGAAATTTCAACGCAAATTTGTATTGCCCAAAATAATCACAGGCATAAAAATATTAGGAGTGTATTTTATAAACTTTTGGAAACATTGAGAATGGATATTCTACTAAAGCTATTTAAAGGAGATGGGGCAAAGGTTATATGAACTAAATCCAGAGTTATGTTTAGTATAGTAGCTTTAGGTCTGTTAAATGGCCACTTTAAGGTAATTTTGTACAATAAAATGCACAATGCACAATGGACTGCCGTGAGCTGGTCACCTTCTCCTCTGCAACCAGGAATCTGTTAGTGCAGGACTTAGTTGATGCTGAGCCAATGAGATGGCCCTGCATGGCATGGCTTGGCTCAGGGGAGCTAATCGAAGCTTCTTAGAAATGCTTTCAGCCTCCAGCGGAGGAGAAGGTGACAACCACCTGGCAGACCCAAGGTGAGTTGTCAAACTTTTCTTAAATGAATACTTACGCACTACTAGAGCCATATTCACTACAGTGGGCTGTGGTGGTTATGGTATTTGAAATGTTCCTATTAAATAATAATTCTATGAATACAAACCCTAGAAAACAAAACTTATTTATATTGCGAATGTTATGTTTAGATTTACCCAAAGGGTAGAAATTCATTATGCCAGACCATCTTTTCAAACGCTATACAGTATTTTCTGTGTATTCATCTACACAATGCAGGGTATCTAATCTCAGTGCACACAGGCAGTCACGTCTTCATGATTTTAGTGTGAGTTAGCTACAAACTCAGGCAACAGCTGACATACATATACAAGCATACCGAACATAATGTACATGCATAAAAGACTGAGAAGCTAGTTTTTGTAAGCAATACTTAGTTGTTTGTTGTGCATTGTGCCATCTGTATCCGTGTTTGTCTTTTGATTGAGAAAGCGCTAATCTCTTGCTATCACATGGCAGTCACAAGGAGTGAACAGTCATTGAACCAAAACTATTTGCGGGTCATTATTCTGGCAGCAGCAATCACCGTATCAAACTGATCTCTATTGTTTATTCTCCTGTGGAAGCCTTGCTGTGTCTCCTATCCAGCTATTTTGTTTTTGAGAAACTAATTATTTTTGTGTAAAAGCTCAGGATTCAGAAGGTCCACCTCTCCTTCGAGAGAATGAATTTCCCGTTAAGTGTTCATGCTATATTTATAACATCTGCAAACTGGCAATTTTAATTGTACTGTGGAATAGATTGTCTGTGCAAACTTTGACTCTGAGATTTGTTCTACTCCAACTCTATAATTATGTGTTCTTATGTATACAGAAAATTAAACCGAAAGCGTTTGCACAAAGCTTTTGTGAAAGAGACATAACAAAAAAAATAAACAGGTCAAATACCAGATAATATCTAGAAATATCTTGGACTTCCAAACATATGCAACAGATATTTCGTCTTATTCTTTGTGACCAGTTCTATTAGATCAATTTACAGAGGCAGACTTTTGTCCATCAAAACTGCCATGTATAATGTACCTATCTTAAAACCACAGTTCTCTAAAGTCAACTCAAATGCCTACTATGTGACATAGTTTAGAAAAATACCTGTTATGACATATCTATGTAATTATGAAAAAAATGGCATACATTATTATATGATAAAAGGAGATACATAACTGAGCAATGATAAAATAAAAATGTTAAATTACACTGATATGGATTCAAATAAATAGTTTGTTGGTAATATGTGCCCGGGGTGCTGTAATTAACTTGTAGTTTGTAAAGGATCAATCTAAACACTATAACCACTACAGTACTATGTAATGGTTATAGTGCCAAGCGTGATCTCGTGTTTCTACACATTTTAAGTCGTTAAACCGTTTCAGAAAATTTTTACTTCTTATCTGGTGTCCTTCATTCTTACCTTTACTACTGACAATGAAGGGCCAGAATCTCCTAAGCAGCTCAGAGCCCTGCAGGTCAAGGCTGATCGCTCTCAGCCAATGAGCTTAGCCCAGCACTGTGGAGCTTAGTTTAGACAGATTTCCGACTCTGCATTGTTAGCAAAGGACTACTAGCAATGCAAGGGTGCTAGGGCACTCATTATACCATAACCACTACAGTGAGCTTGGAGTTAAATAGTACGTGGAGTGCTCCTTACCCACTAGTACTTGGTATCGGCAGATAAAGTCTGCATTGAGAATGGGCAACAAACCCTGACTTTGCTTCTAAGGGAATATTTGCCTGTGCACTGCATATTTTTACTATTTTCACAAAAGTATTCTCAAACATGTTAGTGAGCAATATCTGGTACTAACGTAGAAGTGTTTTTTCATTTGGAAAAAATAGTATGGTGGAGGCAAACAGTGACGATTTACAAGTGTTTTGCATTGAATATGCATAAAATTGTCCATCTGTTTGGCTATTTTTTTTCTACGTGTCCCAAAATTCACAAACAGGTAACTTCTAGCTAGAATTGCCTTAAATAAAATGGAAAGGAGTCCATTTTTTTTTTATTTAAGAAATAGTTTGATTTGTATATTTATTAACAAACCAGATTAAAGCATTTCACAACACGTCTCGAGTTTCTCCACTTTGAATTTTTTTTGTTCAGGCAGGTCACGATCTGTGTCTTCATAACATACATTTCCAAATGAGAACATTCTGATTTCACAAACATTCACTCCAGAGACATCATACTGTACAATATATTTCCTAGTCAACAAGAATTTAGTTGATGATTAACAGTCAGGAACAGTTAACCAGAATAATGATATAAGCATTAGCATTAGCAAGAGACATCAAACTAACCTTGACTTTTATCTCCATGCTAAAAGTACAGTAACATCCTCTGCATTCACTCCTACAGTCTGTGATCTGTTGTTGTTATTGTACGAAAGTTCTATATCTGTGGGCCGTGTTTTCAAAGTTCTTGTAACTACTGTACGCCAGGGGCGGCCAAAACTACATTCCTGGCTATTGATTTACTGCAACTCCTGAGGCTTTGCCATCATTGAATATAAATGTGATAATTCCACCTGACACCAATAAAATAAAACAAAATATAAAAAAAAAAATACAACTTAACTTTTAGGTACACAGTCTCCCAGGGTTACCTCCCACGTAGTAACCAGCAGAATATGTATATACACAGAATTCTGGCAAATGACAGTCAGACCCATTTCAAAAATATCTCACTGGCTTAAATGATGCTGGTTGCCTACTGCACACAAAGCAGGCTTCCCCAAACTCCGGCCCTCCAGATGTTGCTAAACTACAACTCCCATGATTCTATGAAAGCAATAGATCGGCTTAGAATCATGGGAGTTGTAGTTCAGCAACACCTGGAGGGCCGACGTTTGGGGAAGCCTGAACTTTAGAGCATTAAACAGATATATACTGGATCCAATCATGGCCTGCTCATTAACAAAACTTTACAAACATGCTTTGGTAGAACATGGGAATTGATTTCATGTACAGCAGCATCAATGTTCCAGGATGCAGTCAATACTATATCAATATTCTTAAAGGAACACTTCAAGCACCATAACCACAACAGGAATGCCCTGGCATCCCCAAGTAAGCAGCCAACCTATTGTAAAACAGTGATTGGCTTACCTCATTGGTTTGGTGTGATCAGGACATAGCTCTGGACAGCTAGTACAAGCGACTAAGTAGGAACTTGAGGCTTTCTGGAGGCTGGGGTAAAGGCAGGGAGTGCATTGTACTGGGTATTTTGTTTAGAGGTCCTTTAATATTTCTAATATTTCTAATTTCACAAAGAGAGAGAAACTACGGCATTAGTTTATATAATGGCTTAACCAAGCATATAGTTTTCAGGTTTCTGCATCTAGGAGAACTAGTTTGTTCCAACAATGCCAAATTCTAACTCATTTCCCAAGCACTATAATATGACTCTAAGGAACATTGTGGGATGAATTACCCCACAGCATCCATACATGCTTCTGGTAATATGGCTCCATGGTACTTCCTCAAGGAATGCCTGCATACAGCTAGACTTGCAGGGAGTTCCATTTTCCCCACGACAATCAATGTCTTATAGACAGACAATATACATGTATTCTAATACATAATAACCTTAAATGATCACTATAGTGTCAGGAAAACAAAGCGGTTTTCCTGACACTATAGTGCCCTGAGGGTGCCCCCACCTTCAGGCTCCCCCTCCCATGGGCTCCCTCGGCGCTGGTGACCTCTCCTCCCCCGCGGACATCAGCTCCCCTGTCTGAAGTCAGCGGAGCCGAAAGCGCATGCGCGGCAGTGCCTCGCGCGCATTCAAAGTGTCCATAGGAAAGCATTTCTCAATGCTTTCCTATGGACGCTCTGCGTGATGGAGGCATAATATGCCTCCAGCGTCGCAGATGCACCTCTAGTGGCTGTCTGGAAGACAGCCACTAGAGGCTGACTTAACCCCAAATGTAAACATAGCAGTTTCTCTGAAACTGCTATGTTTGCATCTGAGGGGTTAAAACCTGAGGGACCTGGCACCCAGACCACTTCATTGAGCTGAAGTGGTCTGGGTGACTATAGTGTCCCTTTAATGTGTAGGAACAAAACAAATAACAGTGTTAAAAAGATGTAAATGGGGGGCGTGGCTAACTGCCGAGCTTAATGGTCGCTTGAACCTGAGCTCCGGCTACCAAGGCCTATAATCCGTTGCAATCTGCAAACTTTGGACCTGCAAAAGCAGCAAAACATAAGATGGCACAGACTAAACAAAGAAAAGGTTCGGCTAAAGCTGACAAATTAAATTTATTTGGCAGCAAACAACCTGCAGAAAGCCTGGAGCACCTCCGGCCTTCCCAAGATGGCGCTGGAAGCCCTGAACATCAACACTCCCGAGACCCACAACAGGACACAGTCCACGCTATAGCGACTGATCAAATTACTAAAAGCTACCTACTTGAGGCACTGGATATGCTCTCCCAGAAGCTCATCATGTCCTGGCAGCATTCCATGGATTCCCTGAGGAGAGAGGTACAAGAACTCAGTAAAAGGACATCACATGTGGAATCAAAGATGGATGATTTCGCAACAGCACATAACGATCTCTCATCCCATGTGGAACAACTCGAACAGAAGCTAATAACGACTGAATCTAAGTTAGCAGATCTCGAAGATCGCTTTAGAAGGAATAACCTGCAGCTGCGGGGGATTCCTGAAACGATTCCGCAGGAGGAGCTGCAAATGTATGTTAGAGGCCTACTGAGGGCCTATGCGCCAGACATACCGGAAGAAATGCTACTCCTGGACCGAGTACACAGACTCCCAAAACCACGACATCTTTCAGGTGATATCCCACGAGACGTACTCACAAAAGTCCACTACTTCCATATAAAAGACATGGTCATACGCACGTGTAGGAACAAACCCACCTCTCACAAAGATTACCTGATGGTGAAAATATTTGCCGACTTGTCTGCATACACGCTACGGAGAAGGAAGGAATTCGCTCCCATTGCGGACACACTGCGGGCAAATGGCCTAAGATTCCGATGGGGATACCCCACTAAAATGCTCGTTACAAGGGAAGGAGCACTGCACGTGATATCATCCCCAGAAGATGGCATGAAAAAGCTCCAAACATGGGGCATTATGGAACACTAGGCAGAAAAAGCACGGCTCCCGACCCGAAGAATGCAGGTAGACTGGAGTGCAACTCCAGCCCGACGAGAGGACTGTTAATTGCGTAAAGTAGACAACCCTGCTGACTGCTCACAACATGCAAAAAAGCAGCCGAACTGCTTCTTATCTTTGGAGGCGTCTCCATGCCAGAGGCCCGGCATTGCCTGATTCAACCCTTGGTCGACGGACCCACACAGCCCAAAAGAAGAAGATCCCGTAATGGTCCCTACGTGCAAATACAGATTCCAGAACTGCCTAAAGTACAGTCACATGAAGAACCCTGAGTAAAGACAAAGATAGAACAGACGGTGGAAATGAGACTTTCAAGCCATGAACTCTCAGACCCAAATGCGTTCAGACTTATGGCATGTATATAGCTATACTCCGTTCCTCTTCTCCAGATCAATCTATCTGTATGAGGCTCAGGTATGCGCCCGAAGGGGCAAATTACCACTAAGGTAGACATTCCCAGATGCTTAAATTGTTTTCTTTTCTTAAATACATATATAAGGAAAAAAAAATTAAATGACACGCTACTTAATAATACGGAATTTTGCACGCAGATCACACAAGATATCACTGAATATTTTAAAATCAATACGCTCCCTGAACTACAACCGACAACGACATGGCAGGCCCATAAGGCAGTAGTAAGGGGTCTTTTTATAAGTAGGGCATCTCACATAAAAAAGACAAGGGAAAGTCGATATCGCGAACTACTAAAAACCTTGCGCGACTTACAAAATACCCAATACATAAACCCCACATTAGAACAAGAAAAGGAAATAACAATAGTCACGGAACAAATAAACGAGCTGCTCTTGGATAACACGGCATACATACTCCAACAATTAAAAATACGCAACTACACACAGGGCAATAGAGCTGGGAAAGCTCTAGCGTCCTTACTAAGACAGTGTCAGGGTACCTGAGGCCTCTACCTCTGAGAGAGGTAGAGACGTAGAAGTTTATCCGTCCGGACGGCATGTCTCCTCGGCCCCTCGCGGTTCACTCGGTCTTGCTAACGCCGGCCGCGAGGGAGTCACTTCCTTTTATAGCAGGAGGACCGGAGGTCGACGTCATGACGCCAACCCGGAACGTCCTGTCACTCAAATCTCGGGAGACGAATCAGGACTCGCCGGAGGCGTGTCTTCTCTCCCTAGCCAGGATACTTAACAGTGGCTCTCTCATTTACTCATTGCCCTGTCGTGGTTCTAGTCCGCCTAGTCACACAGTGCTTTGTTATTCTCTTGCCTTTTGGTTCTGATCCGGCTTTGGTATTTACTCTCCTGTCTTTCTGTTATCCTTGACCCGGCTTGTCTCTCGCTTACCTGTCTTCTCGTTCCCTCGACCTCGGCTTGTCTCTGACCATTCTATCGTAGTTATACGTTAAGTCCGGCCATTCTAAGGACCGGTATACGTATCTGCTACTCTTTGTACTCTGCGTGTTGGATCCTTGACCCGATCCTGACATTACGACAGGGCCATGGATCCTGCAGGTACAAATTGTCAGCTTGGTTCTCCTGATCCTAGGTTTGACGCCATGGATCATAGGATGGATCAGATGGCTCTAGCACTACAGGCGCTGCTATCTCGTCCTATTAATCCACCTGAGGAGATGCGTAATATGTCTGCTTCTTCTGTGGGTTCAGGGCTAGAGGTAGCTACTGTAGGTGCTTCTTCCCGAGTTACCCCACCTGTACGTTATGCTGGTTCTCCTGAGAGGTGTCGTGGCTTTTTGAACCAGATCAGTATCCATTTCGAGCTACAGCCCCGTTCATACCCTACTGATAGGGCAAAAGTGGGATTTATTATTACTTTACTCATTGAGAAAGCTCTGAGATGGGCTAATCCGTTGTGGGAGAATGATAATCCATTAGTCTATAACTATAATGCCTTTGTAGCTGCTTTTAAAAGAACTTTTGATCCCCCTGGCAGGAGGGTCAATGCAGCCAGATTACTGTTGCGCCTTAGACAAGACAACCAAACACTTGTGGATTACGCACTAGAGTTCAGGTCTTTGGCGGCAGAGGTAAAATGGAATGAACAGGCCTATATAGACGTATTTTTAAATGGATTATCCGATGTAATACTTGATGAGGTAGCGACAAGAGAGCTTCCCGAGAACCTGGAAGACTTAATTTCCTTTATCTCTCGTATTGACGAACGTCTAAGGGAGAGGCAGAATACTCGAGATAGAACCGGTAAATCTTCCTTTAGACTAGCACCATCATTTCAAATTTCTGAAACCAAAACTCCACAGGTTTCAGAACCTATGCAGTTAGGCCTTACTCGTCTCTCAGAGGAGGAAAGACAGTACAGGAGAAGGGAGGGACTGTGTATGTATTGTGGGGTCAGAGGTCATGTACGTTTGAGCTGTCCCAGTCGTCCGGGAAACGCTCGCACCTAAGTTTCTCTAGAGGACAGACCTTGGGTGTTTCGATTTTGTCCTCTACTCATAACTACAAAGAACATAGACTCCTATTACCGGTCTCTTTAACTTGGGAAAAGGGAACTTTAGAGACTATGGCATTGATAGACTCCGGCGCTGCTGAGAGTTTTATCGACCAAAAGTTTCTCACCAAACACACTATCCCATCCCAGTTAAGGAAGACACCCTTGGCTGTTGAGGCCATTGATGGTAGACCTTTAGTTGAGCCGGTGATTTTCCGGGAGACCACACCTCTTTACTTAACTACTGGTATTCTACACAAGGAGGAAATATCCCTACTACTCATTTCATCTCCTTCTGTTCCCATAGTCCTGGGATACTCCTGGCTTAAGAGACATAACCCCGTTATAGATTGGAGATCAGGGGAAATAGTTTCGTGGGGTCAGGATTGTCAAGAGAATTGTTTAAAGAAAGTGTCACCTCTTTGTAGTGTCAACTCACTTAATAACGCTACCGACTCTACCAAAGTACAGATACCGTTCTTGTATCAAGATTTAAAGGCAGTATTTGACAAAGGAAAGGCTGATACCTTACCACCACATAGGCCTTTTGATTGCAAAATTAATTTACTTTCTGGTACTATGCCCCCCAGGGGTCATGTATACCCTTTGTCTACGAATGAAAACTTAGTTCTAGAGGAGTATATTCGTGAAAACCTAGACAAGGGGTTCATTAGAAGATCCTCCTCTCCTGCTGGGGCTGGATTTTTTTTTGTTAAAAAGAAGGATGGTTCTTTAAGACCCTGCATTGACTACCGAGGTCTTAACAAGATAACCATTAGAAATGTATATCCGATTCCCTTGATCACCGAGCTTTTTGATCGATTAAAAAGTTCTAAGATTTTCACTAAGTTAGACCTTAGAGGTGCTTATAATTTGGTGAGAATTCACGACGGAGACGAGTGGAAAACTGCATTCAATACTCGATATGGGCACTATGAGTATACTGTAATGCCTTTTGGTCTCTGCAATGCCCCGGCGGTATTTCAGGACCTTATTAATGAGGTTCTTAGGGAGTTTCAAGATGACTGTGTGATTGTATACCTTGATGATATACTTATACATTCCAGGGATATTGAAACTCACCACGGACAAGTCAGAAGGGTTTTACACAAACTTCTTCAGCATGGCTTATACTGCAAACTAGAGAAATGCAGCTTTGACCAATCCCAAACTACCTTTCTTGGTTATGTGATTTCTGGGGAGGGGTTTGAAATGGATCCGGAGAAGCTCCAATCCATATTAGATTGGCCTTTACCTAAGGGTCTCAAGGCTATCCAGAGATTTATTGGTTTCTCCAATTACTACAGACGTTTCATTAAGGGATACTCCTCTATCATTGCTCCCATCACCAATATGACCAAACAAGGGGCTGATACTAAGAATTGGCCTACTGAAGCACTTCTGGCTTTTAAGACACTCAAGGAGCTGTTTGCTTCCGCACCAATTTTAGTTCACCCTGATACTACACTACCTTTCCTACTCGAAGTTGACGCTTCTGAGACAGGTATAGGTGCTGTTCTGTCCCAAAGGTTGGGTGTTGATAAACCATTACATCCTTGTGGATACTTTTCCAAAAAATTGTCAGGTACTGAAAGCAGATATGACATTGGTGACAGGGAACTACTAGCGGTTATAATGGCCTTGAAGGAGTGGAGACATTTGTTGGAGGGTACTTTGCATCCTGTTACGATTTTGACAGATCATAACAACTTATCCTATATTGGAGAGGCTAAACGACTATCATCTAGACAGGCTCGTTGGTCCATATTTCTCACTCACTTCAACTACGTGCTCACATATAGGCCAGGTTCTAAGAATTCTAAAGCCGATGCCTTATCTCGCCAATATGAACCTGCTGCCGTATCTGAGCAGGTTTTGTCCTCTATAGTACCCAAGTGTAACATTATCGCTAACACTACTCTCAAAGTCCATTCTCCGCTACTTGATCAGATAAGGAGCTTGCAGCATCTGGCACCTAGACTGACTCCGGCTTCCAGACTTTTCGTTCCTCCTGAACTCCAATTGGAGCTCTTACAGTGTCTTCACGAGAGTAAGGTGGCTGGTCATCCGGGTGTTCGCAAGACGTATTCTTTGATCTCCAAGGATTTCTGGTGGCCTTCGTTACGGAAGGATATTAAGGATTTTATCGGAGTTTGTGAGGTCTGTACTAAGACTAAACTACCGCATTCGCTTCCTTGTGGCCTTCTACAACCTCTGGAAATTCCTGACAAACCTTGGTCCTGTGTGGCAATGGATTTTATTGTGGATTTGCCTATTTCTAAAAGGCACACTGTTATCCTCACCGTAGTCGATAGGTTTACCAAGATGGCACATTTCGTACCTTTGCCTAAACTCCCGACTTCTCCTGAATTGGCGGAGATCTTTGCTAAAGAGATTTTTCGCTTGCATGGGATTCCTTCGGAGATCACTTCTGATAGAGGCTCCCAATTTGTTTCACGTTTTTGGAGAGCCTTCTGTTCTCAATTAGGCATCAAATTGAATTTTTCGTCCGCCTATCATCCTCAGTCTAACGGAGCTGCCGAACGAACCAACCAGAAGATTGAGCAATACTTACGTTGTTTTGTTTCCGAACACCAGGACGATTGGGTCGGTTTGATTCCTTGGGCGGAGTTTGCGCACAACAATCTCGTTTGTGACTCTACGCATTCAAGCACCTTCTTCATGAACTATGGCTTTCATCCATCTATTCTTCCCTCGGTTTCTCCTTCCCAAGGAGTGCCGTCGGTTGATGTCCATGTGGCCAATTTGAGGAAGTTGTGGGACCAGACTCGACAGATTCTTCTACACAATTCTATACTGGTTAAGAAACATGCTGACAAACGTAGAAGGGCGGCTCCGAATTTTGTTCCAGGCGATAGAGTTTGGTTGAGTACAAGGAATATTCGCCTTAAAGTTCCTTCCATGAAATTCGCTCCTCGTTATATTGGTCCCTACAGGATCTTGACTCGAATTAACCCAGTGGCGTATCGTCTAGCTCTCCCAGCTACTTTACGCATCCCGAACTCCTTTCACGTGTCATTGCTGAAACCTCTAATCTGTAACAGATTCTCCTCCACAATCGCCCCTCCGCGCCCTGTTCAGGTGGAGGGTCAGGAGGAGTATGAGGTTAACTCCATTATTGATTCTCGTGTCTCCCGGGGGAGAGTACAATATTTGGTTGACTGGAAGGGTTATGGTCCTGAGGAGAGGAGTTGGGTACCACAAGAGGATGTTCATGCTCCTCGCCTTCGCAGGGCATTTCACTCCCGCTTTCCATCTCGCCCCGGCTCCTTCCGCCCGGTGGGCGTATCTGAGAGGGGGGGTACTGTCAGGGTACCTGAGGCCTCTACCTCTGAGAGAGGTAGAGACGTAGAAGTTTATCCGTCCGGACGGCATGTCTCCTCGGCCCCTCGCGGTTCACTCGGTCTTGCTAACGCCGGCCGCGAGGGAGTCACTTCCTTTTATAGCAGGAGGACCGGAGGTCGACGTCATGACGCCAACCCGGAACGTCCTGTCACTCAAATCTCGGGAGACGAATCAGGACTCGCCGGAGGCGTGTCTTCTCTCCCTAGCCAGGATACTTAACAGTGGCTCTCTCATTTACTCATTGCCCTGTCGTGGTTCTAGTCCGCCTAGTCACACAGTGCTTTGTTATTCTCTTGCCTTTTGGTTCTGATCCGGCTTTGGTATTTACTCTCCTGTCTTTCTGTTATCCTTGACCCGGCTTGTCTCTCGCTTACCTGTCTTCTCGTTCCCTCGACCTCGGCTTGTCTCTGACCATTCTATCGTAGTTATACGTTAAGTCCGGCCATTCTAAGGACCGGTATACGTATCTGCTACTCTTTGTACTCTGCGTGTTGGATCCTTGACCCGATCCTGACAGACAGATACTTGCTCAATCAAAAATTCCCTACCTACACAACCAAGCGGGAGGGAAAACATACCATCCACAGGAAGTCCTCACAGAAATGGCCAACTTTTACACCACCTTATATAATCTACGGACTGGCCCGGACTCCCATCAGCCAACCCCAACAGAAATACAAGACTTCCTCTCCAAGGTACAGTTATCCAACCTCACACTAGCACAACAAGAGGTGATTAGTGCACCTATAACCCTGAACGAAATCACACAAACGATTAAATCATTACCCAAAGGTAAATCACCTGGCCCAGACGGCCTCACCAATACTTATTATAAAACATTTAGTCGCACCATAGGTCCACATCTTGTAAATACATTCAACCATATAATTGCCACAGGTGTTATGCCTCAAGAAATGCTGATAGCTAATATAGTTACCTTACCGAAACCGGGCAAACCACCAATCAAACCACAAAACTTGAGGCCTATCTCTCTGCTAAATACAGATACCAAAATTCTAGCTAAACTATACGCCACAAGAGTGGCAGATATGATACCCACCATCATCCAACAAGATCAAGTGGGGTTTATAAAAGGGAGGCAGGGAGCGGATGGCACAAGGAAACTATATAACCTATTGTATCCCAAGAACCATCGGGGGGAGCCCAGTGTATTCCTGTCACTGGACGCCAAGAAAGCGTTTGACAGGCTGCACTGGGGCTTCTTACGTGAGATACTGCAAAAATTCAAATTTCCTAACCAATTCCTAAACCTGATCGCAGCATTGTACTCCACACCCTCCGCCAAAGTCACAAATAGTGGTTTCACTTCGGCACTCTTTAACATATCAAATGGAACACGACAAGGCTGTCCCTTGTCGCCGCTCCTATACATTTTGGCACTGGAGCCGCTGCTCCAAAAAAATCAGGGATGATAATAGAGTCACAGGCATAATAAGAGGAGGGAAAGAATACAAACTCACTGCATTCGCGGATGACGTCATGCTATCACTAACTGACCCGCTCACGTCCATCCCAGCGTTTACTGACATTTTAGGCGAATACAGCGCATGCTCATATTATAAATTAAATATAACAAAAACACAGGCTATGTGCCTCCACGCAACACCAGGTATGGCCAACACATTACAACATTCCAATGCCTTCAAATGGAGACACGATTACCTCACTTTTCTGGGGGTCAAATTCACAAGGCACGCACATAAACTGCTCAAAACTAATTACTATGCACTTCTCCACACTATAAAAAACCAGTTATTCGGCTGGAAAAATAAATATATTTCATGGACTGGCAGAGTAGCGGCCGTTAAAATGATGATACTCCCCAAACTCCAATATTTGTTCCCCACACTGCCTATACAACTGCCAGCGTCATACATCAACGAGGCACAGAAAACTCTTAATTCCTTTGTGTGGATGTATAAGAAACCTAGAATCGCAGCGAACATACTTTATCTACCGAGAACAAAAGGGGGCATGGGATTCCCAAACTTGGACTTGTACTATAAAGCAGCACTTATTAGTCCGCTCATAACAGCGTTCCACCTTCATGCCTCGCCACCTGCCTGGGCACGTATCGAGGCGACTTACACAGAGGGATACGACATTACGATAATAGCCGGGATCCCTAAACAACATAGAAGAAAGTTTCAGAATATGCTCCCAATAACTTCTTTGACATTACAAACATGGGACAAATACACTAGCACCCTAAACCCCAATATAAAAATCCTGCCAATGATGAGGCTCTGCTCCTTTGAATTACTTATCCCACACTTGAACATTAACAGATGGGACAACCTAGGTCTAACACATGTACATCAACTTCTGGCCAATGAGGAGCCCCTCGCCTTTCACGCCTTACAAAAAATATATGGCCTGCCTCCCGCAGCTGAGTTCGCGCACCGGCAAATAAGCTCGTGGATAGGAAAACATAGAGACCCAAACATGCCACAGACTATACAAAGGAATATGTTAGCTTTGGGAAGATTATGTGGGTCGACTAAACGGCCGCTGGGCACTATCTCTACACTATATGATAGCTTTCAACCCACTAGGGACATCAGGCAGATGAATTTCATTAGACAATGGGAAAAAGATATTGGGAAACAGCTGCCGGATGATGAGTGGAAGAGGAGCTTTGTAGTTAATTACCAACTTACACTTTGTACATCTCACATAGAGATGGCTAGGAAAATGCTTTATAGATGGCACATGGTGCCAACCAAGCTGAAACATATAGACCCAAAACAAACGGGAGCATGCTGGAGATGTGGGCAGGATAAAGGTGATACTATGCAGATATGGTGGACATGCCCCGTCATCACCAAATTATGGGAAGATGCCAAAGCACTCATACAGAAAACGGGGAATATAGTTATCCCTCTAGAGCCGGAAATTTTTCTCCTACAACACATCCCACCGAACATCTCTAAGGCCCACAAATACCTCATCTTCCATATTGCTATAGCAACGCTCACGTCCATAGCCAAAGCCTGGCTACAAAAAATACCACCTACTATAGAAATGAGTATAGCACAAGTAGACAAGGTCAAACTATACGAGAGCGTAACTAGAGCCCACAGCGCTCCCAAAACGTTTTGGGTAGAGGCATGGAGAATGTGGGATGAGTATAACCACCCCCAGAGACAGGACGTAGAGTCCAGGGCAATTACAGTGAACTGAGGAGAGCAACAATGGAATAAAACTATATGGCAACTAAAAATCACATAAAAAACATGAGACACCATAGCTGCAAAATTTATGAGACCTGAAAGAGATCGCAAAAGAATCCCTATTTAGCTAACTCTGGAACACCACGTTTCCCCCTCCCCTACCCCCCTACCCACTGCCCCCCAGTTGAAAGTTGAAAGTTGAAAAGTTAATGGTCTACAATGCATACTTCAAACCAGGAATACACAGATGTAAACTAGCAACAGCTACCATGTAGAATACTAACCTGAGCCACAGATCAGCACAGACGCTACCGTAGAGATCAGAGTCAGTGGTCAAGAGACAAAAAGATAGATCTGAAATATATGTCTGCTACAAATGTTAATAATTTAATATGCCCTTAGATAGCTTTAGAGGTGATCACAGCATCCACTGGAACTGTATGTGGAGCATGAGTACACTGGAGCATGAGTACACTGAGTTGTTTCTGCATGCTCTGGTGCTGGACTAGCATAATGACCCAAGGATAGAAGGCTTGGCATATGGACTCTCCGGCTACTAGACTCAAGGTGGGCTATGGAGGTAGACACAGATGACATGGGTTCGTCTTTGAGATAAATAATCTTGTCTCGGATTACCTCTCATGTCATAGGCGTATCCTCAAGTATCCTATGCATGTCTGGGGTATGGTGGGTGATGCTGAATACAGCGCGCATCACGCACTGAATCCACCCCACCGTATATTTTGGTACAGCCCACTCTGGCTGAGTGGCTCTTATTATTATTGCTCTTATTATTATTGTTCTTATTACTATTATTATTAGTATTTGTATTATGTGTATTATTTCTTATTATCTGTATCATTACTTATTATGTGTATTATTACTTGTATCATTACTTGTACTATTACGTGTATTATTACTTGTACTATCTCTTGCAATAGCACCTATATTGCTTGTAGACCTATGACATATAATATTGTAAAACGTTGAAAACTTTTAATAAAAAGAAAGTTAAAAAAAAAAAAAAAAAAAAAAAGATGTAAATGTAGGGGGTGCAAGATAGAGCAGTTAGTCAGATAACACATTTCATTCCTAAAAAACATGTTTGACACTTACGATCGCTGATCTAAATTCAATTACTAGGGTAATATTGTAGCTGTACAATTAACAAAACCTGACTTAGTTAAAACAAACTTTAAGTGGTTTCTGCATGTTCTCATTTAGAATTCTAAAGACATAAGTGAATGAATTAGAACAATACAACAGCTGAACTGTAACCTAAGGCAGCACTCCGCCAGTGTATTAATTGGCTAATCCTAGTTAATGATCAATAGAACAATGTCGCCTCTTGCATTGCATTAGCACTCGAAATTCTTCTACAACTACAGGTACTTTTATAATTAAACTAAGTGATTTGACAGAAGCAGCAGAAATCAGAGGGTTCTAGCTTGGAAAGCAAATAGTTGATATTCTTGACTCTGGTATATCAATCCTCCTGTACTGTGCTCTGTGCTATTCTAAACACAAATGTGTCCATTTAAAGGGCATATTTGTTATTATTATTATGTATAAAGTGCCAACAAATTCTGCAACGCTGTAGGACAGGTGGACTAATAAACAAGTATTTTTAACAAGATAAACTGGACATAGAGGAACAGAAGGTGCTGAGGGCCCTGCTAAGAGGAAAATAGTTTACAATAAAGGCATAGTTTTTTTAGATGACTACGTTTTACAGGAGCGAATGTGGGTCAGTGAGGTATAAGGAGGGAAGGTTAATCACTTTGATTGATTGATTGATTGATATTTGTTTTGAAGAAGGGAGTCTTTTATGATTTTTCGAAGGAAAGGAGACTGGTTGTATTGAGTTCCATAGGAACAGTGCAGTCTTGAAGTTGAGAGACTGAGTTGTGAATACAAACAGAGAATAGATGCTATTATGTAGCATGACCGATACAGCCATTTTAATGGCTATGATGCTATTGGCTATTGACCTAGATGGTGCTGTAGAGCAGTTTCTGTCCCCTCAGTAGCCAAATGAATAACATGACATTTTCAATTCCACGTTATTAAGTGCAAATCTGTCCAACCTTGGATGGCAATGATAGAAAGAAAGTTGGGGGAAATCTGTAGTGGTTATGGTGTTTAGAGATCACAGTGAATTGCACTATCAATCTCAAACTGAGACTCTTTCATCTTGAAAACATTGTTCGTATCCACTCAATAACGTTCAACATTGCTCAGTAGCACACGTCACCATAACCACTGCACTATCAAGGGAATAAAAAAAGGCAGATTAATTCTAAAAAAAAGACAGATTAATTATTTTCAACGTGGATCTATTTTGTTATTTAGTTGCATGGAGTAACGTTCTAGAGACCTTTGTAATTAACAATAATGACTAAAGTTAAACCTGGGTTTAAGTAAGAACTTTTAATTTTGGTGGCATTACCAGCAAAAAAGTGACAACATTTTTGGAGTAAGACCATGTGAAAACACTCATTTATTACCAGATGAAAACCAGAAAACACTATTGATTGATTACTGACTCCAGTTTGTGATTAACTGTGCTGCTAGAAGTATAAGAGCAAGTTTTCTAATTACATAAAAGGGTTCCACACTTTTTATGTTTTGTATTGTTGCAATACTTTTTCTATTAAAGCTGCTCATTTATATAACATGTTGCATCATGATATCATGTAAGAGCCTAAACCAGCTCTTTCATTCTTAATCTTCAACCCACACTATTAATTCAGTGCTGGCCTCCTAGTGAGTTTTAGATTGTAATTGATGAAAAAATTTAGAAAGAAAATCCAATTATGTTTTGAGAAGCCCGATGATTAACTAAAAAATGAGGGTCTATAGAAAACCAGTGATTTCTCATTCTTCATGTTTTCATTATGCTGTGAATAATTTGCTAAAATAGCCGGTTTGTCCATATGTTACGTTAATGTCTAAAATTACTCTTTGGAAATGTAAATTTTTTTGCCTTAGGAATTACTGGATTTTGATAGGTCATTTGCTATCTGTGATCCTAGTCAATCCAATGAACTATGAAATTTAAAGCCCAACTATAGTGTTAGGAAGTTTAGGAGGCACCCAACTGCTCAAAGGAAAAACTAGTTTCCTTACCTTTCCTCCCATGCCTTGATGTAGGCTCCACATCCAGCCCCACCTTCATGGCTGAGATCATCAATATGATGATCTCAGCCAATCAAATGATTTCCCATATGAAATCTTTTAGAAGCTAGTTCACATCCACGGCAAAACATAGCGTTGCACCAATCAGATGGCATTTAAACATTGCAATGTAAACAATGTTGCGGGGTTAAAATAAGCTGGGCACGGCACCCACAACACTTCATTAAGATGAAGTGGTCTGGTGCCTATAGTGTCTGTCCCTTTCATGAATAAAGCATGCCTTCTTTGAAGATGCTACCAGTGCCACTATGTCCAACCTCAATATTATGTAGTTCGTATGATATAACCATCCCCAGGGATAATGATCTTCCAATAACCAGGCCTTGTGATATAAAAAGCAGAGAGAAGTTGCCGTGACATCTGTTATTTTGAAGGCATTTCTAGGTCTGAACAAATTAAAATTAAGAGGATATTTATAAGAGCAACTCTGGGATAAAGTACTAAAAGCAGAGCAGTCAGTGTAGTTGGCAGTTAGCTAACATTCCATTGGTTTTCAATGGTGAATGCTTACTCCATATCAGTAATATGTGAGATCGTTCCAGTAAATATTTCTATTACTCCACAACTTCAAAGCTCACGGCATGTATATATTCTCGCAAACAGCAGTGTTTATCATGAGCAGAGTACATGCTGTTCTCAGAACTGGGATATTATAGGCAAGAGCATACCAGGTCCTGACCGTAGACTTTGTCAATAACCTAACGCAGTATTCGTGAAACTCCCTGGAAGTCTACACGTTAGGGAAAATGATTATGCATGATATGAAACTGTAACCAAAAATACTACATTTGTAAATCTAAAACTATGCTCCTGATATTTTTTTTTTGATAGTTAAGACTTTAAGTTATGCGTTTAATAACTATATACTTTAGCAACATAATTTACTGCTGTACATGAGAAGACGTCCAGCTGCTGTCTATCTTAATCTATTTATGGAGCAAGGAGGAAAAATAAATAAATAAATTAGCAGTGATATAGGACTGCTGGACTGGTTTACCTATCTAAATTTAAACTCATGAGATTTGGCAGCTGTTGCAATTTAATTAAAAAATAAGCAAAATGTATTCATACTTACCATTATTTTCTTTCTCAGGATAAATCCATGGGTAGCTCCTAGCACAAAACTAGCACGAAAATGATATGGGCAATCGGCACAGATCGGTAGGCCGGTTTCCACCCTCCTCCACCAGGGCGGAGAGCTGGCAGCCCCCTATCCCCTTATCAAAGCAACCATACAAGGCTGACGCACTATGGCCATGCCACTATCCCTTACCATCCCCACTGCTCCCCCACAACATGGCCTTCCCTTTCAGGCTTGGAAGCCAAAACCTTCAAACGCCTATTGGGGCAAGAGTTTCCCCGGATTTGCCATGCCCTTGATAATGGAAAAGTCAGACCCCTAGAATACCTAGCGCCAACCAAAAGGTCACACTTCATGTTACGCTTTCGACATCGCCAGCTTTCAGAATTCATATTATCTATCGTCCCCGCCAACTCCACCTCGAGAAATCTCACAGAATTTGAATCACTATGCATGGACCCTGACCCACTGGCAAGGGGTCTGTCCATTTTCTACGGCAGGCTTCCCCAAACTCCGGCCCTCCAGATGTTGCTGAACTACAACTCCCATGATTCTCAGCCTATCTATTTCATTCATAGAATCATGGGAGTTGTAGTTCAGCAACATCTGGAGGGTTGGAGTTTGGGGAAGCCTGCTCTACGGCATGCTCCTGAAACCGCCGGCTTCATGGGGAAGTGGGAAGAAGCCCTAGGTACCACTTTCTCACCTAAAAAGTGCTGGCTCATGTTTACATTTCCTGAACTGTTATTACATGACGAAACCTCAAAAAAGGATTTCTAATAAATAGAAATTTACAACAAAAATTATATGGGCAACAAAGACGACAAGAAGAAATAACTGGACTCATAAAATATTAAATTAAACATGAAATCAGCAGGATCTTCCACTATCCTTCCGTGGTTATAGAGTGGTGTCTAACGTACAATTGATGACTTGTGTTAATGTTGTGATAATGAAATACTAATGATTTTAACACTCTTTTAAAAACCAAACCCTTGGAAATAAAAAAATAATAAGTGGACAATGCAAACATGATGAAATGGTGGTGAACCGTTTTCATTACAAAATATTCAGTGAAAATATTAACACACGAGAAAACCCTGTATTTGTGGACCATATTTGGTTATACTAATAAATAGAGATGCAGGAGAACGTCCAGCATCAGGTTTAAAACTTCCTAGAATAGTGTATGACCAGCTGTTAAAAGCTGAAAGGGTGGAAACATCATCTTGCTCAAAACATGGTATTCGGGCAGTTGCAAATAATAAAAAAAAAAAAAAAAATAGCAAGATGAATAGTACAACTATAAAATATCTATAAAAAATACACCACAACATATCTCCTGTGTACCCAAACTGTAAGCTAATTGTATGCATTTTTTGTAGATTTGATATGCTTTCCATACAACCCACAATAAACTTTACATCTATTTGTGTTATATTAAGTTGAGCACATTTTCCCTCTAGCTCCGTGTCGTTGAACAAACTTCTACTTTTTAAAAAAAAATATTTATATTAAAGGGTTACTCTACTTTTGTGGGGGTGGGGGCTGGATATATTGTGTGTAAAATGCCCTTTTGGGCACTACCTGCAAAATTAAGCTTTTACTCACCTGGGTCCCAATGCTGATCTTCAGCACCGCATCCGATTTTACAGGGGAAGCCTATGATTGGACCATTTTGCTGGCTCAGTGCGCTCCAGGCTGGCAATGGGATGGAATGGAGAGTAGGGTGGGAGGGTCTTTATAAAAAATTGAATAAATAAAATACAATGTGCAATGGAGGGAGGCGCAAGGGAGCACAATGTGGGTGGGAGGGGATAGCAATATTTTCCTTGCATTCACTCTGCCTGTAGAGGGAAGGTTATCTTCTCTGTTGGCAGCATGCAGTGTGCGTGGACTACAAATGTATTTTATGCACAGAATTGACATTGGCAGCCCAGTACCGAGTTCCAATGTTACGTGTGCTGGGGGTACAACTAGCCCCCAGCACACAATTAGAAATATAATGACAAATTACAAATATATATTTTTGGGGTGTGTTTGGTAGATTCCCAATGATTGCCATTTAGATATACTCCATACAGTGTTTACTATACACATTTAATTGTGTATTGTTTGTTTTAAAAACAAAGCCAGTCCTGTTTTTTCCCCAGTTATTAAAAAGCTCCTTAATAATGATAACACGTCACAGTAGCCTATTTAAGTAAATATTGTATTGTATCACATGGTGCTACAATACTAGATGCTTATATTTTTTGCTTTAAGTAAAACCTGGCCAGAGGCCACACTGGATGTCATAGAACGGTCAGCAAATATTATGATCATGATGTTTATCAGGAAAGTCATGCTATGCCGCTATACATTAGATACAAGTCTGTACTGTATGTTCAGTGGCAGAATATCAACACATTGCTGGCATATTTCCGAATGTATCTTTTTGTCGATGGAGTTACAAAAATAGCTTATCTAGTTCCCAACATCAAAGAACAAAGTTGGATGACCTGTCCCTGCAAATGTGTAGTTTATAATAAAAGCAAAAGTCCAAGAGTTTCAGTTAGGATTGTGAAATGCAACTGTGTGTACCCATCAAACGATTCAATAAATCTCATCAGAGTGAATTAGAAGATATGGATTTTAAAATCCCTGGATTTTAGTTGGATAATTATCCAAAAAACAGTGGACTGTAATGAAATGAAAGGTAAACTTTAATATGTAGGCTAAAATCACAAGACTGTGACTATAGCTGAGAAGTAGAATGCTTGCAAATCCAAACATGTTGCAATTTCATTCCAGTTTAGATTTCAATTGTGCACAATTTGATCTCTTTTCTTTCTTATAGACATTGCCCTTACAGTATAATAAGGTTGTTTTCTGCAGTCTTACATCTGACCTGCAATGCGATTTTGTAGAGTGTTTTGTACGTGGGTCAGTACATGAACAAGCTTGAGTGAGTATGTGCCGAGTGGATGTGTAGGTGTCAGTGTGCAGCTGTTGAAGGAGCACAATTACAGTTCATCAAGATTCATTCATGTGATTAGTAATTACTTTATATAACTTGTTTTTGCTACTAGTTTCACAGAACACGAGAAAGAAGTATTGTGGCTGGGATCATAAGTGACAGTGGAACTTTGAAATTAGTGTTTTTGAAAGCTTAAAGTTTTTGAGATTGGAGATTGTGAGGACCATATTTTTTTTCCTTAAATTAGTTTTACTATTTTAGCAAATCCTAAAGTTATGCACATTTTTCAAAAACTATCTGTGGGGAAACTGTTGCTTACTCCTATATGTTACAGTTATATGATCTAACTAACGCACAATATACAAACCAACCAAAGAGGGATAGACAATGGCTATAGCGTTCCTTAGAGTGGCCAGGCTGAACAAGCGTAAATAGTAAATAATCGGAATGTCAAAACAAGCCAAGGTCAAAGGGGGGCCAGAAATCACAATAACAAAAGCCAAAGCAGGTCAAAGAAGCCAGAAATATAGAATAGTCAGAGAATAGCTGAATCAAATACCAAAAAGACAAAAGGCAGCTAAATAAACATACTCTCGGGATACAAAGTTACCACAACAGGGCACTGTGATATTGGCTAACTATGCTTTTCTAGGTTTGGAGGCATTGCCCTAAAAAGTGAGAAGGCATTGATAATAAGCATAAAGACTTTACTGACATTATGGCACCGCCTCGTGAGTGCTGTGTCATAAAAAGGGGTTTGGGCACAGTGGCCAGCGTCAGGGAGGCTGGAGGTTTGGGAAGTGAGAAGACACAGTGAGAAGACGCGGCTGTCCGCCAGATCAGGATGTCATGTGACCGGCGGACCACCAAGGTAAGTACAGCGTTTCTCACACTATCCATCCGAAGTGTGTGTTCAGGCTCCATGAACCTTTGCCTTGTGCAAATGATAATCTACAAATTTAAGGGAAGTATAAAATAAGAGGTGTGAGTGACAGAACTTGCTTTAATAGCAAAGAGAACTAGATCTAATTTATTATTTGGCTGTATAAATATTCCACTATCCTCTTACAAAGGAAAGGGGCATCTACTTCCCTGTTATACTGTGCAATATTGTCAGGAATAGCTAATACCCAATACGCAGAACTTATTAGTAAAAATTTAAGAAATCCCTAAGACGAATTACTGGGCCTTAGAATGGCCAGATATAACGTATAAAAGAAAAAAAACACAAGACAGGATATGGACAAGAACGCAGAAATCATGGAAACAATGAACAAGCCAAGGGTCAAGGAATATAGAAGACAGAATAGTCAGGAGCCAAGCCAAATATCAAGGAATACAGAGATTGGATAGTCAGTAGGATAGCTAAGGTCAAATACACTAGAATCAATACCAGAAACGCGATCTTGGATAACCACAATGGAAACCACAACAGGACACAGAGCAATGGACAAAAAAGGTATATATAGCCTAAGGTGCTCCCTGATTGGCTGCAAGGAAGCATGTGATAGTGGACGTGTGTGTGTGTGACGCACCCACGTGTTCAAAATGCATTGGCACTCTAAGGGTTAATTACCGTGTTTCTCCGAAAATAAGACCGGGTCTTATATTAATTTTAGTCACAAAAAACACACTAGGGCTTATTTTCAGGGTAGGGCTTATTTATGCATAAAACAAAAAACAAAAAACAAACTTTATTCTTTTTTGATGATTACCGTACCGGTAGAAGAAGAAGTTCGGCTGTGATGACGTCAGCCCGCTCCGTGCACTAAAGAGGGAGGGGGGAGCAGATGTCCGCGGGAGGAGAGGAGGAAAAAGAAGAGCCAGTGTGCTGAAGGCATCAAGTGGGAGGAGGGGAGCAAACAGAATAGCCAAGATCCCTGACTGACGCGCGCACAGTCGGAAGCCGCCCCCCCTCCCCCTCCCTCCGTAGCTCCCGCCTTTGCCCAGTGCGATGTCACAGAACATGGCGGCCGTTGTGTGGTGCTGGTCGCAGTGTTTGGCCCGGGGGCCGGTTCACTATGAGCGCGCTAGGGGTTATGGTGGCGGACAGGCCCGGGAGGATGTCGTGGCGGTGTCTGGGTGACAGCGGCGGGCGGTGTTGAATCCCCAGACTGTGTTGGTGTTGCAGCCCCCCGTTATAGAGCCAGTCTGCCAGCCGGTGTCCGCGCTGTGTAACCCCCTCAGAGACCCTCACTTCCCCCTCCCTGTAATACTCTCCCCCCTCCCTCCCTGTAATATTATCCCCCCCATCCCTCCCTGTAATATTCTCCCCTCCCTCCCTGTAATACTCTCCCCCCTCCCTCCCTGTAATACTCTCCCCCCTCCTTCCCTGTAATATTATCCCCCCTCCCTTCCTCCGTGTAATACTCTCCCCCCTCCCTCCCTCCCTGTAATACTCTCCCCCCTCCCTCACTGTAATATTATCCCCCCTCCCTGTAATACCCCCCCCTCCTCCCTGTAAAACTCCCCCCCCCCTCCAATCTTCTCCTCACCTCCCCTGTAGCGTGGCCGAGCTCCTCTCCGGTCTGTGACCCGGCCGGACTGACAGGAAGTGCACACTCACACTCCTAATGAATAAACCATGTGATGGGATTATGAAACGCTGCATTATTTGTAATTCGTACAGACCACATAAGGGCACTTCAAGCAAGGTCAGTTATCAGCACCTGTTTAATTTCATGTTATATTGTATTTAGTGTTATGGCATGTGGCTAAAATGGTATTTGGTTTTCAGGAGTTAGGGGTAGTTGTGGGACAATAGACTGCCTTCCAACCTGAGTCGTAACTAGAATACACCGGGCCCTGGTGTAAAAATTGCCCTGGGCCCCCACCCCAGTGTCTTATTCCTCCCCCCCAGTGTCTCACCCCCCTCCCCATGTCTCCTTCCCTGCGCCCATGCCCACCCATGTGTCTCATTCCCTCGATCCCAAAGCCCTTCCATGTGTCTCATTCCCTCTGCCCCAAAGCCCCACCATGTGTCCCATTCCCTCTACCCTGAGCCCCTCCAAGTTTCCCATACCCTCCTCCTTCCCAGCTCCTCCATGTGTCCCATTTCTTTCTCTCCCCCCCTCGACCTCCAAGTGTCACATTTCTCCCTCACCCATCCCTGTGCCTTTCCTCCCTCTCTCTCCCCTCCATGTGTCGCATACCCTCCCTCTCTCCCTCCTCCCCTCCATGTGTCCCATACCCTCTTCTTCCTCCATATGTTCCCCTTCTCCCCCTCCCCTTCAATTGTCCCATACCCTCCCTTCCCGTGTCCCATTCCTGCCTCTCTCCCCCTCGTGTACCTGCTTCTGACCGCGGTTCTCGGTCTGACCGGAAGTGCTTTCACAGTGAGCACTTCCTGTCAAACCACTCAGCCATGCCACACACAGGCAGGAGGGGATCAGTGGGGAACTGTGGCCCTGGGCTGTGCACCAACCAAGAAGGTATCCAGGCAGCTCACGGTCGCAGGGGTTGTGGCTGTGACCCCTGCAATTGTGGTAGATACGCTACTGCCTGTGACTGTGGTAGGTACACCACAGCTTCCAACTGTCCCAATTTCTGTAGGAGATTCACGAGTAATGCTGACTTTATGGCAAATGATCAAAGAGGTTGAGTTAACTCAAGAGCAACACAACATCAGAATAGGCTACAACGATGATGCAACAACTTGTGTACATCAGTATTAATCAAACATATTCTCAGAATCCACAAAGATATCCCTGAATTTACTTTTTCACGTTTTACAAATCACATTTTACATATTATGAATTAAACCATTGGCTTGGGAGAAATAGGAGAAAACAAGCAGCCAACCAGTATCAGGGTCAAATCACAGATAGCTTGAATATTAGCTTGACTGAAATGTCACATGAAGGGTTCATTAATGCTGAGCTTATGGCAAATGGTCAAAGAAGGAGGGTTTTATCATCAAGCTCTGTGGCTATCCCAATAGCTGGTATAGAGCTCCTTAAACCAGGGGTGTGGAACCTTCGGCTCTCCAGATGTTTTGGACTACACCTCCCATGATGCTTTGCCAGCATTATGTGTGTAAGAGCATTATGGGGGATGTAGTCCACAACATCTGGAGAGCCGAAGGTTGCCTATCCCTGCCTTAAACCTATCCACAGGATCCATCGTGAAGCCATGTCTTTCACTATTAGCATGGTGAGTGTATCAGTCAATCATATATACCAGCAGGGATAGCCTCATAGTCTGCCCATTTTGGAGCACTTGCAATATATTTAAAGAATAATCTATAGGGAATATTGATGAAGTCACCTTTGCAGTATAATCTTACCTGATTTCTATAAATGAAGGAATAACAAGTTATGGATTCAATGCTCAGAAATACATTAACGGGGAAAAAAAAGAATTTCTTAGCAAGACACAGGAGCAATCTCACAATATAGATACAATATTGTTCATTCAACATATTAATGTTCAAAGTAATTATTGGGGTAGTATAAATTGGAACTAATAGAATGGTTAGGACTTAAGTTACTGGCATAAAACTAAATCTATATCAATAAGTATTTATTTTCTTTCCTATAGAAACTCTACATCTGACTGTAATAAACACGCACTGAGTATTAATGCTTCTGATTGTCACCTGATTTCAGTGATTGTTTTACTGATTATTTGCCTATATATGTGTGTTAGCTTGAAAAAGACCTCTTTAGGTTGAAACGTTGCTGCTGGAAATTTTGGTCCAATAAATTTGCCTATTCAAATCCTTGGAGTTACTGGACATTTTCTTCTTTGACTTCAAAGTATATTCAGGGGGTTTGGTGCTGTCCCCTGGTTCGGTTGCACCTAAGCTTGAATATATGGAAGAGTGCAGTTCCTGGTTTGCTTTTTGTAATAAACAAGGAGGCATTCCCTAATTCTATTGATACATAATGTACAACTGAATTAGATGTATCCACTAAACAGTAAAATTGTGTTGAATGGATTAAATGTAATGCAAAATGTGCAAATTCACCAAGTCTGCTATTTTACCAAACTGTCTGCTTACAACATCACTAAAATACGCCAGGCATAGCTATGAAAATATTGGACATTGAGCAGCTGCTGGCAACCTATACCTCCCATGAGCCATCATTGTGCTTTTGGTTAAAAACAAAAAAAAGCAGTTTGTGGTGTTATCTGTATTAGGGCTTACATTGTAACGTCCAGTGCTGAAAGGAATTAATGTGGGTTTTTAGTAACCCTATATAACAGTGTGTTTAAAGACCGAAATGCGTGTCGGGCTTTTAGTGTTTGTGAGTGTGTTTATTTTTTACGATATGGGTAGAATTTAACACTTTAATTTTTTTTACTTTTCTATGTGGGATAGTTACTACTATCTGTAATGTAGGCAGACGCTCTGTTTACCATGGGCCGAGGTATGTAATATTTTGTTGTTGTGTTAATGAAGTGTTTGTACAAGTATAGCTCGGATGCCTGTTGTGCGTAAACGGGTGTTGGTTTATTAAATACAGCAGAGAGGTGAAAATAACTGTTACTCACAGAGAGGCTGCATAATTCCAACTGACTCAGCTGAAACTAGATAGGGTAAGCAGTCATCCCAAAATTTGAATACTGCTATGTGATTGATTGGAACTACATATGCAAATATTACATCTTCCTTCTTTATTTTTTTTCATTTTTAAATAAATCAATAAACATGTATGCAACATGAGGAAAGCATGCAAACTAGAGATATTGTCCTGTATAGGTAAGAGGTAAAAGTTCTTTACAAAGTTCTAGAGCAGGTAATGGTAACTGTTTATGTATACCTTTGCACGGTTACTGATCCAAGATGTCCATATCTGTCATCCATATCTTATTCTGTAGGGAGTAGGTGTGGATGAAGAGGAGTAGTGAGTGAGGGGGGTGGATGGTTCATCATTGTCATCAGGTAGATGCACAATATTCTCAGATAGTGTGTTGTATGGTGTTGCGTCACCTGGGCTCATGCTCTCTGGTACTGAGATGGAATTCTCGTTGGTGCTATGTGACTCTCTTGTGTCCAAAGGTGATGCCTGGTTTCGACGGCACTCTAGCCTCTTACTTGTGCGTACATAGTAAGATTTGTTGGTATTTGTTGCTTTGGTGATGACTGCTGGGTGCCACTGACCATGTTCCTGTATGTGAACTGTCTGACCTTCAGCCAATTTTGATAATGGTCTTGCTGACCTGTTGTAATAGTTCTTCTGAAGATGCGGACTATATTCTTCTGTTTTTGACTTCCTTGTGATGGACAATTTTGTGTAGCAGTTGCAGGTTGGTAGTTGGAAGCATGGATTTTGAGAGGTGACTCATAAGCAACTGTGATGATGACTTGAAATGATCAATTGGGCTGCTGCGATACTCCAGGATACTGAGGTGTAGATCTTTCTTGTCAGCTCTGGCTTTTTCCATTAGTGATTTTACTGTCTATACGGTTTTCTCTGCTAATCCCTTGCTTTTTGAATAGTATAGACTTGAAGTTATGCGAGAAAATCCCCATGGGTTAGTGAATGCTTTAAATGCGCTGGATACATACTGGGGGCATTGTCTGAGATAACTGTCTCCGGGATACCATGTCTTGTGAAGGCAGCCTTTAACTTGCGTATTACAGCAGCAGGTGATGTGCTGTGAAGTCTGCCCAGTTTGAAGTATCTGCTGTAGTAGTCAACAGTTATGAGATAATCCATATTGTGCCAGGTTAATAAGTCAGCAGCCACTATTTGCCATGGTCTGTCTGGTACTGTCTCAAGTTTACCTTTGTCTCTTGTCTCTTGGTGGCTTCATGTCTCGCAAAGCAGTGATTTTAGCAGTCCATCAGTTGTGAGGAAATGTCCAAATAAACAGACTTCTGTGGCACAAATGATGCTTCTTTCTTGACATCCCTTTCTCTGGAATGCTGTAACATACTTTATTGAACATGCTCTACTTTGATTTTCCCATAGATAAAAATGTCATCGACTATTGCTGTGACTAAACTCTCTCTCTAAAGTATCAATTTCCTTCTGGAGATATGGTCTAAAGTACTGCATACAATGCTCCAAGTGAGGTCTCACCAGTGTTCCGTACAATGGCATGAGCACTTCCCTCTTTCCACTGCTAATACCTCTCCCTATACAACCAAGCATTCTGCTAGCATTTCCTGCTGCTCTATTACATTGTCTGCCTACCTTTAAGTCATCTAAAATAATAACTCCTAAATCCCTTTCCTCAGATGTTGAGGCTAGGACTATCAAATATTCTGTACTCTGCCCTTGGGTTTTTACGTCCAAGATGCATTATCTTGCACTTATCCACATTAAATGTCAGTTGCCACAGCTCTGACCATTTTTCTTGTTTACCTCCAGGAATATTAACCCTGTTACATATCTTAGTATCATCAGCAAAAAGACATACCTTACCATCAAGACCTTCTCAATATCACTAATAAAAATATTAAAGAGAATGGGTCCAAGTACAGATCCCTGAGGTACCTCACTGGTGACAAGTTCATGCTTCGAATATACTCTATTGACTACAACACTCTGTTGCCTGTCACTCAGCCACTGCCTTACCCATTCAACAATATTGGAATCCAAACTTAAAGATTGCAGTTTATTGATAAACCTTCTATGTGCAAAAGTGTCAAAAACCTTACTGAAATCTAGGCAAGCAATGTCTACTGCACCACCCCGATATAATATTTTAGTTACCCAATCAAAAAAATTGATAAGATTAGTTTGGCATGATCTCCCTGAAGTTAACGGATGTTGTCTCTGATCTTGAAATTCATCTGATTTTAGATGTTCAACAATCCTATCCTTTAACATAGTTTTCATTTATTTCTCTACTACTGAAGTAAGGCTAACTGGCCTAGTTGCCCGACTTCTCCCTACTACCTTTCTTGTGAATGGGCACAACATTTGCTAACTTCCAATCTTCTGGGACTACTCCTGTTAACAATGATTGGTTAAATAAATCTGTTAATGGTTTTGCTAGTACACCACTAAGCTCTTTTAATACCTTTGGGTGTATTCCATCAGGCCCCATTGACTTATTTGACTTTACTTTTGACAGTTGAAATAGAGCCTCTTCCTCTGTAAACTCACATGTAACAAATTACTCATTTAGCCTCTTTCCTTCATTTTTAGCTGTAGACACTGAACAAAAATATTCAGATCTAGCATCTAGGACACTAAAGTACTGAGCATCTCCCAGCTTGGGTATGATGTCTTCGAGAGTAGGTAAAGGATAATAAGGTTGTTTGAATGCCTTATTGAGATCTCTCAGGTCTAGACATACCTGTAATTTGCCTGCACATGGTTTTTTAGCAATAACCATGGAGTTAACCCAATTGTTGGGCTCTGTAACTTTAACGATGACACCCTGTCAGAGTCTTACCTGAGGTGGGAGTCCGGTAGGCAGAGATTTGTGCTTACCCTTGCAGATATACACAGTTGAAGGTGATAAGGTTAGAAACAACCATGACTGTGTATCTGTGCATGGGGGCTTAGGCAGGAACAGTAACCAGGTACGAGGAAACTTACAAGGGCAAATCCAGAAGAGTAGTCAGACACGGTTCCAAAGGTCAAGGCAGGCATTGAACAGGCAATAACGAATAATCCAAAAAGAAAGGGTCACAAGCAGAGTCAGTCTTAGGCAACAGGATACGAACTAACGAAAAGGGAGAGGCAGTGTTATATACCTGAGATAATGTTCCACCTGCCTCAGGTGGACCTGTGGGGCGACCACGCCTGGCCGTCTGGATGGCACGGTGAGAACTGTGACACACCATGCTTTTCAGTTCTTCTTTAAGCCAGCTGCGTAATACGAGAGGGATACATCTCAGCGGGTGCACTACTGGAGTTGCCTGTGGGCTTAAGTGTATGGTACTCTCGCCAGGAAATAAATCAATTCATTTGAAGACCCAAGCGATTTTCTCAATGATTGGTACAATTCACAGACTGCTTGCGAAGGATAGTGCCAGATTGATGAGGCCAAAATCTATGCTGCATTTTAGGCAAATGATGGAAGTGCTCTTGTGTAGACAATGTAGAATGTCTGGAACATTTGAGTGTCTTTGTGCTGGCATTTCAGGCTACATTTGTCTTTAACTGCCAGTCTCAGAACGCACTTGGTTTTCAGCTTATTGTATTCTTATAGGGGAATGATGTTAGCTGAGGATCCAGTGTCTATCTTGTATCATATTTCAATTTGTTTTAGACCGACTTGGAAACTGGCAAAAGTTTGCTCTGGACTCATTTCATCACACTCTTCTGGGTCGGTGTCATCTTTGTTTACAGCATGGACATATTCCTGCAGCTGGAGCGGCACACTTTGACGAAGTGGTAAAGTTTTCCACATAATTTACATATTTTTCCCCTGGCAGGAAATTGATAGCGGGTGGAAATTGGCTTATTTCCACAGTAGTCGAACTCTGTGGGGTGCGCCGAGTCAGAGCCATGACATCCTAAAGCTTGTTTATATTTCTGTCTGTGAGGGGAGCTATAATGCCTACAGTCTGCACCATTGCTAGTATGACAGGAAACTTCATGAGTCATGTCACCACACAGAGTGTCTGGGCCTTGGCCCTTGGAGATGGACAGTAGCTGTGCCTGGGCCAATTCGGGTGGTCTGGCGATATTGATCACTTTCTATAGCGTTAACTCAGACCCAACATTTAATAATTTCTCTCTCACCCTTGGAGATCCATCTCGGATCATCTCATGGCTCTGAGCATAATTGCAATCCCGGGGCAAGGAGCAGCAAGTCTATTACGAACTGCTTAAAGGGTTCTTGAGCCTGCTGTACTTTGTCATAGAACTTGTATCGTGCAAATATCACTTTTGCTTTAGTTCGACATATTCTGTAAAACAGTCATAATACAACTTTAATGACATAGCATCGTCTGCAGGTAAGAACCAAGTATTGAAAATGTATCTGCCCTTTTCACGAACCCATAGTAGAATGTGATAGCATTTTTCATCCTCACCCTTACTTCTCAAGGTTTCGCCGAACATGAGATTTGCATGTTGTCTGAACGTTCGCCATACGTTACTTGCTTCCCAGTTCATTGTGGACGTGATGACTCGCGCTACATCCATGTCAATAGAAGAAATCAGTTTCTTTATTAAATACAGCAGAGAGGAGAAAACAATTGTTACTTACAGAGAGGCTGCATAATTCCAACTGATTCAACTGCAACTAGATAAGGTAAACAGTCATCCCACAATTTGACTACTGCTATGTGATGGGTTGGAACTTACAAATTCAAATATTACAGGTAGTCTAAGGGTATTTGTTAATTTATATATTGGTTAGGGGTTTTCATTCATCGATATAGTAGGCTCACATTTAGATGGGCCTAGGTTATTACTAGACTCTTCCCAACTTATTTCTGTATACCTCTATATACCTCTACATACCTCCTCTCTCGTATTTAGCCGATTATCTTGATTACTGGACAGGCACAGAAAGCCTGGCCGGGGTTGCAAAGGCTGCATAGATTTGCAACTTTTGCAAGCTGTATTTAGATATACCCCAGTAAAATGAAAAGCATAATTAAATGCATTCATGTTTTCAGAGGTGGAAGATCTACTATATAGTGATTATTTGTTTGCATTTGGGCAGTGGAATGTGTCTTTAACCCTTTTTGGAGAATATATTTTTGTGACCTTTAGACACAAACAACTAAATCACATTTTAGTTAGATAAATTATTATTAGTAACACATTAACATTATTAGTAACGTAAAAGAGGCCCATCCCTGGCCACAACCCCACTGTCACCCCTAAAATTAAAGTGGCCATTTTTGCCCATTTGAAATGTTGGGAGGTATGCATGCACGATACATACCATATAATACATTTCGGAATGTTTCCTGTTAAATTAACAGAAATCGCACTATTTTGTATAGTTACTCAAATGTAGTTAGAGCTGTTTATGACTCTTATTCACAGGTTGTAAGGTTAACACATGTCAGTAACCTCATTTTGACAGTATTAAAAACATACATCTGAAATTCCGACATACGATTCAAAACATGCAAAGGTCAAGAGCAAAGCAAATAAGAAATACACAGTGATACGTTTTCCAGGTTAACAACACTAAGGAAATAATTGACTGAGGAAAATACACATGCTGTACATTGATTTTAACCCCTTAAGGACGGAGCCAAATGTACACGTTGTGAACGAAACAAAATGTAAACAAAACCTGGCATTTGCGCTATATGTCTGTCCAACCGTAATTCACCTCTTTCATATTAAATGCACCCCCCCTTGTTATATATCATTTTATTCAGGGGAAACAGGGCTTTCATTTAATATCAAATATTTAGCTATGAAACATAATTTAGTATGAAAAAGATGGGAGAAAATAAGAAATTGTTATTTTTTTAGTTCTACATGACATTTTAACTGTCAATGTCATAATACTGTTTGCTTTTACTGCAATAAAATACACATATCTGTATTCAGCAAAGTCTCACGTGTAAAACAGTACCCCCTATGTACAGGTTTTATGGAGTTTTGGGAAGTTACGGGGTCAAATATAGCACGTTACATTTGAAATTGAAATTTGCCAGATTGGTTACGTTGCCTTTGGGACTTTATAGTAGCCCAGGAATGAAATTTACACCCATAATGGCATACCATTTGCAATAGTAGACAACCCAAGGTATTGCAAATGGGGTATGTCCAGTCTTTTTTAGTAGCCATTTGGTCACAAACACTGGCCAAAGTTAGCGTTAGTATTTGTTTGTGTGTGAAAAATGCAAAAAACGCCAATTTTGGCTAGTGTTTGTGACTAAGTGGCTACTATAAAGACCGGACATACTCCGTTTGCAATACCTTGGGTTGTCAACTATTGCAAATGGTATGCCATCATAGGGGTCATTTTCATTCTTGGGCTACCATAGGGTCTCAAAGGCAAGGTACCCAATCTGGCAAATTTGAATGTGAAAAAATGAAACACAAGCCTTATATTTGACGCTGTAACTTTTGAAAACACCATAAAACCTGTACATGAGGGGTACTGTTGTACTCGGGAGACTTCGCTGAACACAAATATTTGTGTTTCAAAACAGTAAAAAGTATCGCAGCAATAATATCGTCCGTGTAAGTGCTGTTTGTGCGTGAGAAATACAAAAAACGTCACTTTTACTGGCGATATCATCGTTGTAATAAATATTACTGTTTTGAAACACTAATATTTGTGTTCAGCGAAGTCCCCCAAGTAGAACAGTACCCCCATGTACAGGTTTTATGATGTCTTGGAAAGTTATAGGGTTAAATATTGTGCTAGCAAATTAAATTCCCTTTACTTTCAGCATGGGTTGTCAGGCAGGTCCCACTAATTGTAATTAATTAAGATACCCAATTATGTAAAAATATTACATAAATATATATATAGAATTAATATATGTATATATATACGTATGTGAATATATATGTATATGTATATATAATTTTTTTAAAATATTTTTATTTATATATAGGTATATATATAGTGATATATACGTATATATTTATGTATATAGATATATATATTATTTCGTTCTACGTGTTTTTTGATATAATGGAAAATTTATTCATACATACCGTAATTTTCTTTTCCTGGCTATTATTCATGGCAGCATATACACATGGTTAGCTCCTCCCCTTACAGCCGATAGGACAGGAAAACCACCAAGGTTTTAAAAGGAGGCTCCATCCCTAAGGTCCTCAGTCAGTTTACAAGCTCTACAGTACATAAATAGAGACATTAATGGGTGGGAAGTATATGCTGCCATGAATAATAGCCAGGAAAAGAAAATTACGGTATGTATGAATACATTTTCCATTTTCCAGGCTAATCATGGCAGCATATACACATGGGGAATACCCACGCTTACAAAGGGAGGGACAGAATAGCCAATCAAATAATCAGAATAATTCAACATAGATAGAAGAATTAACTGAGTTAAGTACTTGAGTACCAAATTGTGCATCATAGACTGTTTTAACGAACAGTATGAAATGCCAGACAAACGTGTCTAAAGAGGTTCAAATGCTAGCTAACAAAAAGTGTCAGCGGAAACCATTACCATGGCAACCCATGATGCTGCAACAGCATGAGAGGAGAGTGCCCTGATACCCTCCAGCACAGGTAGAGAACGGACGTGACGTCCAAATTGTGCCTCACGAATTACTTCAATGTCCAATATGTAATGCAGGACAAACTAGTTCAAAGAGGTCCAAATGCCAACTTTACAAAGTTTCAGCAGAGACCATTGCCATGGAAGCCCACGAGATGCTGTAACAGTACTAGTGGAGAATGCCCCAAATCCTTTGGTACAGGTAGAGAATGGCATTGAAAGGCTCTCACTTTAGGCAGGATCTCTGGTGCTACCAGCAAGACAACCATATCCTGTTGAAATTCAGTGAATGGGGGTACACAGGATCAAGCCTGGAGTTCACCCATTTTCCTTGCTGGGGTACTAGCCACGAGCACTTTCTGTGCTACCACCATGAAAGCACCTTCTAGAGCAGTGGTAGTCAACCTTTTTCTAACTACCGCCCACTAATGCATCTTTTTGGTTGAAAAAATTTCCTTACCGCCCACCAGTTTTCGCTCAAGTGCGGAATATTTTTTTCGAAAGGAGGGTGTTTTAAAAAAAATAAATGTACGTACATTTATCTTTTTATTTGCAATTAATGCATGTTTATAATGTTTTTAACTTTATAAAAAGTTTAATGAGAAAACAATAAAGTAAATTGAAATTACCTTTACTAGTGATTAATGAGATCCTTGAGGTTGTAAGGAACAAACGAAGGTCTCCTCTTTCGGTGATATTCAGACGACTTCTCTGTTTGCGCATAATATGATTTCTCATCTGTGCGTCAGCTCCCCTCTTCTCCCTCCTCAATTCCCCTCCCCACCTTTTTTCCCCCCTTTTTTTAACCTTCCTTATAGCAATGCCCAGTAGGAAGGCTGAGCTAGGTATCCCACTATAACAGACTGGCACACATACATACAGACATACAGACACACACACACACACACAAAGACATACATACAAAGACACATACACATACAGACAGACACAAGAAACAGACACACATACATACACACATACAGACAGACACAAGAAACAGACACACATACATACACACATACAGACAGACACAAGAAACAGACACACATACATACACACATATATACAGACAGACACACACACACGACACATACATACACACATATATACAGACAGACACACACACACGACACATACAAAGACATACATACAAAGACACACACACACACACAAAGACATACATACAAAGACACACACACACACACACAAAGACATACATACAAAGACACACACACACACAAAGACATACATACAAAGACACACACACACAAGACACACACACAAAGACAAGACACATGTATACAGACATACACACACACGACACATACATAAGACACACATACAGACACACACACAAGACATACATACAAACACAAGACACATGTATACAGACATACACACAAGACACATACATAAGACACACATACAGACACACACAAGACATACATACAAAGACAAGACACATGTATACAGACATACACACACACACACACGACACATACATAAGACACACATAAGACACACATACAGACACACACACAAGACATACATACAAACACAAGACACATACATAAGACACATACAGACACACACACACAAGACATACATACAAACACAAGACACATGTATACAGACATACACACACACACACGACACATACATAAGACACACATACAGACACACACACAAGACATACATACAAACACAAGACACATGTATACAGACATACACACAAGACACATACATAAGACACACACAAGACATACATACAAAGACAAGACACACATATATACAGACATACACACACAAGACACACACAAGACATACATACAAAGACAAGACACATGTATACAGACATACACACACAAGACACTTACATAAGACACACACAAGACATACATACAGACACACACAAGACATACATACAAAGACACATACACAAACAAACACACATTATATTTAAGTCACCCTCCTGTTTCCTACCTTTAAGGTGCAGGAGGGTGACTTTCCCTGGGGTCCAGTGGTGGCTCAGGTGCATGGGAGTCAGAGTTCCCACTCTGACTCCCTCCTCCTCCTTCCTCCCGCGCGGCTCTCTGTATGCTGGGAGGAGTGACCGGGAAATCACTTCCTCCCAGCAGATTTGATGTCATCACAGGGGGCCCGGTCGCGCTGTTAAAGCGCCCAGCGCTGACCGGGCCCCCTCACAATCCACATCCATCGGGTGGCTCTGACAGCATGGGCCACCCGATGGACCCCTCCATATGCGGCCCCGGCGGTTTGCCGCCGGGGCCGCAAGTGGTGATGGCGGTACCCAGTCACAGCGGTACCGCCGGCTCGCGCCCGCCCGCCTGCCCAATTTATAAAAAAAAAAATTGAAAATCCCTACCGCCCACCTGGAATCCTGAAACGCCCACTAGTGGGCGGTAGGGACCAGGTTGACGACCCATGTTCTAGAGGTTTGAATAATGGTTCAGTCAGGGCCCATGAGAGCAGTGGTACGTCACACATTGGCTTCACCACACTCCGTGGAGGCATGATTTCATTCAATGCCTATATGAAGCAAAGTGCAGCTAAGTGCACACATTCACCTTGCTGAGGTACAAGTCACCAGCAACAGCAACGTCTGGGCTAAAATCATGGAAGCTCCTGCTAGAAGTTCAGTCAGAGTCTGTGAGACCAGTGGTACGTCACATATTGGTTTCAACACCCTCAGCGGAGGCTTGAGTTCAATTGTTGCTTACATGAAGCAAAGCACAAGGGATATCAACGCTCAATCGGTACCCTTCAGTACAGGTAGAGAATGACCATAGGCAGGATCTTCAGATGCCAAATGCAAGATGACCATATCTGTTGAAAAGTAGTGAAAGGGGGTTCACAGGATCAAGCCTGGAGTTCACCCATTTTCCTTGCTGGGGTACCAGCCACCAGCACTTTCTGTGCTACCACCATGGAAGCTCATTCTAGAGGTTCGAATAATGGTTCAGTCAGGGCCCGTGAGACCAGTGGTACGTCACATATTGGCTTCACCACACTCAGTGGAGGCATGATTTCAATCAATGCCTATATGAAGCAAAGTGCAGCTAAGTGCTCCTCTAGAGTGTTCTAACACAGAACCTTTCAAGGCCTGAACGAGGAGTAATTCCAACAGACAAAAGCATGTCAAGCTTAGTAAAGCCTGTATAGGATTGTAAGAGGATCTCAATGACCGTCTCAGGGATGCCTATACTAATATGGACCCCTGCATCAACACCAGAACTTGAGGATCCTGGTGTGTCATGGGGCCTTGTAATAGGTCTGGACATACAGGAATTTCCCTTGGAGGTTCCAGAATCATCTTATTCATCATAGGAATTTGAGTCGACACGGTCTTCCACTGTCACCTTTTGCATTGCCTTCTTAGGAAAGTCGAAAACAGGAAAATATGTACATCAGACTAAAATTCTAAATTTGAGTCAGTGTATCCTGAACCTGAGCATTCTGGTCCTAGCATGTAAAAAATACTTCTGGACCTGGTAGGTCCAAGAAATGGCCATCAGATCTATGTAGGGTATCAGACAATCTGCGTCAACCCTGAGGATACGTCAGAACCTGGTTGCCAATCCACCTTGTCCACAGTTATTCAGCTCTAGTAAACAGCCATTGTATTCTGAGCCACTGGTTGTTCTTCTGTGCCCTGATTATGGGCTGGAATTCCATCAATACGTATCTGTGAGACCCATCTTGGTAAATATAGGATACAGTTGCATTGATTTTTGAGCAAATTTGGACCCACTCATTCTTCAGCAAGCATCTGAAGTGAAGAAGAACCTTGAAAATGACTCTTAGTTCCATACAAATGAATGGAAATATTGTGCAACATGTTCCAAACACTGTGCAACCAATCTTATAAAAACTGGAATTCGAGCTAATAATCGACCAATGAGGTTCTGTTCACAGGAAACTCAGAGATCTAATCCCTCTTTCAGCTGCCAGGGAAGGTGTAACTCCACTGATGGGGGACATAGTAAGTGGCTGACTCCAATAATCTTTCTCTTGTTGGATCAAGATAGGAAGGATCTGTAAGGAATCCAGAGATGCCATTGGGCCCATCTGACAAGTCTGCTGGTGGAAGCCAGGATTCCTAGTAGTTGTATCTATTTTCTTGCTGTTACCAAGCAGAAATGAAGAAACTGGGAGAGAAAACCTTTACAATCTGTGGAACTGTTCCCGAGATAGGGAAAAGCAGAGCATAGAATTTTCCACTCGGGAATGTCAACCACTGAGCTGGTCTGAAACTGCTTTTCTTGATATTCATCAAGCAGCCAAACTTTAGGAGTTATGAAAGAACTATATACCTCTGTGTGCCTGCCTTCTGAGGGTCTAAGGCTATCAGAAGTAGATCCTCCAGCTAATGGAACCAGGTGGAGTTCTGGACTCTCAATAACACTATAAGCACATATAAAGATTCTTGGGGCCACATTGAGGCCAAATGGTAGGTTCTCTTCTGAGCTAATGCCGAAGATCTCTGCAGATTGGACTGAAAATAAGCATCCTTGAGATATATAGAGGTAAGGAAATTATCCTTCCAGATTGCTTGAGATATGGATCTGCTTGACTCCATCCCGAAGACTCTGACATTCAGCCTCTTGTTGGCCCCTCTTATGTCCAATGTAGGCTTTCCTGTGCTTTTCCTCTAAGCACCAGAAGAGAGGCGAAACTTGTCCCTGGAACTGCTCTTGTTCTGGGACCTAAAAAAAAAATATCACCTCTTCGTCCAGAAGGCTTCTTCCTTCAGTGCTTTACCTTTTGATTCATTGGTCTTAATACTCCTGTTGGTATGGGGACTCCTGTGCCCGTTAAGTAAAAACTCCAGTCTATATCAATCTGGACCATGGATACCACACAAGCCTCCAGAGTATGATGAGCCCAGGTATGTGTGATCAGAAAAATGAGGCTCCTAGTACCGGAGGAGATATGTTCATTGCTGAAGAGCAAAACGACTGCGTTATAGCTCCATTAGAACCTTGAAAGGCAGGTTTACCAACTGCCATGAGTCACCTCTGGAGTATTCCCTGCAGGGCCAGTAGCTCCATGTATCTCAAATACTGGTCACTGGAGGTTCTCCGGTCTGACTATGACTATGAGGAGCTGGGATCCTTGGAACTTCCATCCTAAGGTACCAATATCTTGCAGCCCTCATTCGCCTTTTCAATGGAATTATCCAAAGTTTCCCCAAACAGCACCACCCCTTCAAATAGAATGGTGTAGAGGGCAGACTTGGAGGATGAGTCATCATCCCAGAAATAGAACCATAATGCTTTCCTAGCTGCTATAGACAAAGCCATTTGATCCAGAGAATATCCTAGTTACATCTAGGGAAGTTTCTGTGAAGAAGTCAGTTGTAACCTGAAGACTTCAGACTGCCTCTTCAATCTTGGCTTTTAATATCTCTCTCCATAGTAGCCTTGAGATCTTTAATCACATATTTCATGTTTGTAGAAACAGCAGCGGAAGTCACAGCTGGCTGGCCTCCTGCAATGGTAGGCGTAAAATTTTGGATAGGTCTGCGTCCACCTATGATCCATAAGTGTGCAACTTAGGTGGTGTAGTTCTGGGGTTGGAAATAACTTCCTCCACAGGGTAAAGCCTGGCCTCTTTTCTTACCCCTAAGGCCTCTGGAACTTACTTTGTAAGCCCTGCCTGCATGTCATGTGGCTGCACAGTGATAGGTCATGCTGAAGCGACAACCTTCTGGAGGAAGTCAGTGCATAACCGATTCCTTCCACTGTTTTCACCTCATAACCAGATCCTGGTGAAGAATCAGACACCTGACAAATAATAATAACTAAATATTACCTGTGGTAAGTATTAAGAAAAAATGTGCACTGTTAAATTCTATAAGAAACCAGCGAAACAGCTTTAAAACAGGCTGAAGACAGCACTTATCCATGTCTGGAGACACTGCAAATACTTACCAAATAAGTGTGGTAGGTTTACTGTACTTTTCCCTTTATTTTAGACACTTTCTGGCAATTGCCCTTATCCAAGATGGCTGCCACAACTTGTATTCCCACAATGCAAGTCATCTGTATTAGGCCCAATAAGGCACAAACTGCACACATGTGGGCCTATTCCGAGTGTGTTTGCTGTTTAGAGAGGACTCTGTCTGAAGCCTACATGGCCCCTAAACACCCAGGGTACCGGGAATAAATCACTGGGACCGAGGGGAAGCAAAATAGATAACAAAAGTGCCTGCAAGGGAGTTGAAAAGGCAACCATGTGCAAAAAGTCAAAGTTTAAAGGCACCACAGTCTAAAGGCCTCAAGATATAAAAGGTAACACAGTTTTCAAAATGTATCACAGTTTTCAATATATCAGTCTTCAAATGCACTGCAGTTTTCCAAATGTACTGCAGTTTCAATACATGCAAAAGTATTAAATGCAAATTTAAATGAAACAGTTTTAAATGCCACACAGCTGAAATGCAACACAGCTTAAATGCTTCCTAGCAAAAGCACAACCGCATAATGTACCACAATCTTAAAAATAAGGTACAGCTGTATAATGCACTAGTTTAAAGATATCAAAGCTTAAATGCATCACAGCATAAAAGCACAACTGCATAATGTACTACAGTAAAACAGGCAAATAAAGTAATGAAGATAAAAAACATACATGTCCGTAAGTTAAGGGAGCAAATTGCTCACGTCCTAAGGGCTGTAGGACAGGAAAAAGACTGAGGACCTTAGGGATGGAGCCTCCTTTTAAAACCTTGGTGGTTTTCCTGTCCTATCGGCTGTAAGGGGAGGAGCTAACCATGTGTATATGCTGCCATGAATAAAAGCCTGGAAAAATATATATATATATATTAATATCACAATACAGTTAGAACGAAATAACACACATCTATATATTTTTTAATTATTTTTTTTTATTATTTTATTTATTTTATTTTTTAACGTATTTACATATTTAATTTTTTTACATTATTTATAAATATATATAACAATAATTATATATATATATTTAATCAGTATCAGTCTACGTGTAATTTGATATTAATATATATATATAATTATATATATATTAATAGTAAAATACACCTATACAGTGTACGTGGGTGTATTTATATGTGTATATATATATATATACTTAGATAAGTATATATTATTATTTTTTTACACTTTTAACATTTATTTTATATTATTTTCAGCCAGCAGGGGGACCACCTGTCATTACAGGCAGTCCCCCTGCTGGCAATACAGAAGCCAGCTATCCCGGCCATGTGATTGTGGGGACCGGAGGAGGAAGATCTGCCGCGGGGGGGCTCCCTGGGAGTCCCCCCCAACCGCGATTGCCGGCGTGGGACCGCCGGCGACCGGGTAAGTAAGGAAAGACCGGAGGGCGTACTATTATGCCCTGCGGCGTTTAGAGCCGCTTTAAAAAGGACGTAATAGTACGCCCTACGGTCTTAAGGGGTTAAGAGTGTTGCTTTAGTACTCTGTGTTGGGTTGAAGAGAGCATGTTGAAAGTCCATCTACACCAGAAATGTTCAAAGTTGGTCTTCTCATTTGTTGTTAGATACATTTCCCCTTATTAGACTAGAAGATTATTAAGGTTGGAAAACTGAAATTAGTTATTCATTTTTACAATCTACACATTGAATGTGCTGATGTGCTGTTTAAGAATGGGATGATTTCCAGCAGGTAAGATGGTTGTTTTTAAAAGAATTCTTAAAGGGATATTCTAAATATCAATCAGGGCCGGTGCAAGGATTTTTGCCGTCCTAGGCAAACAAAAATTTGCCATCCCCCATATGCTCTGCCCACCATGTGGCATCACAATGCCCCGCCCATATGATCTGCCATATGAGCCATCGCCAATTCAGCACACAGTGTCTTTTCTCTGAAAAGGCAGTGTGTTTACATTAAAAAGTCTGCAGGGACAGGCTAGAGTCACCAGAACCACTACATTAAGCTGTAGTGGTTCTGGTGACTAGAGTGTCCCTTTAATGTGAGATAAATTAGAGATTAGTGCCACTTATAATATACTGGCTTGCCTACTTACCGCCAGATGATGACAAGAGGATGACGATGGGCTCAGGCTGCAGTCTGGCGTAGAACACGCTCTCTGGAGGTAGTGCTCACAAAAATCAACGAACAGGAAGCAGCTCCATTTTTGGGGCCCCTTACACAGATCTGCTTCCAAGGCCCGCCCATAACCCTTATGCCTACAAGGCCCACCCATGAGTATGCTCACAGGAAGTGGAGTGTATGTGTGTAGGAGATGTGTTATTTGTTATTGTAGCGGATGCAATGTGTGTGTGTTCTTATGGAATGTAATGTATAGGGATACCAGTTTGTGTAAGGGATGTAGTGTGTGTGTATATGGGATGTAGTGTGTGTGTGTGTGTGTGTGTGTGTGTGTAAGGGATGCATTGTGTGAATATGTGCTTGTTTGTGTAAGGGATGCAAGGTGTGTTTCTGTGTATGTTATGTAATGCAATGTGTGTCAGTAATGGGTGCATTGAATGTGTGCAAGAGATGCATTAAGAGAAGCAGTGTGTGTGTGTGTGTGTGTGTGTGTGTGTATTTGTGTAAGGGATGCATTGGGTGATTTTGTGCATGTGTGTGTGTGTGTGTGTTTGTGAGGTATGCATTGTGTGTGTGTGTGTGTGTGTGTGTGTGTGTGTGTAAGGGATGCATTGTGTGTAAGGGAAGCATGGTGTGTTTATGCGCGTGTGTAGGATTCCTGTATGTTTTTGTGTGTGAGTAGGGGTGCATTGTATGTTTCTGTGCATGTGTGTAGGGATCCATTTTGTGTTTCTGTGTATGTGTAAGGATGCATTGTGTATGTGTGTAGTGTGACAGAGAAGGTTTGTGGCCCCTCTGTGTGTCTTTCCCCTCCCACTGCCAGGTCCCTCTGTGCGTCTTCCTCCTGAGCCCCTCTGCGTGTCTCTTAGTAATCTTCCCTCCTCTCCTGTCCCTTAGTGCCTTAGTGCTCTCCCCCGTTTCCTTATTCCTCAGTGATCTCCCCCCTGCTCCTTAGTGGTCTCTCCTCTCCCCTCTCCCTTAGTGGTTTCTCCTCTCCCCTGGTGATGCCTCTCTCCCTTCTCCCCTGGTGGTGTCTCTCCCTCTCCTGGTGGTCTCTCCCCCTGTCCCCTGGTGGTCTCTCTCTCACTTTCCCCTACCCCCTCCTCCCCTGGTGGTCTCTCCCACTCCACCTCTCCTCTTTCCTTGTGTGCCTCCTACCTCAATGTAGCATGGCCGGGCGGCGCGGACCACGGTACAGGAGTTCTGTTTCCTGTACCCGACTGGACTGACAGGAGGGCACTTCCTTTCACTCAGTCCTGCCGGGTACAGGAAACAGAACTCCTGTACCGCGGTCCGCGCTGCCCGGCCATGCTACACTGAGTGACAGGTAGGAGGGAGCGCTGTGCGCTTTCCGCCTACCGGGTCACTCAAATTTGGCTCCCCCCGTCTGCCAAAGTCGTCTATAGGACACGCCGGCTCTGGTACCAAACCAACTTTAAACTTAGTAATGTGCTTTGTCTGTGTACACCCCTGCAGTTTCATAGCTCAATTCTCTGCCATTCAGGAGTTAAATCACTTTGTTTATTCAGTCACAACTCCATTGCATGTGACTTACACAGCTTCTCCACACACTTCCTATAAAAAGAGATCTTATTTTTAAACTTGGTTTATTGCACAGTCTGTTTAATTTAGAATTTATTTTCTTCCGTTAACTGCCTGAAGAGCCAGCAGGAGCCTCATGTTCAAAAAAGCAGGACACCAGGAAACAAAAATGTGACAACCTTAAAAGAGAGGCTGTCCCTCCAAAACAGGACTATTGAGATTTAAGCATACAATGAGTTTATAAAGGTTATTGAAAAATGTGTAATTCTTCTTTTTATGAGTTTAAAACCCCCAGCCAGCTGGAATGTAACAGAGTGTGGTTATGAGCACCATGGATTCCTATTAAAAAAAATTTGCACCATAATTAAACAATTGCACTGTCAACTAATTATTTCATGTAGATGCACTAGTTAATTTTTAGGGAACCAGTTGGGTGCTTTTCTGGTGGCCCAAAATTTTTCATACTTTTATGGAATCTAAAGTAATTTTTGATAAATGGAAGTGTGTTTTGACTAGTGTACGACGTTGAGCTTCTGTGTGTAATGATAGTGTGTGCGATGAGTCTACTATATTGTTAGCCAATGTGACTGGGCTTCAACCCTGGGCTGAAAATTGTCAGCTCGATTTGATGGATCTTTTTCCTACAGACACACAACAGATCACAAATCTCTAACGGCCCTTACATAAGAGAGTAAAACATCTTTACTTAAAGCACCATATAGAGTTCCAGAAGTTATCAAGCATTACTCTTAGAAAGACACCTGTGGTGCAAGACTGCATCTCACAGCAGCTTGAGGACAAACACACTTTTGTTTTTTAAACAAATGCTAAAACGACTTATGCTATATACCCACAAATGCCCCGCATACAACTGTGTTTCCTGGGTAAAGTTCCTATACCCAGGAAACATACAGTTGTATGCAGGGCTGCCATCAGAAATTTTGGGGCCCCTGACACAACTCAAGGTCTGGGCCCCAGGGGCCCACTTCCGGAGTCCGCCCACAGGACCGCCAACCGAGTGTGCCCACAGGGCCTCTCCTGAGTCTGCCCAGAGGGATGCAGTGTGTGTACTGAATGTGGTGTGTGTATAGTGGGAGTAGAATGTGTGTAAATTGGATGCGGTGAGTGTGTAGTGGATGCATATTGACCATTTACGTAATGTATGTAGTTTATATTAGATGCAGAGTGTGTGTTTGTGTAGTGGATGTAGCGTGAGTGTGTGTATTAGATGCAGTGTTTCTAGTGCATGCAGAGTATGTGTTTGTGTAGTGGATGTAGTGTGTATATAGTGAATGCAGAGTGTGTGTTTGTGTAGTGGATGTAGTGTGTGTATAGTGAATGCATTGTATGTGTTTGTGTAGTGGATGTAGTTTTTTGTGTGTAGTAGATGCAGTGTCTATAGTTAATGCAGAGTGTATACAGTGAATGCAGAGTGTGTGTTTGTGTAGTGGATGTAGTTTGTGTATAGTTAATGCAGAGTGTATATAGTGAATGCAGAGTGTGTGTTTGTGTAGTGGATGTAGTGTGTGTATAGTTAATGCAGAGTGTATATAGTGAATGCAGAGAGTGTGTTTGTGTAGTGGATGTAGTGTGTGTATAGTAATGCAGAGTGTGTATAGTGACTACAGAGTAAGTGTTTGTGTAGGGATGTAGTGTGTGTGTATAGTGAATGTAGTGTGTGTGTTTATGTAGTGGATGTAGTGTGTATAGTGAATGCAGTGTGTGTTTCTGTAGAGAAGGCAGGGTATAGTGAATGCAATGTGTGTTTGTGTAGTGGAGGCAGGGTATAGTGAATGCAATGTGTGTTTGTGTAGTGGAGGCAGTGTAAAGTGAATGCATTGTGTCTGTTTGTGTAGGGGCAGTAATGTATAGTGAATGCAGTGTGTGTTTGTCTAGTGTGTATAGTGAATGCAGGGCGTATGTTTGTGTAATGGAGGTAGTGTGTATAGTGAATGCAGTGTGTGTGTTTGTGTAGGGATGTAGAGTGTATATAATGAATGCTAAGTGTATAGGCATGTAGTGTGTGTAAAATAGTGGCTGCAGTTGATGGGGTAGGGGAAGAATATTTATAAATTTCTTTAAAACGACATTTTATTTTATTCCCCCCTCCCTGCTTGTTACCTGGGAGAGGGAAGGTAGCATTCCCTGGTGGTCCGGTGGCATGATGTTCGGAGCCATGCGATGTTCAATGCAGAGGGGGCATGCAGCAGACTCGGTCTTCACTTCCCAGTGGTATTCCCTGGCAATGTTCTGACGGCCGCGGCTCGCGAGGGTTAGAAACCGAGTGTGGTGCTGGGCCCCCTCTGCAGTGAACAGGAATCCCGCGGGTACACATATACAAAGCGAAAATCGCTTTATATCTGTGCACTCAGGGAATGTGGGGCCTGGAATTCCAAGAGCAGTCCGGGCCCCCAAGGACCACCAGACACATGCCAGTCATGCCCTAAAGGCAGCCTTGGTTGTATGTACCAGATGTGACCGAAGCAGTCATATTCTGATTGGAACGCGTGTCACTGCAGAAGCTGCAGATCCTTAGTGTTGCTGCAAACAAGCAATGTTCCAAAGTATCTCTTTTCTATTATTTAATTTTTAGGACTTATCTTTGTAAAGGGGTTGAAAATCCCCTCTGGCGTGTCCTTTTAACTACTTTGAAGAAGTGGAAATGAACAGCATAGCTACAGTTTTGTTTGACAAAGAACAAAATATGGTAGATTACTGGCTTCAGACTAGCTAGTGTCCTCGAATGCACTTCCTCAAATGTATGTATCAGCATGCACGCAAAGGAAAGAGTACACATTGTGACTACAGAATCAGAACATAAGAAAAAGACACACTAAGCATATTGATTTAAAAAAAAAAAACAAGAAGTGTTTTTCGTATCACTTTTTATGGAACACAAACTGCAAAAAAACTAAAGAAATATGCAAACATTTTCTAAAGAGAAAACGTATTTTCAGGCCAGAGGAACACAGAAGGGTTAAATAAGAAGAATCACTGTATTGTGGAAATCTGTCTGAAACGGCATATTCTAAAGATCTTGTGTAATGAAAAGTCCAAGCTGTTTAATAATGATTTATAGCATTTCAAAAAGGCTGCCAGACTTTCAAAATATGCACAATTAGACTTGAACTAAATGTTGTAATTACCCTTACGAAACTTTGGTAAACATGTTGGGAGTCAGACAAAAATTCCAATGAAATAAAATGCAGAGTGCTGCTATTTAGAGACATGAAAAAGACTTATTATCATGTGCAATTGTGCGCATGATAAGATTAATTCAGATAGAGAAATCAGTTAATTCAGTCTGTACATTTTACTAGCGAAATCATCAGTTCATGTATTGATCGCACCAGCATAGCGCGCATTTATAATTATTACAGCATTAACGTAAACTTCAATCTTCTACTAAAAATTTATAAAGATATGATTATTAACACCAGATCAAATATAAACAATTGACGCTTTTTTTTAGAGGCAATTGCATGAATTGCAGATTACTACTACAGTAAGTAGTCATATAAAGAAACATCTCTCAGGAGGATTTAACTATTGAATACATTTCTAATGTGGTCTAATATGTGAGATACAAGTCTATCCACTAACTGGGTTATTCAGTAAAGTGAGAATTGTTGGGGATTGAAGTGAATTTCTTATTTAAGATCAAAATAGCCAAACTAGAGATGTTCTTTAAGTCCGCTATGCTAGCTTTAAATTTGAAATACACTTTTAATTCCAAGCAAGTCTCACTTTAGTAAAGACTACTACAGAAATTTAGAAGTGTCATGTAGCATAGTTGTGATAAATCCCACTGCAATCAACTCCAGATTGTGGCTATAAAGCAGCCAAGGGGTAGGGAATAGTGACCGTCTCCACCTCTTTGCTACACTTAACCTTGCAAACAGACATATTCTGTAAATTCATTTCTATGATGTGTGAAAAAGATGAATTGCTGTAAGAGGTCTGTTCAGTAAAGCAATTCTGAAGAATGAAAAATTTCCATATGTAGCATTTGAGCTATATTATGAAATACTTTAAGCCAAAGTTTGTGAACATGTGGGCAGTGCCAACTCACGTGTGAATACCAGTAAGTCACCTTACTCACGCATCCTCTGGGACACAGAGGAGAAAAGGTAGTGTAGCTTGTATGAGTAAGATACCATTGCTCTATCATATTTAAAATTTTCTTTGCAAGTGTAATTTTCTGTGAATTTTAAAAAGTAGTCAATATGCATTCATCCCAAGAGGCCAGTGGCGGAATTACCACGGTCACAGGGGTCGCAGCTGTGACCGAGCCCGTAGCTCCAGGGAGCCGGCCGCCCTGCCACCCCCTGCGGCCGTGGGCCACCCAAAGGTGGAGGGTCCCAAGAGGAGCCCTGTGACATGGGGCCCTGGAGGTGGCCATATGGACACTTTAGGGCACCCCCGATGTGGTGTTTACTCAGTGAGTCAGAGTAGGCACCTGCTTACCCCACATGACAGGTGTATCACAGACTGGGGAAGGAGAGGAGGCAGGCACCTGGCGTAGACGGCAAGGGAGGCTGATCCGGCAGTTCCTCACTCCTCTCTCTTGCGCCCTCCGTGATGCTGGGAGCCGGAATATGACATCATTCCAACCCCGGCATCCTAAACATCACGCGAAAGGAGTGAGGAACTGCCCCACACTGAACCCCAGGGAGAGGACCTACACCAGCCCTCCAAAACGTAGGGAGGCTGGATGAGCCTCAAAAATGTAATTAATTGTGAGAGTGTGCATGAATGTGTTTGTGTGTGCCTGTCAGTGAGTGTGTCTATCAGTGTGTGTGTCTATCAGTGTGTGTGTCTGTCAGTGAGTGTGTGTGTCTATCAGTGTGTGTGCATCTGTCTGTGTGTATGTGTCTGCATGTGGGGGTTTGGAGAGACACAAGGAGGGGCTTGGGGTGGGAGAGACACATGGTGAAGGGAGAGACATATGGAGGGGGGAGAGAAACATGGAGGTCTGGGGGAGAATGAGACACATGGAGGGACTGGGGGGAGAATGAGACACGTGGAGAGGATGGGGGGTAGAATGAGACACTTGAGGGGCTGGGGAGTAGAATGAGACACTTGGAGGGGTTGGGGGGAGAATGAGATAAGTAGAGGGCTTGAGGGGGAGAATGAGACACGTGGAGAGACTGGGGGGAGAGACACATGGAGGGTCTGGTAGGTGGGAGAGACACATGGGGAACTAGGGGGAGAATGAGACACATGGAGGGGCTGGGGGGAGAATGAGACAAGTGAAGGGGTGGAGGGAGACTGAAACATGTGAAGGGGTTGGGGGGAGAATGAGACACATGGAGAGGCTCGGGAGGAGAATGAGACACTTGGGGGGTGGGTGAGATACATAGGGAGACCCTCAGACAATTTTCGCACAGGGGCCCAGTTGTTTCTAGTTATGCCTCTGAAAGAGGCCATATTGTTTTCCATTTATTTGGTAATTAAGAGGGGAAGAAACATTAACATGAAATAAAATGGCTAAACATTTTTATAAGGAGAGTCTTCTAATGCTCTTCTATAATGTGGTGATATCTTCCAAATATTAAAAAGCAGAAGCTGACTACAGTGAAAAACTTGAGTTTGAAAGCTAAAGAGCAGGATGGATTTGTCCCATAAGGTTAAGTCTCTTATTGTAATGAGGACCTTCTGGTGCTATCACTTAAAGTAGGCATAACAGATGGCCTCATGAAAGGAAGGAGTTATCCTAGGATTTGCATTTTTGAGTCTTTAGTTTAAGTTTCACTACTCACTAGCAATTCCACAGGTGCAAAGAGTAAGATAGTGGTGTCGTAGAAAATCATAATTAGCAAACCAGATAAACCAAACTACATATACCAGTTAAATAACCTATACATGTGATAGGAACTCTGCAATTATTTTCTTTTATCTCTGAATACAAACACAAAAACAAGTTGTTTGTTTTTTTATATAACATGGCACCAAATTTATACCATACAAGTGTCATACGTCCTAACCTTCTGCCCCAGCCATCTGGAATACATTGAACCTTAGCAATAAGATACCAGGAGTAAGCCTTGGCTGGAAGTGCCCACCACTATTGCACATGAGCTGAGAGCAGCAGAAGTCTTTGAACTATCTTCAAATGTTACAGTACAACAAGTACACATTCATTCTATGCTTTTAGTGATTTATTTCTTATAGCACAAGGAAACAGGGCAGCAGAAAAATAATCAAGGACAGCCAGAAACACATCACAAAACAGTATTGTCTCATCAGATCCAGGACACTTGGGAGGTATGGAACAGTTTGACATGGCAGAAGGCCTAGGGCAGGCGTTATAATCTTTCTATCAAATGACTCTCTCCCTGAAGTCTTCTGTAACTTCTTGAGGGAACAAAGATAATCTACCAATCTATTTTCAAAAGCGTTAATAGATGAACGATAAGGACACCACTTCTACACACATTTCTTGAAATGTCAATTTTATTCACAGAACTGTATTTAACTTAGATTGTTTTTACTTACATGTGCTTGTACATCTCCCAACAAATGTGGTATTTTCCTTAATTTGATTTATTAAAATGATTTCTTTATTAATAAATAATTTTATTTATTAAAAGGTGACCGCCATGACTGTATATACACATAAACACAGTCTTATCATATATTGTACTGTACTTTAAATGGTACCAGAAAATCTCCAACATGTTAGTATGAAATGTAATTTGCAGCAAATAAAAGTACAAGACGGGAAAAGGATTTTTATCTGCATACTAAAACGTTTTTTTTATCTGCATAGTCAAATGCTTTCAGTTATGATAATTGCATTTGGCTATTTACAGCCATTGGGCCTCAGCCAATTCAAAATCACCTGAGGAGACACACCCCTCCTCTCGTGTTTTCTTTCTCAGGTGACCTAAATTAACCTGAGGGATATTTGCCATCCCTTTTCTCGCATTGCAAAACAGGATGTTTGAATTTAAAAGGAACTCTTATCCCTGCACTCAGCATTCTTCTTCATCTGAAGATATGAGCCGACCAATAGCAATCGTTCTCCTGCTAGAGCGATGATATACCTCTTTCTGTAAAAGCATGTTGTGTGTGTATGTATGTATATATATATACACTATCTACTGGCTCTTTGTAACAATATATTAAAGAAGAAAGCTGTTAGACTTTTGCATTCAGTTTCAAATGAATCGCAATTCGTCAGAATTTTGGGCAATCAGGAATTTGTCTGAATTCTCAGACGCTATATGGACGAATCACAAAACAAAGGTAACGGGCAATGGACAAGCTGTTTTGTTTGTTCTGTGATTCAGACGTCCATCTGTTGCGCCATAACAAAAGATGATTGAAGGTTAGGGGACTGCAAGTAAATGTTGATTTTAATCACAGTTAAAATGAGTCAAATGACCTGACTGAGGGGAAAAGAGGACAAGCAGGAAAACATGTATATTTGTATAATTATATACAGTAAAACCAGGAAGTAATCTGGAACAATAAACTCTTGCTAAAGTCAAAATCAACGCAAACATGTTACTAAGAACACAATGGTTGACATGCAGATTAGCGTGTTCTAGATAAAAAGAACTTGAAAACAGTAGTAAGGTCACCGGTAAAATTGGACTTTAAATACAACAATAGCATATATAGGATGACAAATAATTGAGAGCTTTGCTAGCTTTTCAAGCATTCGGGATCGGGAGGGGGGACACTGGGGAATCATGCCAACAGGCAGCTGACACTGTACAATAATTCGGGAGGGGGGGCACTGGTGGATAATGCCAACAGGTAGCTGATGTACAATAATTCGGAAGGGGGGACATTGGTGAATAATGCCAACAGGCAGCTGACACTGTACAATAATGCGGGAGGGGGTACACTGGTGGATAATGCCAACAGGCAGCTGACACTGTACAATAATGCGGGAGGGGGTACACTGGTGGATAATGCCAACAGGCAGCTGATGTTGTACAATAATTTGGGAGGGGGGACACTGGTGAATAATGCCAACAGGCAGCTGATGTTGTACAATAATTCAGGAGGGGGGGCACTGGTGAATAATACCAATAGGCAGCTAACACTGTACAATAATTCGGGAAGGGGGGCATTGGTGAATAATGCCAACAGGCAGCTGACACTGTATAATAACTTGGGAGGGGGGGCACTGGTGGATAATGCCAACAGGCAGCTGATGTACAATAATTCGGAAGGGGGGACATTGGTGAATAATGCCAACAGGCAGCTGACACTGTACAATAATTTGGGAGGGGGGACACTGGTGAATAATGCCAACAGGCAGCTGATACTGTACAATAATTTGGGAGGGGGGACACTGGTGAATAATGCCAACAGGCAGCTGATACTGTACAATAATTTAGGAGGGGGGGCGCTGGTGAATAATGCCAATAGGCAGCTGATACTGTACAATAATTTGGGAGGGGGGACACTGGTGAATAATGCCAACAGGCAGCTGATACTGTACAATAATTTAGGAGGGGGGGCGCTGGTGAATAATGCCAATAGGCAGCTAACACTGTACAATAATTTGGGAGGGGGGACACTGGTGAATAATGCCAACAGGCAGCTGACACTGTACAATAATTTAGGAGGGGGGGCGCTGGTGAATAATGCCAATAGGCAGCTGACACTGTACAATAATTCTGGTAGGTGGGCACTCCTCAATAATGCCAATAGGCAGCTGACACTGTACAATAATTCGGGAGGGGGGACATTGGTGAATAATGCCAATAGGCAGTTTACGCTGTATAATAATTTGAGAACGGGGACACTGGTGAATAATTCCAATATGTAGCTGACGTGTATGCCGATGAGCTAGTCCTACACTTAGCAGGAGCACCCGGGCTTCTGTACCTGCAGTGAAGGCGCGGAGCGGTGCCTGGTGGACTCCAGTTAAGAAGTTAAAATATTCTAAAACAGTTTTAATAGCCAAAAATGACCGAGCACCAGGGTACACCTGACACCATAAGCACTAGAGCACACTGCAGTAGGAATGGTTGTTGGAGTGCTCCTTTAAATCAAATTTGATATTTGGCAAACCAGTATTAGCATATAGCAGCTTAGTTTCCCATATACCATGAAACAGGTTTTCTATTTCCTCGAAAAGTGGAAAATCTAATTTGGGTGAAAGTTAATCCTTACAGTAAAGCATTGAGTAAAGCACTGAGTAAAGCATCAAGTGCTCTATTTAAAAGTGAGTTATTTTGTTCCAGTTCCCAAAAACTTTAGAGGGTAGTGAAAATGATGCAAATCTGCGTCATTTGCGTAATAACGTCGGCGCACATGTTTCACTTCATTAAAAAAATAGCAGGGCCAAAGCCTGGGGAGAGCCAGGGCGCAAGGTAAGTAATTGTGACAGAACCCCTCCTTCCAGAACTGCCTACTGGGTGGGAAAAAGCAGGCCTATCACGGGAACGAACATGATAAGATCAGAGCAAACGTGGTGCATGAGCATCAGGAGCATCAATCCAATGCCTCTCCTCAGGACCGTAACCTTTCCAATAAATTAAATACTGGAGTTTACCATAAGAAAAACCTAGAGTCCAGAATGGAGTTAAGCTCGTACTCACCTGGACCTTCCACTTGAAGAGAGGAAGGCAGCGGGACCACTTTAGTAAAACTGTTACCAAGTAATGGCTTCAGCAAAGGAACATGGAATGTATTTGGTATACGTAAAGTGGAAGGCAAGAGCAATTTATATGACACAGGGTTTAACCATCTATGAACTTTAAAAAGGTCCAATGTAACAAGGGGTGAACGTCATAGAAGGAATCTCTAATCTGATATTCCTAGTACTCGACAAGGCCCTATCACCCTCCACATATACAGTAGCTGCAATATGATGTCTATCAGCATTTTTCTTTTGGAGAGCTGCCTTTTGCGTCAGGATTTATTGCACTCCAACCCATGACTCTCTCATTTCTTCCAAACGCTCCCCAATGACTGGCATTTTTTGACAAGAGAAGGATGTTGGAAGAATAACATGATCCAAACCATAATTTAAATGAAACAGACTATGTTGGGCGGATTCACGTACATTATTATTGTGAGGAAATTTTGTCCAAAGGACTAAACCAGCCCAGTTGTCTTGGTGGTTAGAAATTAAACAACGCAAGAATTGTACTAGACCAGGGGTAGGCAACCTTTTAGCAGCACTGTGCCGATATAAGATTGTGATGTCCCATACCGTGTCGGTCCTATTTTTGTAATTTGAGGTGTGTATGTTGCCGTCTTCTGCTTGTGTTGTTTATACTGTAATTGCTTTTGTATTGTTGTATTTGTGCGTATATGAGCTATTATATTGTATATGTTCATTAGTAGCTTATGGTATCGTGTATGATACCTATGAATTTGGGCTGTGTATGAGGGCTGCTTGTGGAATTGTGTGTGTGAATGGAAATGTCACATTGTGTGTTTGGTAGTGTGCGTATGTGAGGGGCTGTTTGGGGTATTGCATGTGAGAGGCTGCATGTGGGGTTGTGTGCATGTATGTGGATTGTTAGCGGGTTACGTTTGTGCGGATTGTGTGTATGTTTGTTTGTGGGCTGTTCGTATTATTTGTATGAGGGGAGGGTTATTCTGCATTTCTGTGTATATCTAGCAGTGTGGGTGGCTTCCCTGGGTTCCAGTGGGGACCAGGCTGGCCAGGTACAGGTCAAGGATACTACAATGTGGATTCCCATTCACAAGTGCTGGGAGGAAGAGATCTGAGATAACTTCCTCTATGTACTGCAATGCATAAATTGAGGATTGTCCTTCACCACCTCTTCGTATTAGCAGATATCTGAAGTTTTACTGGGACTCCTGATAGGCCAGAGCCTGTTTGGCTCTAGCAGCCTTGAGTGCCGTGCAAAGACACCTTGAGTGCCGTGCATGGCACTAGTGCCGTAGGTTGCCTACCCCTGTTCTAGACTATGGTTCATCCTTTCTGCAGCACCATTCGATTGTGGATAATAAGAGGAGGAGGAACTTCAATTGATACCTGGGTGATTACAAAAGGTCCTCCAAAAGGAGGAGATAAATTGAGAACCTCTATCAGAAAAAAATCTCTCCAGGCAGTCCATGTACCTAAACAACCTCTCTGGTAAAAAAACGTAGCCAAATCAGAAGAGGTTGGCAATTTTGTTTAAGGTATCAGGTGAAGCATTTTTGGAAACCTATTGATGATGGTTAAAATTACCATCTTGTTTCCTGTTATTGGTAAATTTACTATAATATCCATTGCCAGACTTGACCATGATTTGTTTGAAATTGGTCATGGCTGGAGTAATCCACAAGGTAGAGTAGGTGAAGTTTTATTTGCAGCACAAGTTAGAAATGCTAGTACACAATCTCTAACATCTGTTTTCTATGAAGGACACCAAAACGGAGAAGCAGGAAGGGATCCAACTATTTTACTATCATGCATTAGATTGAGTACAGTTTCTTCATGTTTCTGGGGAACGTATAACTTATTTTGCGGGTTTGCCGTGATGCTTGGTCTTGTTTGCTTTCCAATATTTCAATCTACATTATTTAGGTATAATAGAGGGAATTTGAGATGCTGTTGAAGTTTGAGGTTTGCACTGACTGGATAAAAGCATTGGCTTTAGTATCTTTGGAACCAGGTCAATACGTCACCAAGTGATTAAAATGAGATAAGAAAAGAGCCTGTCTCTGTGTTAATCTTTTAGCTTCCCTGAAATATGACAAGTTTTCGTGCTAAGTAACTGTGGTAATTGGAGTAGGGTACCATCCTAGCACGTTTTGCCAAGTGGATATTATGGGCAGCAATTCTCTCTGATATCATAACGAATCTCCGTCTCAGATAACTTTCTAGAATAAAAACCACCGTGGTGAAGGGGTTAATCTGATAACGGTCTTTGAGAGAGGAAAGCCCCAACACCTCTTTCAGTAGCATACACTTCTAACAGAAAAGGATGAGTAGGATCAGGACGGGTGCTGAAGCGAATGCAGTCTTTAGGGAATCTATGTAGTAGTAGTATCTTTAAACTAAAATAAATATCTTTAAAAATACATCTGTGTAAAGAAGATACCGTGTCGTTGTTCTAAATTACCTTTTAGTACCATAAACTGTTATTATAAGTCACCTAAAATGTCTCTACCCCGCACCTGGCCACATCACCACAATTAAAGTGTCCCTTATGTCGGAAAGTATGTCAGAAAGAAGTAGAAACATGATGGAACCCACGTTAGGCAGAGTAGTATTGTAGCGTTCTACGCCCTGAGATTAGTTTGCACACTGCCAATGCATCTGCTATGTCGCTTAAGGTTCTCCTGGAGACACCCGAATGGTAGCCCAGAATGGCAGGCTAGGAGCCCAAACTCAGGACTGCCCTGCCAATCCCTTTTCAAATTATTTTATTTAAAGTTATATCAATGTTAAAAATAACGTTATATATATATATATTTTTTTTTTTTTTTTTTCTTTTTTTTTTTTTTTTTAAACATGTACAAAAAAATAACAAGGAAGACACATAAAAAAAGGAGGAAGGGGGAAGAAAAGTGGGAGACGGTAATATAAATACAAACTGTACACAACGATGACCGTTATCTTTAAATAGCAGATAAAAACAGATAACAATACAGGTCATTACATATATATTGCCATGCCTATACGGGCATTGCTGGCATGTATGGCCACCAGATATGGGACAGAACTGAAATCCAGACTGTAGAAGGTGAAATAAATGATACATAATGGGATGGAGTGTGGGCTTTATGTGAAATAAATTATAACTATGGATTGAGTCTGGGCTTTATGTGAAATAAATGATAAATATGGATTGATTATGTGATATTAATGATAAACATGGATTGATTATGTGATATTAATGATAAATATGGGATTGATTCTGGTATTTATGTGATATAAATTATAAATATGGGATTGATTCTGGTATTTATGTGATATAAATTATAAATATGGATTGATTCTGGGATTTATGTGATATTAATGATAAACATGGATTGATTATGTGATAGAAATTATAAATATGGATTGATTATGGGATTTATGTGATATTAATTATAAATATTGATTGATTATGTGATATTAATGATAAACATGGATTGATTATGTGATATTAATGATAAATATGGATTGATTATGGGATTTATGTGATATTAATTATAAATATTGATTGATTATGTGATATTAATGATAAATATGGATTGATTCTGAGCTTTATGTGATAGAAATTATAAATATTGATTGATTTGGGGATTTATGTGATATTAATAATAAACATGGATTGATTTGGGGATTTATGTGATATTAATGATAAACATGGATTGATTCTGTGATATTAATGATAAATATTTATTGATTTTGGGATTTATGTGATATTAATGATAAACATGGATTGATTCTGTGATATTAATGATAAATATTGATTGATTTGGGGATTTATGTGATATTAATGATAAACATGGATTGATTATGTGATATTAAAGATAAATATTGATTGATTTGGGGATTTATGTGATATTAATGATAAATATGGATTGATTCTGAGCTTTATGTGATATTAATGATAAATATGGATTGATTTTGGGATTTATGTGATATTAATGATAAATATGGATTGATTTTGGGAGTTATGTGATCTTAATGATAAACATGGATTGATTATGTGATATTAATGATAAATATGGATTGATTTTGGGATTTATGTGATATTAATGATAAACATGGATTGATTATGTGATATTAATAATAAACATGGATTGATTTTGGGATTTATGTGATATTAATGATAAACATGGATTGATTATGTGATATTAATGATACATATGGATTGATTTGGGGATTTATGTGATATTAATGATAAACATGGATTGATTATGTGATATTGATGATAAATATGGATTGATTCTGGGATTTATGTGATATTAATGATAAACATGGATTGATTATGTGATATTAATAATAAACATGGATTGATTTTGGGATTTATGTGATATTAATGATAAACATGGATTGATTATGTGATATTAATGATAAACATGGATTGATTATGTGATATTAATGATAAATATTGATTGATTATGGGATTTATGTGATATTAACGATAAACATGGATTGATTATGTGATATTAATGATAAACATGGATTGATTATGTGATATTAATGATAAACATGGATTGATTCTGTGATATTAATAATAAACATGGATTGATTTTGGGATTTATGTGATATTAATGATAAACATGGATTGATTATGTTATATTAATGATAAACATGGATTGATTATGTGATATTAATGATATGGATTGATTCTGGGTATTTGTGTGGCAGTTCCTGTCAGTTTAGGGCAGTCAGGGTTAATGCCCTCCAGGGATTATTTTTGGCTCTAGGTTGACCCTCACAGGATTAGGTGGGGTGCAGGGGGTCAGTGGCCCCCGGGCCGGTGACTGGCAGCTGGCTGAGTGGCGGGAGTTTTCTGGCTGCGCGCGCACCCCTCACTCTCTCTCTCGCGCGCACCCCCCCATGCCAGCCGCCGTTGGTTGTTATGATTTCTGGCAGAGAGAACGTGAGGGGAAGGTGTGTGGTGTGTCTGCGACGTCATATGGGCAGCCCGCCGCTGATTGGCTGCCGGGGCCTCACCAGACACGCATGTTGTTTTCAGTCAGGGCTGCAGAAAGCTTTCTGTTTCCCAGCTCCCTTCGCTGTGTGATTCACTGGGGGGCGGGGCCGGGGGCGGGGCTAACGGAGTCTGGCTGTCCTGGCTAGTCCCCCCCCTTATAAAGGGACATAGAGCGGCAGAGGGAGACAGGAAATCCTGACATTGGGAATAATCAGTCATTACCACACAGCCTGTCTGTAACCCGAACAAAGCCTCCGCTGACTGCACACAGCTGGTGGGTACAGCGCCGGGCACTGACTGGGCATGGGGGAGGGGGGTACAGCGCCGGGCACTGACTGGGTACAGGGGAGGGGGTACAGCGCCGGGCACTGACTGGGCATGTGGGGCACTGACTGGGCATGGGGGAGGGGGTAGAGCACTGGGCACTGACTGGGCATGGGAGGCACTGACTGGGTACAGGGGAGGGGGTACAGCGCCGGGCACTGACTGGGCATGGTGGGCACTGACTGGGCATGTGGGGCACTGACTGGGCATGGGGCACTGACTGGGCATGGGGGAGGGGGTAGAGCACTGGGCACTGACTGGGCATGGGAGGCACTGACTGGGGATGGGGGTACAGCACCGGGCACTGAGTGGGCATGGGGCACTGACTGGGCATGGGGGAGGGGGTACAGCGCCGGGCACTGACTGGGCATGGGAGGCACTGACGGGGGGATGGGGGGGGTACAGTGCCGGGCACTGAGTGGTCAGGGGGGTGCAGGGGGCACTGACTGGGCATGGGGAGAGGGTACAGAGGGCACTGACTGGGCATGGGGAGAGGGGATGGGTACAGGGGGAACTGAGTGGGAGAGAGGGTACAGGGGGCACTGACTGGGCATGGGGGTACAGCACCGGGCACTGACTGGGCATGGGGCACTGACTGGTTACAGGGGGCACTGAATGGGGAGAGGGTAGAGGGGCACTGAATGGGCATGGGTACAGGGGGCACTGTGTGGGCATGGAGGAGTGGGACTTGGTACAAGGGGCACTGACTGGTCAAGGGGGGAGTGGTTAATGGTACAGGGGGTGTGGGGTGGGTGATGGGTACAGGGGGTGTGGGGTGGGTGATGGGTACAGGGGGCATGGGGTGAGTAGTTAATAGTACTGGGTACACAGAGTATATGGGGTCACTGGTTAGTAGTACAGGGAGCATGGAGTGATGGGTTAGTGGTTCTGGGTACAGGGGTGCATGGGGAGAGGGTCATGGTGCTGGGTACAAGTTGCATTTTGTGTGGCAGTACTGCTGGGAATAGAAATTGATGGGCATGGAGCAACTAATGGTGGGTACAGTAGGGGTAAGGAGTGCTGCCATCTGAATAATGGGCATGGTGGTATTGGCCTTCTTAGGAGTTTGCTACAAGAAATCAGATAACAGGGGGTTATGTACTGAGACAGTATTTTTGGTTGGTACAGAAGATCAGATGACTTAGAGATTGACATTGGTAACCCTGCTGGATAGATTTATGGTACGCTGAGTTGATTAAAAAAAAGTATTTAGTGTGACAATACTGCTGGTGGTTCAGGATGGCACAGGACAGCAGAGGGGCATGAAGTATGATGGTGTTGTTGCTAAGTAAATGGGACATCTAATCATTTAGTTTGTTTTCCCTGCCACGTCTACTTTTTGTGCTCATTGTTCCTCTCAGGCCATATGCAGTTAATATGCTGATATTCCATGTTTAACATTGCCATTTGTGTATCCTAACTCTACTTCCTTTAAGTTGTTAAACTAACTCACTACCTCTGGTTCACACAAGTCAAACATGTCTTGCTCAGTTTTCTTTTAAGTCTTATATATCCATCATACAATGCTATGGAATATGTATAGGCTTTGCTTAGTGTCATTGTGTTTTTTATAGTAATGTATGGCGGTGTTCAAAGAACCCTAATGTAATATGGCAATTGGGGCATAGTGATCTGTGTAAAAAAAATAACAAAAAACTTGGCATCCAGATTAGTAATGCCATCTTGTGGTAGGAGGTTTAATAACATTGTAGAGAAACAGAGAGAGGTTGGCATGTGAAAGTACAATACCATAGAGCACTTTGGTGCTGTGTTAGGGTATACACGGACACACAATTCAAAAAGAAACTGTTCCACTGAATGAGGTAATGCTCATAGGTAACCGGAGTTTTCAAAGGTCATACACTGAAAGTGGGTAATGTGCTACATTGTGTGATATCTTTTGTGTCAGATTCTCTTATCTGCCTGTCTAGTCTGTAACATTAGAATCCTCCCATGTAAAGTTATTCTGTTAAAGACATGCATATTTACATGCCACAACATTTTCATAAAGTAAAGTGATACAGGTTGCTTTGTACAGCGAGAGGTTTATCTTGACCTATTGATAGCGTAATCCCCAAGCTTTGAGTTTGCCAGTGTGAGTCTTGAATGCCTGTAGCATTGATCTGTAATGACACAAGACTCATGGTGCGAAATAGTATTGACACAAGATTGAAATAAAAATTAACAAAATCAGTTTTGATTTTGACTCCAAATCCAACTCTTCGCTGGAACCCTAGTCACGGGTTTAGCCTTGCCCAGTGCACCCTCCTTTACCGATTTCACTAGTGCAGCACTTTTTAAAGAGACTTTTCTCTGTCTTCAGAAATGGGACACATAGAAAAAAACCTAGGGCAGCTGGCCAGGGTTGCATCCGGGACAGTTAGGACATATGGAGGTGGGCTGGGTCATGGGTAAATAAAAGTTGTGTTAAATCTTCAATCTTATGTTAACAACACATTTGAAAAAATATATTATTTTTAATCAGGTTTTGTATAACGTGAGTTTTGTTTTTTCTTATCTGCAGTAACTCAGCAGTAAACAAATGCCAAGATTAGAGGAGCACTGTTGGAGTTGCTCTTGCACTAGAAGAGACAAAAACAACAAAAAGATCAGCATCTGGCTGACACGCAGAGCTGGAGAAGCCATGTCCTCCCTTAATTCCCTAATTGGTCTTGCCTACAGTACTCTAGTCAGCAGTCAAGGCCGCAATCTAATCCAGCGCAGCCTGGTTCTCTTTACAGTTGGTGTGTTCCTGGCTTTAGTCCTCAATTTATTACAAATACAAAGAAACGTGACTCTGTTTCCCGAGGAAGTCATTGCTACAATTTTCTCATCAGCATGGTGGGTTCCTCCATGTTGTGGCACTGCAGCTGGTAAGTATGATATTAGACTACCTGTTTAAGGGAGCACTTAAGGCAACTACAATTCCAGTACTCAGTTATTCTGGGCGGCTAATTTTAATACTGTAATAGTTTTGCATCATAACTCATGCCTTCTGCCCATCACTCTTAACCTGCAATACATTTACCCCCAAAATACTGCCTACTATATTATCATATAATTGGCGTTTCCAGGAGTTGTAGTTCAGCCGTTAATGATGTAAAGTAGAACTCTGAAAATTGTGCTACAGTTCTTAGAAACCACCCATCAACCACTGATTAGTGAATATGCTTATCAGTGCTATAGACTGTGAGCATTGGGATTGTCGCTTCCTGGTTTGAGAGCTCACTGTGTGCAGCAAATTCATGCACATAATGTGAGCTTTTTATGTTGAATCTATCTGTCAATCTTAGGTCAACTCAATGTTGATATGTCCCTGTTTTAAAGGAACACTATAGTCACCTAAATTACTTTAGCTAAATGAAGCAGTTTTAGTGTATAGATCATTCCCCTGCAGTCTCACTGCTCAATTCACTGTCATTTATGAGTTAAATCACTTTGTTTCTGTTTATGCAGCCCTAGCCACACCTCCCCTGGCTATGATTGACAGAGCCTGCATGAAAAAAAAACTGGTTTCACTTTCAAACAGATGTAATTTACCTTAAATAATTGTATCTCAATCTCTAAATTGAACTTTAATCACATACAGGAGGCTCTTGCGGGGTCTAGCAAGCTATTAACATAGCAGGGGATAAGACAATCTTAATTAAACAGAACTTGCAATAAAGTAAGCCTAAATAGGGCTCTCTTTACAGGAAGTGTTTATGGAAGGCTGTGCAAGTCACATGCAGGGAGGTGTGACTAGGGTTCATAAACAAAGGGATTTAACTCCTAAATGGCAGAGGATTGAGCAGTGAGGCTGCAGGGGCATGTTCTATACACCAAAACTGCTTCATTAAGCTAAAGTTGTTTAGGTTACTATAGTGTCCCTTTAACTGATCTCTTTTATACAATGTTCTTGCGTTGTATGCATTTATTTTGATGGATCTTTAATATACACATGGGTAATTTCTATAACAAAATTATCTATGTTTGGGGAAATATATGTTCTATTAAAAACTACAGATAAAAGTAGTCTTACATAGAGTTTTACATTGGTGAAATCCCTCATGTATTTGTCATCATTAATGATAAGCTTGTAGTTTTGTATGGTAGGTTCAGGGTTCCATAAAGTTGAAAGATATTCCTTATCTTGTACATATCACTATTTATCAAAATGTAGGTCAAAATTACTACAGCTTGGTCAATAGCTGATTTAGCAGATTTGTATCTGACAACAGTACTGCTTAAATAGCGTTACGGGAAATGCTACTTTACAAATGTGAGTCCAGCATTGGCTACCACTAGACTCAAGCAATGGTTAACTAGATGGTTGGAGGGGTTTACATGGCAGATATGTGTAACAAAGGAATCTGCACCCAAAACGTGATGTTTTAATATAAATTGTTCAGCTGTGATCCAGCTGTCTGACTACATTGTTAGTCCTGTGACAGCCAGATGTTTGCATAACATAAAACTTTTCACTGGACAGATCTGACAGTAAGGGATACATCAACTTCTCAATATACTTGTAGCCCTTGTTAGTTAGTTTGTTCTATATGGTGATGTCTTAAAGAGAGATTGTAATGATTTACTTGTATTGCAGAGAACCTTACTCTTATCTGTAACTTGTAGGTACCATAGCTGTAAGTTTGGAATCTTTTTACGGGGCATAGGAGGGGTGAAGCCCCGGCTCTTATTGCAGCTATTACAGAGTTGCTGTATCTGGTTTAACAGTTCCCTCTGTTTGCAGACGCCTGCTTGGCATAGATAGCAAGGGAAATGTTTTTCTAAGCCACCCGTCTGGTGATTGGCTTACTCCTAAACTGGTGAGCTGTCTTGCTCTGCCCTTATTGGCTTTCTCACTTAACATACCACACATCCCAAGATGCGAAATAAGGAAGTAATCAAAAACTGCTGAGACCAGTCACTTCTGTCTTCACTTATAGCTCTGAGCGTCAGATATTCAAAGCTATGAGAGAGTTCATTCAAAGCTACAAGCTTATCATTAATGAAGAGAGCTTCCCAGCGGTGTCAATAAATGCATTCTTTGTCCTATTACTGTTAGATTAATTGATCCTGGTCTAATCGAGTCTGTCTTAAGCGTTCTTGGAGGGAGCAAGAGATATGCTGTGAACCAATATCTTGTAGTACACACTATAGAATTAAATTGCTTCTTTGTGCTTGGGTGTATTAAAGTGAATTTAAAGTTGTACTTGCCAAATACAGTCCTAAAGGATCCCTGCTTATTCTGAAATTCTGAGTAACTTTTCAAAGTTTCTGTTTGTGTAATAGTCTATACTCCCAGGTTATTTTAACCCCCTCACCCTTTCACTTTGACCATGAAAGTGTTTTTTGTTTCCTACTTTTTTGTGTGTGATACAATATACGAGACTGTAGAAACAGGGAATTGGTTAAGTTTGTCTGTCTTTTCCCTGGAGTTCCAATTTTTTCAAAGCACAAACTATGCATAATTGGTGTGTAATTAATATATATAATTTAATATAATAATGGCCTATAGCCCGATTACACGTTTTGTGCACAGTTACCTATATGGTATTCATTTTTTATTACAACTGTGCAAAAATATAAAATGGGATCATGGTTGTAACAGAAGACATACATTGCATGAACACTGGGCAAGTTTAAGTGTTACAAATGTCTGTAGAGAACACTGTATGTAATTGTGAAACTGGATTCAGTCCATGTGCTTAACCTGTGTTTCAATTTACAGCTGTTGTGGGTTTGCTGTATCCCTGTATTGACAGCCGTATTGGAGAACCTCACAAATTCAAGCGAGAGTGGGCCAGCGTCATGCGGTGCATTGCAGTCTTTGTTGGCATTAACCACGCAAGTGCTGTATCCTTTGTAACTAAATATTACCTGAATCAATTTTACAGTCCATTTCATTTGTTTGAAACTGATCAAAATAAATTCTAAGCATTAAGAAGTACAATCTAATATATTTTCAGACTCTCTAAAAAAAACCAAGAAGGTTATAAAGTGTAGTGGCATTTTAAAGTATATGTCTGAGGAGGAAATGTGTCATTACGATAAACGGTTTGTTGAGCTGACTTTTATTGGTGGTTGATGTGGGTGCCTATAAAGTCCCTTTAAGAAAATTGTCTAAACTTTAAGGTTGGAAAAAAGAGATTATATCCTACACATAATCTATGAGAAGATAGGGAAAAGATATATAATTTGCGATAACTAAAAAGGGAGTAGAGAAGTAAAAGAGACTTCAGGGATTTTTAGCAGTTGCAAATCAGAAAAAGTAAGTATTACATTGCACCAGACATCATCTGGATGAATGATCTCCAAAGAGGAGGAGTGGTTGCAGCCAGGAGACTGCCGGTGCTGCTTTTTAATTTTGAAAATAATGCCCAATTGTCTAATTCTACTAAGGAACAAACTAAATAAAAATAAATTGCAAAATATAAACCAGGTGACTTACTGCTGCTCTCATATAGTTGAAAGAAGGGAGTGACCCCTTGGCAGGGCTGATTTGCAACTGCTAAAAATCCCTGAAGTCTCTTTTGCTTCTCTACTCCCTCTTTAGTTATCGCAAATTATATATTTTTTTCCCTATCTTCTCATAGATTATGTGTAGGATATAATCTCTTTTTTCCAACCTTAAAGTTTTGCGATTCTATGAAAACCATGTGGTAAGAATCTTGAATAGGACATGTTGATAATGGTGGAACTACCACGGTTGCAGCCAGGAGGATTGTCACTCCAGGATGGGCCCGGTCGCCCTGCTGACCCCTGCAACTGTGGGCGGCCTAGAGGAGCACTGTCACAGGGGAACCACCGAATCAGCGCTTATACAGTGAGGCAGAGTAGGCATCTGCTTACCTGGATGGCAGGTGCCTAGTCTGCCGATATATACCTAGGGGAGGGCAGGAGGCATTCGGCGGCGAGGGAGCACTGGTCTGACAGTTCCTCGCTCACCCTCTGTAATGCCAGGAGCCAGAATATGACGTCATTCCGGTCCCGGCATACTAAACTGGGTGCAGGTGGAGAGAGGAACTTTCACAGCACAGCCCAATGGAGAAGACCCAAACCAGCTCTCCCAAAGGTAGGGAGGCTGGATGGGCCTCAAAAAAGTAAAATTAATGTGTGAGCGTGCAAGAATGTGTGAGTTTGTATGTGGCTGTCACACACATAGGTGAGGAGAGACACATGGAGGGACTGGGGGGTAGTGAGACACATGGAGTGGTTGTGGGATAGCAAAGACAGGGTAATTTTCGCACCAGGGCCTGGTGGTTTCTAGTTATGTCTCTGCTCCATGTGGTTACTTTATGTTTTCCTTCACTAATCATTCCATTAGAAACTTGATTTTGCCAATAATGTTCAGCTGTCTCTAACACTGGCTGCCTTGTCATTGGGTTTGTGGTGGACATTTGACCGTTCCCGGAGTGGTCTTGGGCTTGGAATTACAATAGCCTTTCTTGCAACACTCATCACTCAGTTCCTTGTCTACAACGGAGTGTACCAGTAAGTTACTTTTCTTAGATATTTAAAGTGTGTTACCGCAAGGGTTTGCATATTGATATATGATCCAATGCTTCCACATAACTAATCAAGAATATATTTGCTACCCAACCATTTTCTACTAGCCCTTAATGCAAATGTAGGAACCAGCCTGGGTTTGTTTGAAGCCAGGGAAATAATGTATCAGAGTTCTAAAAAAAAAAAAATATGAAAAAAAAAAGTGTAGGAGCATAAGAAGCCATGCACTGTGTTTATGAACAATGTTAGTTTAGGATCAAGCATTATCACTAGTAACTCGAACATGTGATAATGGCAGAGCTCCACCAAGTGGCAGTCTATGGAAAGACATGCTTTCTTTCTTAAATGAGTAATTGCAAACCACTGAGCTGTTTTTTTTTAAATGTTTTAATTTATTTATTCTTTTTATACTTCATACACGTTGGAAATAAAACAGTGGCACATGGTACATTGCACTTCTTATTTTTTTAATCTCTCAATGAATGCAAATTGTTTTTTATAATTATTTATTTTATCCTATAACTTTAGGTATACTTCTCCAGACTTCTTGTACATTCGATCTTGGCTGCCATGCATATTCTTCTCAGGAGGTGTAACTGTTGGCAACATTGGGCGGCAGTTGGCAATGGTAATTTTATTTCATGCACACACTTCCAATTTTTGTTTTTGTGTGTGTGTATTACACACGCAGGCATATTCTAAATAACTTGTTTTTCTAACTTAATGTTCTGCTCCTAAAACCCTCCATTTCTGATTTTTGATTCAGGGTCCCACAGAAAAATCCCACACAGACTAGAAGGGCACCCGAAATCCGTGTCACTACGCCAGGAGAAGCGAATACCGACAATGGGAAAAGCATGCACTGGGTCAATGATAACCCACACATGTTGCAGCTGCAAACTAAACGTGACGACTGTTGCTTGTTCATCTCTGAATTTTGCATTTCATGGTGTGAAGGAATGTTTGGCTTCCCAGATGACATACAATCATTTTTACTTTATTGTTTCCTTGTGGCAGAAATGAAGCTGAATGGAACATTGCTACATTTTGCAGCATCCGTAATTGCTACAGGTGTAGCTTATAAGACAGCAGGACGGTGGCTTGCATTAAGTGGAGTAAGCTGCTTGACATCTTTACAAACCAGTATTATGTCAACCTGCAGGGTCAATGTAGTATGGAGTCTTGAAGTGTTCTGTCCTATTAGAGCTAATTGTGGGTGCAAGGTGCTTTAAAACAAAGGGTGAAGTGGAATTTAATAGGAGTGTGTTAATTATCCAAAATATAAGGCAGTAGGCATTAAAATGGAAATATTGCATATGACGTCTGCAAACTTGCGCTATTCCATTGTAACAAACCCAGCGGAAACCTGGTATTCTGCCACAAAGTATAAACGTGTAAGAAGAACCAGCTCAGTTTCAGCAAAACTAGTGCACTTTATTGAACAAAAAAGTTAAAAACACAAGCTAGTTGTTCATTTTTAAATATCCGCTGCTGTATCCATCCAAGTAAAACAGATATTCAGGGTTTTGTTCTGTTTTTTTTAAATACGTTGGGTGGGGGTGGGTAGATCTTGGCTAATAATTGGTGTTCTTCTTCAAAGTGCTGGAATGCAATATGTCTGTCACATGGGCGGTCAGAACTTATTTGCCACGATTCCCAATACTTTTATTGGGTTGCCACGTAGTTAGATTACCTAATGCACAAAAGCCAGTTTTCCGCCTGTTCAAGTATTTTCTTTTGTTCATCTATGGCTTTCCTTACAGCCTTATTAATATTTGCAGTCTGTGATTGCCTTGTAAAAAGAAAAGTGAATTTGTCACTTCATTAAAAAAAATAAAAAAACCAATGTAAAAGTTCTTTTGAAACATTCTGTTATATGGGTGAGCACAAACTATTCTATATGAATCTATTTACATCTAGACCAATTTCAGCGTGTATTAGTGGAATTTCAGATTCTAAGTGCAATGTGTTAAACATAAAGGGAATCTACTTTTTCTTTTAATATTTTTTACATATTCCTCATCTTGCAGTGTAAAATCAGGGCTTTCATTGAGGGGCCTTCCTGCAGCAATTAATTCATTTCGCATTTGGTTTAATAGACTATCCTTTTCAGTAGCTGGAGGACAAGATTTGGTGAAAAAAACAATCTTAAAACTGTCAGAAATCTGAAAATAGTAATATGCTTTACTTTGCTATGCTGTGGGATTGATTATGCATGTTTTACATTTTTCAATGAACGATTCCCTATTAGGTTTTTTTTTTTTTTTATATATATATATATATATATATATATATATATATATATATATATATAAATTTATTGGAAACAATGCGTTCGATGATACATAACACCAGTTTTGTGCTCTTACTGTGACTCTCTTCTGCAGTATTTTATGAGTTTGCCTCTGGTATGGACAACAAAATTCAGCAATAACTGGTACAATTTTATGTGTGATTTTTGTTTCTTTTAATACTCCATTTCTGTGTGTTTTAAATATAATTGTATTTTTACCTGTGAAATTGCCTTTACATATATTACTTTTATGCAATGGAGCATCGCTTTGGAAATCTTCTCTTGCTGCAAGATGGATGCAAATATGGCAAGCTGTCAACACATTTATTCCATTTGTGTTTCTGCAGACACTATATATTTTTATTCTAAAGACACCCTGAGGTATTAGCTTTTTTTTTTATTAAAACCAAAAACAGCAAATTTTTTTGTTTGTTTGTTTTAATACATCTGTTTCCAAATGTGATCTTTGCAGAGTTATGGACACTATGAGCACCAAAACAACAACATATTTTTGAGATTCAAAAACACAGCATATTAGTGAGGCCAAACCCATCAATGCATTAAAATTGTATTGATGCTTGTGGTATGAAGTGCTGCTTCATTCACAGACTAGTAAAATCTTTTACCATAATCTAAAATTTGCAGTGTTCCATTGAACTTACTGAGTAGATAGATCCCATAGTGCTTAACTGTAATACCATTAACCAATGCAAAATACAGTTTACTGTGATGCACTCATAAATATTCTTTAAAATATATATTTTGTTTTAATACTTATGGTGCATCTATTATTGACTCCTTCAAAAGGAACATGTATTAAAAACATTTTTATTTTGTTTTAATTTATTTTTTTTAGAATTTTGTGCACAGTCCAAAAGATGTATGTTGCCAACACTTGTAGCAAGTTTGTGAACCAAAGTGATCCACGTTGAAAAAGTTTATAAAATTGCACTATGCTGGATTTATGTTTAATTCAGTCATATTATCATCATGTAGGATTTAATGTGATATGTTTATAGATGTGTATATAACTTCTATTATTTTTTAAATAAAGGCTGTGACTCATTAGACATTGTAAAATTTTATTTTTGGTATCCATATTCTACGGTTTGCAACTTAAAGGACCACTATAGTGCCAGGAAAACAAACTCTTTTTTCCTGGCACTATAGGGTCTTTAGGTCCCCCCCCCCCCCCCCCACCCTCAGGGTACCACTCTTGCCCGGAGGAAGGGTTTAAATTCTTACCTTTCTCCAGCGCCGGGCTCCCTTGGCACTAGGGAACTCTCCTCCCTCTTCCGACGCCAGCGCTGCATGCGCGGCAAGAGCCGCACACGCATTCAATCAGTCCATAGGAAAGCATTTCTCAATGCTTTCCTGTGGACGTAAACGTTTTCTCACTGATTTTTACAGTGAGAAGTGCCTCTAGCGGCTGTCAGGGAGACAGCCACTAGAGGCTGGATTAACTCTATTGTAAACATAGCAGTTTCTCTGAAACTGCTATGTTTACAGCTGCAGGGTTAACCCTAGATGGACCTGGCACCCAGACCACTTCATTGCGCTGAAGTGGTCTGGGTGCCTATAGTGGTCCTTTAACTTTTATATTTTTAATGTTTTATGCAAGGTTAACTACCAGTGGGTTCATTTTAGGATTTTCTTACTTAAAAGGTTACTCCAACAAAAAAAAAAGTGTGTGTGTGAGCCCTGAGCTCACATAGCACCTGCACTTTAATTTGAGGATTTCAGGCCTCTTGCATTTATTGGATTTTTGCCATTGAGAAATAGTGAAAGCAAGGGAAGAAAAAAGGGGTGAGTATGAAGGTAAAGAAAATAAGATTAAGGTTTAGACTGAGGTCAGGTAGATGTTTCTGTGGGACTAAAAGCAGGGGAAAGGAGACGGGATTTGAGAAAGTCTAGCTATTCTCCTCAGCCGTTCTCAGTGTGTAAGGTAGCTAATCCGTGGGAAATGGCCAGATATATTTAAAAGAACCAGGTAAGTGAGAGGAGAGATGTCTAAGCACCATCTGCCTGATGGAATAAGAGCAGTGATGGTACATATTACATTGGTTAGTGGGGCTTGGGAAGGGAGGAATAGGGCAAAGGTTGGGATAGGCCGGACAGGGGAAGGGTCAAATAGGGGAGAGGTATGATGCTTACCAACAAATACCTTGCAATGGTACACAATATTCGAAATACAGGGGTACCTCGGTTTACGAATTTAATGCCTTCTCCTGGACTTTTCTTATTGCGAAAACGTAAAACGTGGTTTCCAATAGGAATGCATTGAAAACCAATTAATCCGTTCCGGAGGTCAGAAAAAAAAAAAAGTAAAAATGAGCTGGCATGAAAACCAACGCAGAACGCACAGTAAAAGGCACGCAAATGACGAAGCTCAGCTCCCTACCTTTCCACCGCTTGAGAAATGCCTTTAACCCCTTAAGGACACATGCCATGTGTGACATGTCATGATTCCCTTTTATTCCAGAAGTTTGGTCCTTAAGGGGTTAAAGAAGTCCCAAAACCGCTGCAAAAAAATTCCAGAATGGCTCCAAAACTTGATGCAAAAACCGCTCCAACACTTCCACACTCTACGCCACATGCTACACACAGACTTCAGCATGCACGTGGGCGGCGCTATAAACCTCCCAAGCGCAATGCATCCTAGGGAAACTTGCTTCATATTGCAAAATAAATTGTAAATCGAGGCATTATATTGGACTTTCATTTGTAAAAAAATTTTGTAAATCGAAAATTGTTAACTGAGGTACCACTGTATCATACAAATTGAAAACGTGAGCTCCGCCTGAGTCCATTAAGATCAGTTCCACAGAACACTAGAGAGCAGTTTGAGACCCATCACCACTTCTTATCAAGGAATGACAAAAAAAAATATCTTTGCATGCAAGATGGAAATTAAAACTTCACAGCCAAAAATTATACATTAATGGGGAGGAATCTAAGTTGGAGAACTCCATCTATGGTGAAGTTCTCTACATCATTTGTCCCTGCCTATGGTCTGAAAAAGGTCTTATATGGGTGGGTGAGTACCCAAAGATACCTCAACGGGATTATACCGCACCATTAAGTAAAACTCCCTGTCGAGGTAGTGTTAATTCAATCCGTTACTTGCTAGGCCAGAAGTTGGGCTTGTATAATAGAGCTTAGGTAGACTGGTGAAGAAGATAAGCCCGGACGCAGAATTCATTACATAGTTTAGGGTGGAAAGTATGGGCTTTGGAGAGACCAATTATAGGTAAGTTACAGTAGTCGGGGTGGGAAATGAGTGCATGAACAAGTTCTTTGTGTATTGTGTTTGAAAATGCAAGTAAATGTTTAAGGTAAAAGTTACATGATTTAGACTGCATATGTGGGGAGAGCAGTAAGGTTGGGGCCAGAGATAATACCAAAATAGGTAACATGCATGGTGAGATTCATACGTCGACTACTGACCCGATATCCCCTGCTGTTTGTGCCAGTTCTCTTCTTTGCTCTCCCTGCACAGTACTGTATAAGAGGATGGCAGGCAGGGGCAGGTAATGACACCACATCTCTCTCTGGCACAGTGTGAGGATGGAAGGCAGGGAAAGGAAGTGACATGACACCCCCTGCTCTCTCTATGCCAGGTCTCCACTTTGCTCTCCCTGCACACCCTCTGTGTGAGGATGGGAGGCATGGACAGGAAGTGACATCATACCCTTGCGCTCTCTGTGCCAGGTCTTTTCTTTGCTCTCCCAGCACAGTGTGAGGATGGGAGGCATGGTAAGGAAGTGACATAATGTTCCCTGCTCTCTCTGTGCCAGGTCTCCTCTTTGCTCTCCCAGCAAAGGATGGGAGGTGGGGATAGGAAGTGACATCACATCCCTGCTCTCTCTGTGCCAGGTCTCCATTTTTGCTCTCCCTGCACAATGCTGCATGTGAGGATTGGAACAGGAAGTGACATCACATCCCTGCTCTCTATGTGCCAGGTCTCCATTTTTGCTTTCCCTGCACAAAGCTGCATGTGAGGATGAGAACAGGAAGTGACATCACATCCCCTGCTCTCTGTGTGCCAGGTCTCTTTTTTTGCTTTCCCTGCACAATGCTGCATGTGAGGATGGGGACAGGAAGTGACATCACATCCCCTGCTCTCTATGTGCCAGGTCTCTTTTTTTGCTTTCCCTGCACAATGCTGCATGTGAGGATGGGGACAGGAAGTGACATCACATCCCCTGCTCTCTATGTGCCAGGTCTCTTTTTTTGCTTTCCCTGCACAATGCTGCATGTGAGGATGGGGACAGGAAGTGACATCACATCCCCTGCTCTCTATGTGCCAGGTCTCTTTTTTTGCTTTCCCTGCACAATGCTGCATGTGAGGATGGGGACAGGAAGTGACATCACATCCCCTGCTCTCTCCCCTCACACAGCATGTAGGAATGGTGAGAACAGGAGATTGGCAGACAGAGCAGGGAACCTCCCTGGTGCTGCTTGAGGAATATGGAAAAAGGACAAAAATCAGGCTGGGGCAGGTAAGAAGGGTAGTGGTAAATTAATGGGGTGGGTTAAACATTGTGTGAGAGGGAAAACAAATGTGGCTGACACTCAAGTGGGGTTTAGGAAGGAAAAGTGTGGGGTGAAACAGAGGAACAGTTGAGCGGGGAGATGAGAGGGACAGGAGTGGGTCATATGGGTAACAAGTGGTGGTAGACCGTCACAAAAGGGGAGACCATGGGTGACATAAAATGGGGGGATAATTTGATGACAAACACACACTGGGAAGATTAAGAAAGACAGAAACGTAGAAGGAGATTGGAGAGTAAAAAAAACACTTACAGCATATAAATATACCTTATTACGAATACAGGAATGTTGACACCGATTTCAATGCACTCCTCATTTACATACATCCTGATTACAAATACACATCTTATTCACACACACTGACACAGATTTGATTTACTTTTCTGTTATTCTGGGATTTTCTGCACCATTAGTTCTCTCTTTCTATTGCATATATGGCTGCCAAGAATACTCTGGTCTGACCCCATTCCAGAGGAACTACCCTGGATCTTTGAGGTTTTATCTTCCAGCAAGTTTTTACATTTGGATTCATACTTGGACTTATATTTGAACTTTCTTGTGCTTTTTATTTGTTTGTCATTTTATACATATAAGGCTTATATATATATATTGTCATGATTCAGGAACCTAACACGCTAACAGGTCACAGATAGTAAAGGGTGCAGTACCGGTCCTTAGAATGGCCGGGTTAAGCAGACTAAGAATAGTCAGGAGACAAGCCAAGTAAAGGGAGCCAGAAAACAGGAGAACGAGAAACAAGTCGAGGTCAAAGGAATGGAGAAAGCAGGAGAATCGGAATAACAAGCCAAATATACGGTAACCAGAGAGACACACGAGCAAAAAGCAATACAGGTATCAAAGACCACAACAGGGCACTGAGAGACAGGAAAGGTAAGTATTTAAATCCTGTGCTTAATTCTGATTGGATAACTTCCAATCAGAATTAACAATCACACGTGGGGGATATCTATACCTCCCTCTGTGATTATTGTGCTGTAGCTTTAACGCCGGGTCACGTGAGTGACCCCAGCGTTCAGATATTTGTGCCGGCTCTCAGCGTGCAGCATTATACATGCTGCCGCTGGGAGGAGGGGAGGAGGACGCGAACGGCGTGTCAAGAAGCGAGGACGCCGCTCGCTGACAGGTAAGGGGAGAGGAGACCGCGGGCGGCGACGGACCGCGGGCGAGTGCTGCGAGAGGATTTCTGCCTACCCTCACAGCCGCCTGCGGAGCCCTGACATATATATATATATATATATATATAAACAAAAAGTGAAGGGAGCACACTAGGACTCTTCTCAGTGGAAAAAACAAGTATTTACTGTATCAGCAAGTAATACATATTCTGTGTAAAGTACAAAAATCGACGTTTCGACCCTCCTTGGGTCTTTATCAAGATCACAGTGAAACAGTGCTAACAATGACAATTTATACATATGCAAGTAATAAGGCTTACCAATTAGGTGATCGAGCAGCCGGCGGGCCGAGAAACCCGGAAGTGAAGGACCACGTGAGCGCATGCATGTGACCAGCGTGAACGTGCATGTGACCTGGTTGCTAAGCAACCGAATCAACGAAACTTACGATCCCATACCATGGGAGTGAGTGTATTCTGAGTGCCTGTAGGAGGAGGATTACTGCTAGCACCCAAGTGAGGATAGATCTGATTGAAAAACAAATCGTGATGTGTTTAAAAAATCATCAAGTGACAATCGTGAAATAATATAATGAAAACATGTCCAAATCAAATCTATAACTATCTGGAGTATGCTAGATAAACAAAAAAGGCTACAAAATTATAAAATATAATATACATGTCCGGAAAATATTTCTAGTCCGGACTTTAACGAGTATACACAAAAAGTATGTACAAATAATTCCATATAAGGATATTATACTCTAGTTATTTAAAGGAGCAGTGTCCTTTATACAAAATGCGATTATTATTCCTAATAGGTGTGCACATAGTTATTCCAACATCTAATCTATACAGTAGAAAAAACATATATCTATATTTGAAGGCCATAATTACTAAGGTGCAACTCATAATGCCTATCCATAATATGTTAACTCAATTGGAACTAAACGTGCACCAGTAGGACCGCATAGTAGAAAGTATACCGGAAAACTAACAGAACTAACTGAGCAGTTTTGTTGATTCGGTTGCTTAGCAACCAGGTCACATGCACGTTCACGCTGGTCACATGCATGCGCTCACGTGGTCCTTCACTTCCGGGTTTCTCGGCCCGCCGGCTGCTCGATCACCTAATTGGTAAGCCTTATTACTTGCATATGTATAAATTGTCATTGTTAGCACTGTTTCACTGTGATCTTGATAAAGACCCAAGGAGGGTCGAAACGTCGATTTTTGTACTTTACACAGAATATGTATTACTTGCTGATACAGTAAATACTTGTTTTTTTCCACTGAGAAGAGTCCTAGTGTGCTCCCTTCACTTTTTGTTTATATATTTACGCGGGATTGCACCTAGGCAACATATACTTTATTCTTAGAAGATTGGAGGAGAGTGCCCTGCTTACTTATTTTGGATATATATATATATATATATATATATATGTAGAAAGGCCATTAGGCCTGAATTTGTGGGAGGAGTAAGTCCCTTACTTAAACTCCCAGCCCCTACTCATCTCTGCCGTTCAGCTGATTGTCTATCCCCATAGCAACCAGCACTTCCGGTCCTAGCTTCCCGCCAGATCAGCTTCAGTCTCCTGCAGCAAGAGGTCCAGAGCTTTCCTCCCAGTCGCGGTACCCGGCTTCCGGTCACGAGACCGGCATGCTCACATAAGCAAAGAGAGGGAAATAGCGTTCGGCTATTTCCCTCCGTTCAGGCCTAAAAACGTAGGGGTAGGCTCCCTCTATCTTCTTTACGCGTATCCATGCTCGTTTAGACGTATTCAGCGTTCACACCAAAATGGACGAATGCCCGTCACACTTACGCATCGTTCACGTATTCGTACGGAAAACTACCGAACTATGTATAAGTATAATGCTCATATTAATCGTTGTATTTCTATGTTACTGTTCGGGCTTATGCATGAACCTCGTACTTACCTACTTACCCGTTCGTGCATCCTTAACATTAGACGATAATCCTATTCACCCCTCGCTATTTTCTCATTCAGTACCGATCTATTCGTACGGTTTAAACGAACGCACGGTACAAATCCCTATTACGGTTAATTCTGTTAAACCATGCTAAATTTAATTCATGAATGTCACCCCTCCCTCTGTCACCCCCTCCCTCCCTCTGTCATTGTGTCACCCCCTCCCTCTGTCATTAGTCACCCCTCCCTCTGTCACTAGTCACCCCCTCTCTCTGTCATTAGTCACCCCTTCCCTCCCTCACTCTGTCCTTAGTCACCCCCTCCCTCCGTCACTAGTCACCCCATCCCTCCCTCTGTCACTAGTCACCCCACCCCTCCCTCTGTCACTGTGTCACCCCCTCCCTCCCTTACTCTGTCACTAGTCACCCCTCCCTTACTCTGTCACTAGTCACCCCCTCCCTCACTCTGTCACTAGGCACCCCCTCACTCTAGTGACAGTGAGGGAGGGGGAGGGTGTGACTAGTGATAGAGGGAGGAGATGACTAGTGACAGAGTGAGGGAGGCATGGGGTGACTAGTGACAGAGTGAGGGAGAGGTGACTAGTGACAGAGTGAGGGAGGGAGGGGGTGACTAGTGACAGTCACCCTCTCCCTCCCTCACTCTGTCACCAGTCAACCCTTCCCTCCATTACTCTGTCACCCCCTCACTCACTCTGTCACTAGTCACCCCCTCTAGTCACCCCCTCACTCTGTCACTAGTCACCCCCTCACTCACTCTGTCACTAGTCACCCCCCTCACTCTAGTCACCCCTTCCCTCCCTTACTCTGTCACTAGTCACCCCCTCCCTCACTCTGTCACTAGGCACCCCCTCACTCTAGTGACAGTGAGGGAGGGGGAGGGTGTGACTAGTGATAGAGGGAGGAGATGACTAGTGACAGAGTGAGGGAGGCATGGGGTGACTAGTGACAGAGTGAGGGAGAGGTGACTAGTGACAGAGTGAGGGAGGGAGGGGGTGACTAGTGACAGTCACCCTCTCCCTCCCTCACTCTGTCACCAGTCAACCCTTCCCTCCATTACTCTGTCACCCCCTCACTCACTCTGTCACTAGTCACCCCCTCTAGTCACCCCCTCACTCTGTCACTAGTCACCCCCTCACTCACTCTGTCACTAGTCACCCCCCTCACTCTAGTCACCCCTTCCCTCCCTTACTCTGTCACTAGTCACCCCCTCCCTCACTCTGTCAGTAGTCACCCCCTCACTCTAGTGACAGAGTGAGTGAGGGGATGACTGGTGACAGAGTGAGGGAGGGAGGTGGTGAATAGTGACAGAGTAAGGGGGACAGTCACCCCCTCCCTCACTCTGTCACTAGTCACCCCCTCCCTCCCTGACTCTGCCTCCAGGTACCCCCTCACTCTGCCACCTGTCACCACCTCCCACACCTGTCACATATGCATTCACACCGACACTATATACAAAAAAGCACATGTAGTCATCCAGACATGCACAAGTGCATTCACACGGACTCAAATACAAACATGCATTGATACACAGGTCTTCACAATATACACATCCAAAGGAATGCTGTATTATATGAGAGTTATATTTAAAGGGACACTATAGTCATCCAGGCCACTTCAGCTCAATGAAGTGGTCTGGGTGCCAGGTCCCTCAGGTTTTAACCCTTCAGATGTAAACATAGCAGTTTCAGAAAAACTGCTATGTTTACTTAGCAGGGTTAATCAAACCTCTAGTGGGTGTCATCCTGACGTGCAGAACGTCTATAGGAAAGCATTGAGAAATGCTTTCCTATGGACTGTTTGAAAGCGCGCTTGCCGCACATGCGCATTTCGCTCCACTCGTCAGCTGACGTCGGCAGGGGAGGAGAGGTCACCAGCGCCGAGGGGGCCCGGTGCTGGATAAAGGTAAGCTGCTGAAGGGGTTTTAACCCCTTCAGTGCAACGGGAGGGGGACCCTGAGGGTGGGAGCACCCTTAGGGCACTATAGTGTCAGGAAAACAAAGTGGTTTTGCTGACACTATAGTGATCCTTTAACATTTATTTAATGCACATACATTTGTGCATTCAACGGGCCTGGGATCTAATTTTGCCCGGGGGCCCCAAAGGCTCTCAGTCCGCCCCTGGGGGGAAGTTTTTGGCAGATTGGAACAGTATCTCCATGTTTATCCCCCCTCTCTCCACTTCTTCACCCATCATTCACACAGACGCTGCAGCCAACACTGGTTTCGCAGCCATCTTTGGCAACCACTGGTTTAGGGGTCACTGGCCCGCTGAGACGGATGCCTTGCCAGGATTCAGGGAGACCTCAGCCCTATTTGAAATATATCCCATTGTGGCGGCCGCACACACCTGGGGTCATCTCTGGTCCGGCAAGGCAGTAAAATGCTACTCTGACAACTCGGCAGCTTGCAAAATCATCAACCTGACCATCATCCCTGACCATCATGCGGCTGATTCACAAGCTGACCTGGCTAGCAGCAACCGGTCAGTTTCACTTAGTTTGTTGTCACATCCCGGGTATCCACAACACTGCAGCTGACGCTCTCTCGCTCTCAATTCCAGGTATTCTCTCAGGCACTCCCTACGGCTCACCGCCAGCCATCCAGGACACCACGGTTTCACAAACTAATCCTGCATTGAGCACACTAATGCATCACGCTAGGACTCTCACTCACCAAGCACTATCACCTAACACAGCTATCTCTTATAATAGGGCACTTACCATATTTAACAAATTCACTGCAGAATTCGGTTTACAAGGCGACCTTTCTATACAAACCATGATGGCTTTTGCCTCTTTTTGCCACTTACATCTTAAACTTTCCCACAACACCATAAAACTTTATCTCACTGGGGTGCAGCACCATAGCCTCACAAATTTCCTTAACAACACCCCATTAAAAAGGTATTGAAAGGTATGTTAAAGGGTTCAGCTCCTCTCACTATCACAAGACTACCTATAGATGGGCCTATCTTCAGATCACTTAGCAATCTCCTTGACGAATCCCTGTTTCATCCCGACACTAACCTGGTGATCAAAGCGGCTATCTATCTTGTTTCTACGGTTTTCTCAGACCTAGAGTTCACGGTTGTTCGTCAAGGGGATATCACGCACAGCCTAAAAACATTGCACCTTACAAAGGTGGAGGATCACTATCTACTTTCGATCCCATCAACTAAAACCAACCATTCACTACACCCCACTGTAATTCCTCTCTTCCCTACTGATAATGCCTGGTGTCCGGTCAAGGCGCTAGACCACCTACGGTCAACCCTTCACGCACACTTACCAGACTCTCCGCTCTTATCAATACAAGGGCACCCGCTTACCACTGCTAAATTCACGTCTCACGTCAGAACGCTATTATCTAAACTGGGTTTCAATCCGACTTTATTCTCCGGGCACTCCTTTTGCATAGGAGCCGCCTCTTCAGCCTCCAGCACTAATACACCGGATCACATCATCAAGAGACTGGGGCGATGGAAATCCTCCATATACCATACTTATATTCCACGACCAGAAAAAGAGCTTTGTCAAGCTTTCAGGAACTTGGTTATGTAAAAAGGCAATAAAGTGTGTATTTTCATGAACTTCTCTTTTGCCCTCTTTTATTTACAGGCCCACTCGTACGTTGGTTTCGGCACACCACAACCAAGTTTGCCCTTACAGATACTATCCATTACGTTTTAAATTCCGAGCACAAGTAGAAAGGCCATTAGGCCTGAATTTGTGGGAGAAGTACTTAAACTCCCAGCAATGCTCACTTCAGAGAATAGCCCTGACAGTGTTTTCTTTGAATGTTATATTTAACATTTACTTAATACTTAGTATTTGGTCTTCAAAGGTTCCATGATCTAATTTTACCTGGGGAGTCAGAAGGCGGTTAGTCTGTCCCTGAGCTCAGTATTACAAGGGACTCGGTGTCGGAACTAACAATGAAATGTGACAAAACTCAGGGCTTTTCAGAACCCCACTCAGAGCTCCAGACCCTGTCAACCGTGCTGCATCAACATGCTTGGCACTGAGATATACGGATCTGTATTGTTAAAACAATACTCAACATAAATTGCAAAACCTGTAAATACCATATTTACTTGAATCTGTGCGCCTTTTTAAAACTGAAAGTTGAGAAATGTTTTTGCTGGCGAATCTAAATCACATTTGTACAAGATACCACTATACAACATATAGGTCGATTAGCAAGGAACGCCTTTGTCCGGGGCAAAATGTACATTCAACAAAGATGTACTGTACTGCTTTACTGTACACAGAATCCAAGTCTCTCATTCCCGGTGAATTTCGTGTAGTATGGCCGTCATATTCATTGCACTGCTTGTACTCAAATCTAAAACACCATCAAATCTAATGCGCATTCACATTTTGGAGACTTTATTACATTAGATTTGAGTAAATACACTATTTTAATAGAATGTATGTCTCGAATATGTTAAAAGCAGGTGCTACATGTGTGTCCCAATTTGCCCACCTGTGTTCGCTACCTGCATATCATGAACTTGCAATGGTAAGCTGGCAAAATAAATCGGAGTGACTTATGGATGCTGTCCTTTACTGCTGCTCCTCCCTTTGCCCTGATGTTATGCCATGTCCACATTATCTGTAATTTAAATCTGTTCATTCACAATAGAGAAAGTTGAAATGACTTTGCAACTTCGTTGTAAATTTGTGTACAATGTGGTAGTTAAGAGACTGATCAGAGACATAATTCCCTATAAGAATTTCCCAATTTGTTGTGTTGAAAGTTTTAAATGTATCCCATGGAGTGCAATCTATGAAATTAAGGCTACACATAATCTAATGAAGAGAGAAATACCTATAATCTTTTTTTTTTTTTACATCGTTTTAACTTATTTTTGTCATGTGACTGAGCTCCATCTAGTGGACAACAGGGAGTTTTGCAATTCAGAAAAACAAATTAGAAAACATGATACACTGTGTACAATCCACTGCTCAAATAAAAAATATGAATTACTTTTCAGTAGATACGCCCCCAATAAAAACATGTATGCAATTAATTATGCTTTTTTTTTTATTGGGGTATATCTGAAAACAAAACAAAGAATCTGAGAACAGGCAAAAGTTTAGAGAAACTCAGCAGTTTGTCCTTCTATTTTCTCACATTTGCCATAAGAAAAAAAGAACCTGTTCCATTTGCATATTAGACTGATCTCACACATAAGGGCAGTCCAGAACCAAAATGCTGGCAAGTTCTCTCTGCAACCCCGGATGATCGTCAACCAAGTTGGCTGAGATCAATTTTTCTAAGCCAAGGGGGCGGGGTGGAACTGGCCACAATTAAACTGACGTAAGTAAACAACTTTTTAAAGGGCCAGCCACCTAAACAGTGGTTTTCTAATTATAGTGTCAGGAATACATGTTTGTATTCCTTACTCTATAGTGTTCCTTTAAGCTAAAGTTGTTTTGATGCCTATATGTTCCATACAGATATGTAACATTTTAGGGAATAAGATCATTTAAGAAAAATATGAAATGTAGTGTCTGCACCATATTGCACAGGGATATGAAACGTACCTGTCTTGGAAAAGGATTCAGAATTACAGAATTAAAATGGCCAACCGATCTCAAAAAATTCAGACGAATTAGAATGTGTTTAGAAACGGAATGCAGAAGTTAAAATAGAGGCTTTGAATTGTGTAATACATTTTGTTAAGAAAAATGTATCATTGTTTTTTGTAAAATTACTCAGGATGGAGTTCTGCAGGAAAGCTAATGGTTTGTAAAAAAAAAAATCATGATATTCAGGAATTAATGTATTACTTCAGTGTGTCTTATCAAGTTGGTGTAAATATTTTGGAGGGGAGGCTTGGTTTGAGCCTTGGCTGCCTGATTGCTGAGCTCTGTGCTACCAAGCCTTAATCAGCACAGAATTTACCCGATGGGCCGCACAAAACGCCCCGATATGCCACATACCCCCAGGGGTGGCCAGCCAGGCAGTAGCACCGGTCCGATGGACGGGTACATCCAGACTTCGGCAGGTCCCGCACAGGCCACACATGGCACCAAAATGGCGCCCTCCTCATCAGCTTCCTCCCTGGCCTTCGACACAGGGAGCCCCATGCTGTCCAACATAAGGGCAGAACTCAGGAAGCTTGCTGAAAAGATGGTGACGAAACAGGACCTCCAAACTCTCTCTGCAACGCTGCATGAGTCCCTTACCACAGCGGTGACTGGTAGACACAATCTTCAACCTTGAATCCCAACACAAACGCACTCAGATTGTCTCGGTATACAAGGAACTGTTAGAAGCCCACGGGCAACTACTGGCGCTGCTCTTGAACCAACACTACAGATCAGTACAAGGGTCAAAGGGCTTCTTCTACCTACATGCCAACAAAGGTGGATGGTTATTGGCGCGCATGCTTTGAGGTCAACAAACTCACGCACAGATCCACAGAATCAAGACCAACAGGACGAACGACTCAAATACCTGAGGAAATCGCAGAGGAATTTCGGACCTTCTATTCCTCCCTATACAATATAGCACGAGCTGAGGAGAACGACATAGAGGGCGATCAGGAGCGGGAGAGGAGCAGATTTCTGGCGACTTATGTCACCTCTACCCTCCAAGCGGAAGACGTCGCAATGCTTGACACCCTGATTACGGAAGATGAGCTATGGGGGCCATTAAAACCGCAAAGACGGGCCAAGCACCAGGCCCAGATGGACTGACACTGGATAATTACAAGAAATTCAGCATTATCTTGATCCCAAACTCACTAAAGCCCTTAGCACATTGACCACTGGGGAACAGTTCCTCCAGGAATCATTATCCGCTACAATCACTATCCTCCCTAAACCAGGGAAAGATCCGGAATCCTGCGGGAGCTATAGGCCAATATCGTTGCTCAATGTCGATGTCGAAGCTCCTGGGCCTAGTCCACCTGGATCAAACGGGGTTCATCTTGGGAGGAGAGGCACAAGATAGTACTCTGCGGGTGCTCTCTATCCAGCATTTAGCATGCAGGGGGAGAACACCCTTGCTTCTCCTCTCTACTGATGCGGAGAAGGTGTTTGACCGAGTGGACTGGTTCTTCCTTAGGGCCACACTGCACAATTTTGGCTTTGGAGCCAAATGGATGGACTGGATGGGGGCCTTATATGGCTCACTGAATGCTAGGGTACGGGTGAACGGAGCCCTGACGAATAGCTTCCTGATACACAACGTAACACGCCAGGGCTGCCCACTCTCCCCGCTCTTGTTCGCGCTCTCCATGGAATCATTACTGGAGGCGGTGAGACGGAGCAGAGACATTGAGGGCTTCCACTGGAATGACATGACAAAGTGGCGGCATATGCCGATGACCCGATGTTTTACGTCACAAACCCACAATCGACTAGGCCGCATCTGCTCAAGTTGTTGGGTTCTTACGGAGCGAAAGCGGGATTCAAGCTCAACCTATCTAAATGCAAGGTGCTTGGTGTCTCTCTGTCTACCACTGCGGCTGCGGACCTTCGATCTCGACTGCCCTTCCACTGGTGTCCCTTCCAGATGAAATATCTGGTGATTTGAATCATGGCTGACCCCCTGGATCTCTATGAGAAGAATTTTGCGCCCTTGCTGCTCAGAGTACAGCAAGATCTCATGAAGTGGCACTACCCTCACATACCATGGCTTGTACCCATAGCGGTCGTCAAGATGAACATCCTACCTAGACTCCTCTACCTCTTCCAGACTATAACGTTAGCCATGCCCACATCATATTTAGCTTCCTTACGCTTCACGACCCTGCGATACATATGGAGAAACGGGAAACCACAAGTTAGGCACGACCTACGTTGTCTCCCCAGGCGGCAGCGCTTCAGAGGGCGTTAGACTGGCACTCCCACCCAAAACAAAAACTGTGGATTGCACTGGATAAAGACAGTATGGGGCACTCCTTGCTCGCATCCATGTGGAATACTAAAGAATTATCCCTGGACAGAAATCATCAGATATGCCCGGCAGTTTAAACGTTAAAAATATGGGACGCGATCCGTAGGGCCCCGCATGTCGCACCTAACCTAACCCGATGATCCCCGTGATGAACAACCCTCTCCTGGGGGCGGACTGCCCCCAAGAGTGTGAGGCTTACTGGGGGATGGAGACTTCATCCCCATCCACAAGGTCCTCCGGGACACTGGACTACGACCACTCACAGAACTCCTCGACGGCACCACACCGACACACCTTCACACATACAGATACACGCAGCTACAACACTTCTATCATACGATACCGAACAAAGCAGCCATACATAGGAATCTCACCTGGTTTAAAAGATTATGCAACGACAAAACTTACCTTGATGGAGCGGTCTCCTTGCTCTACCAACATCTACTCACTGGACACCTGGAGAACAATCATACATTCAAACGAACCTGGGAAAACATCCTAGGAAAAACTATCACTGATGCGCTATGGGAGAAAATCCTGATTTTGGCCCATAAAAAGTTCAATAAGCACCAGGTACCAGGAAAACAACTACAAACTCCTTTCCTCTTTGTATCGTACACCTGACTATCTCCACAGGGTGTTCTCCACAGTACCCAACACCTGTTGGAGATGCGGGGAAGCAGGAGGCACGTTCAGACACCTCGGGTGGGACTGCCCCCGAATAACACAATTTTGGGAGTTGTCAGCACCAAGATCTTGGAGATACGGGGAGAGACTCCACCCTTTGAGATAGAACATGTACTCCTACATGCTACCCCTTACCCGCTAGCCACATACAGAAAATCAATCTACCGTCACCTCCTAAATGCAGCCAAATCCACGATACCTGCCCTCTGGAAACAAGACAAGACCCCCACAGTTGAGCAGTGGTTAGATATGGTTTTGGAAATCCAGTCAGCAGAGGCAATGCAAGCGTCCTTGATTGGGACTGACACGAAACACACAGAGCGCTGGCAGCCCTGGTTTGAAGATGTGGCTCGGACGGACACTGCGCGCGTTGGGGGTGCTGGGGCTGGCCAGCGGGCGCTGAATAAAGGGTGTGCCCTACCCCTCTCCAGCCAGCTCTCTCCCCTGCCCACTTCTTCACTAACCTTCCTGCTTCCAACCTACTACTCACAGAATCCTCTCTCCCTATTTCTTCCCTTTCTATCTTAGTGTCCCAGCGGGAGCCGGCCTGGATGGCCCCGGTCGGTGTGGGGGGTCCCCAGTGCGCGGGACATAACATATGATACAGGTGAACTATTAGGCTAACACTGAGAGTCCTTATTAGTGGAAACCTGGGATATTTGATAACCAGGGTGGGCACATATACTATCACTCATATCACTCCTAGCCACGGTCTGTGTTGTGTGCAGTGGGCCCACCCCGCCCCCTAAATAATTAGCCCATATCACACGCACAAACACACTCGTGCGGTTGATCAATCAGATATGATAGATATATCCGGAAGGTCACTTGCCGGACATGTGTACATGCTTTGCATGTATTATTGCATTCTCCCTCAACTGCTTTGAGACCTGCGAGTATCACATCTACACCTATTTCATTATTTTACTGCTGTAACTGCAGTACTAGTGATAACTACAGATAGTGAGTGGCAGTGCAGAAACTGTCACCAACGTGAAGACTTTTGGGTTTAACCATTTATTATAAATTTAAATCCTTCATATAAGCCAGCACCTGGGACCTCCTCGCATCATAATAACGTCATTGTGATGAAATTGTTATAGCAGCAGGAGTGTCCCGTTAACTATTAAATGTTACCGAGACTTAGATTAAGTAGAAAAGGCTTTTGTAACAAGCGCCAGAGAGCAAATGAAGAGATCAGACCAGTTGATGAATAAAAAGCAATGAAGGAGAGAAAGTTAGTATTTTATGGGGGAGATTTATAGTGCAACAAGATGATAAAGTTCTAAACAAGGAGCAATCACCATGGAAACCAAAGGATTGTCCTTTTTAGAACTTGTCCCTAATATAGCTGACAACCTTGGTTTGCCTTAATAAACCTTCCCCTTACCTAATTCTTATCTCTAGTCTTCACTCAAAGGAAAAAAACAATAGCTCAGTATTATTTTGACCCTACATGTAGATATTATGGCCATATGCATTCATAAAATTTGCATTTAGCTAGCAGTTGGGGAATGTAGATTCCCACAAATGTAGGCAGATTCCTTACAAATACTCGTAAGTAGTTGTCTGATCTTTTTATATCTCTGTTATACATATATGAAGTGTTACAAGGCAAGGGATTCTCTATTATCTCTTTTTTTGCAGCAGCAGCCAATATTTCTGCAAAGGATAAATAAATTGAAAGTGTAAAATTCTTAAATTTTCAGAAATGTGATTTTAATGTATCACTCAAAATTTTAAGCCAATCTTATGCTATATGGTTTACTTCAATTCTACATGTCATACCTGTGCTAGGACTGCAAACTATTTGTTTTTTCATCAAAAGTATAATTAATGGAATTCTGAAGGTGGGCTGAAGTTAAAAATAAAATATAAAAAAGTGTCATGAGTAAAGAAATTAAATGGGATATAGGAAAAGCTTTTGTTGGACAGAAGGTGGGCTTCCAGATCCATCTGTGCACCAGAATAGGAAGAGCATAAACTGTGATGTCTTCTTACTGGAAACACTGACCATAACAAAATAACACCTAAAAATAAAAGACTTTTGACCCCTTATTGTCATACCTCCTTTCTTCCCTCACCTGACGCTAAGCCTCCTCCATTCAATGCCAAATGCGGGCATGCACAATGACATCATGACGCAATGCCTGGTTACTTTCTACTTTAAAGTAAGTAGCCAAAATTATTTGTGGGCCAAATATATATATATATGTGTATACATATTTGTGGTCGGGACATACCAGCCGATAGAGTATAAATATGCATTCATACTATACATTTAATATGAAATAAGTTGGATGAAGTGACAAGAGGTTATGCCTGAAATAAAAGAGGGCAAAAAACAGTAATTTTACTTACCGTAAATTCCTTTTTTCTTAGTATAGTGGCAGTACTTACAAGTGGGATGTTCCTTAGGATTCTGGACAAGAAGATCCCCCTTCTTTAGAATTTAAATGCTGTGCTCCGCCTGCTGCCTCCATATAAGCTGTAACTTAGAGACACTCACCAGTAATACAAAAGAACCAAAACGGAGACCGAATGATGCATAGAATTTTATCTATTTGAAAGCGGAGGGAAAGCCAGTACTGCCACTATACTAAGAAAAAAGGAATTTACGGTAAGTAAAATTACTGTTTTTCCCTTCGTATAGTGGCAGTACTTACAAGTGGGATATAGCAAGACCCCTGCAAACAACAAAGGGTGGGAACTCAGCAGGCCACAGCTTGTAGCACCTTACGCCCAAAGCAGCTTCAGATGATGAGAATACGTCCAGCCTACCATGCTTGATAAAAGTATGTAAGTAAGACCAAGCAGCAGCTTTGCAGATGTCTTCAGGTGAGGCGGCTGCTCTTTCAGCCCAGGAGGTCGTCATAGCTCTAGAGGCACGAGCCTTTAAAGGGAAACTAAGGGGAATCCCTTTGGATTGATAAGCCAACCTGATTGTATACGTTAGCCATCAGGCCAAAGAGGGTCCTGAGACAGCACAACCCCTGTTAGCGCCATGAAGAATACACATAGATCTAAGGATCTAATCCCTGAGTCATCTGAAGACAGATTTTCAGGGATCTTCTAACATCTAGGAGATGTCACATTCTTTCTAGATCCGACGTAGGAAAATGATAAAACCCCGGTAGGACAATAGGTTGGTAATTGCAGCACCAGAAAAAACCTTAGGAAAAAAGAAGGCTCGGTGTGCAGGACCACCTAGTCGCGATGAAAAAGGTGAATTCCGGAGAGAAAGAGAGAGCTCGGATCACACCTACTCAACTAGCAGAGGCGATAGGCACCCGGAAAACCGTCTTGAAGGTAAGAAACTTGATATGAACCTCCAGTAAATGTTCAAATGGTGGTTCACAAAGGGCTCGAAGCACCAGACAGATCCCAAGTAGGGAAGGTACTACTTAGGAGGCCTCTTAAGCCTTATGGATTTAAGAAATCTTAGAAAAAGCAGGTTTGAGGCAAAGCCACGAACCAGGAAGTGATTTAGAGCTGAAATCTGGCCTTTGAGCGTAAAACTCCCAGGCCGGCTTCAAACCCATCTTGCAAAAAAGAAAGACTTTCCGGGATAGAGGCTTTGGCCGGATCCAACCTCGAAGTGAACACCAGGTTCTGAACTTCATCCAAACTCTGAAATAGATTTACGAAGTGGACCAGTGGACAGAAGACAGCAACACGTCACATAAAGGTCAGAGAGACCATGGCCTTGAAGGATCACCCTTGCAGCAACCATGCAGTCAGGTGAAAAATATCCAGAGTTTCCACGGGGAGAGTCACATTCTCCAATATTTGAGAAGAGACTGGAGATGCCAACGTGAGATTGTCAAGTTTTCCACTTCCGAAAACCAACTCCTGTTCGGCCAGAAGGGCAGGACTGCCAATTACTTGCCTTCTTCATCTTACTTATGAACAATCCGTGGTATAAGAGCGACAGGAGGGAAAACACAAGCCATGTCGAAGGTCCAAGGTATCGATAGACCGTCTAGGACAACTGGGTACTCTCCTGAATGGAGAGAAGCAAAACATTGAACTTTCCTGTATCTCCTTGTGGCAAACAGGTCTATCTCCGGCCTGCCGAAGCGTGAACCCAGCGCCAAAAAATTTAGCTTGACAGTGCCCAGTCTGCCTGAGACCAAAGTCTACGGCTGAGGCCGTCTGAACTAACTTTAGAGACCCTCTGACATGGGTAGCTGATATAGCGAGAAGATTCGCTTGAGCCCAAGACATATGAGGTAGCAGAGCTCTTGAAGAGCTTTTACCTTCGTGCCACCCTGGCGAAAAAAACCACTGTAGTGGCGTCGTCCGACTGAATCCTCATTGCCTGATTTGTGATGGCTGAACGGAAGGAAACCAGTGCCTTCCAAACCGCATTAAACCCTGAAACTTCAGGAAGCGCCTGACTCCACTCCGTTCCAAGACCCTGACGGAACTGAGAAGCTAGATGGGCGCCCCAACCCATCTGGGAGGCATATTTGGATATCATAAACCATTGTTTCTGAGCAAACGGTAGGCCCTTTGAGATTTTGCTTCTGTGTTTCCACCAGTTCAGGAGTCCTTTCACCCTTTTGGATAGGAGGAAGGGAAAGTCTAGATCTTCCTGTTTTCGTGTCCATTGGGAAAGGATGTCCCATTGCAATGGTTTTGCTTCTGCCTTTGCCCAGGCCACTGCTGGGATTGCAGAAGCGAGGAGGCCTAGAACCTCATAGCATCTCTGATTGAACTTAGGTTTTTATGCAGCTTTGATACGGCTTTTAAATCCTAATTTGTTTCACTAATGGTAGAAAAAAAGAGAGGGACTGTGAATTTCCTCCAAGACCCAAGAACTCTAGACTTCGTGACGCAGTCAGCTTGGATTTTCCAGGTTCAGGATCCAACCGTGATCTCTTAAAACCTTCATTGTAATCGTGAGATGAAGATTTAGCAGTTGTCTTTATTGGGCCTTCAGGAACCAAACGTCCAGGTATGGAACAATCGAGATACCTTTCAGACGTAAAACCACTGCTATGGATGCCAGGATTTCCGTAAAAGCTCGAAGAGCTGAGGACAGGCCAAAGGGAAGAGTTTAAATGTAAATGGAGAATCCTTCGCTTTCTTGAAACAAGAATGCTTGGGCACTTCCGGATTTGAACCCGGGACCTCTCGCACCTGAAGCGAGAATCATACCACTAGACCAACAAGCCAGTGTTGCTAGAACCGCAAACCTGAGAACTTCCGGGAAGATTCTGAAACCGGTACATGGAGATAAGCATATTTAAACCAACTCTGCCATGTAATCTCCCTTTGTAAAAATGTGTGTCAAAAGACAAAATACGTTCCATACGGAACTTCTGTCATGGTAAGCAGGTGTTTACTAGTTTCCATCTGGTATTTGAACCAGAAAAAAAGGCGTGAGTAAACTCCCTGAAATACCCAACGTTTGGGTACCTCTCTACCACATTTCTTAACGAAGAAGAGAATTTGTTTACTCTTGTTGGATAGCTTGACAGTAGGAAGGATGGACGTGGTTTCGATGAAACTTATTCTGTAACCTTCTGAAATGGTTCTTGTAATCCACCTATGAAGCACTCTTTCCTAGTCTTGGGTGAAGAACCGAAGGCGTCCTCCCATCTTATGGCGTCAAAACTTCCCCTTTTGTCATGCCTGTTGATTCCTGTCAAGACCACTGGCTGTTTATTTGAGGTACAAAGTTGGTCTCCCATACAAGTACTAACCAGGCCCGAGTCTGGATGGCTTCTGAGATCTGACGAGATCAGGGATTTTCAGGCTGGTATGGCCATAGGCCATCATGCTTTTGAAACCTGCAAAACCGCCCTGGTAACGAAAGGACCTCTGACCCTTGTACTGAAAACTTTAATATCCCTGGGTTCTTGAATCCAGAGGAAGGGCTTTCTTCGTATCAGACATCTGTCTAACAATGTCTTCCAAAGGAGTGCCAAAAAAAAAAAAAAATTTTTGTTCCTTTCAAAGGGTAATGCACATAAGGGTGCCTTAGACAGAGTCAGCTGTCCATGTTCGTAGCCAAAGAGCTCTTCTGGCTACTGACGACAAACCCATAATCCTCGCTGATAAACAAAGAAAACTCATCTTTCAGTAGGAACAAGAGATGGGAAGGATCTGTATCAGATTTCCCATAATGGAATCTTCCAGGGCTTGTAGCCAAACGCTCTGAGCTCTGAGAACCGCTGAACCTGCAAATTCAGCTCTGCACTGATATCCTGCGGCCTGGAATATTCTACTACACGAAGTTTCGGCCCGTTCGTCCATTGGGTCTTTAAGCCCTGAGACTTCGCCAATGGGTATAGTGGTTTTCTTTGATAGCTGGTCAATCTGAACATCCACTTAGGAAGATCTTCCCATTTTTCTCCAGACTGTAGCTTGACTTGAACGTACGTCTTTCAAGATTCTTTCATTCTCTATGATGGAGATCCAAGATTTAAGGAGACATTGGGAAACCTTTAACCTTACCCTTGGTAGCTTCAGTTTCTTGTACCGCCGTCGTCACTTCTTTAATAAATTTCTTCAGCACTTCTGGTGGAAACCCCTCCTCCACACTTGAAGCCAGGCTGGAAATATCCGAAGGCGAAGAGACGTCAGACACAGAAGGAGATCTATTCCTCCTACGCTGTGTGGGCAGTTTCTCCCGAATAGCTACAAATGTCTGGGACAAATTTTCCTGAAACCAGCCCAGGAAGGATGCCATATCAGTCTGCTCGGCTTTTACTAGCCGATCCGTTGCGCACTGATTGTATTTTTGCGACATCCGTCAGGTAGAGGTAACGCACATTCCAGACAACATAAGTGCTTAGATTTACTTGTGGTGTTTGGAACAGAAGTTGACATCTCGTCTATATCTGTCTTATCTGGAGACATAGGACTTATTCTCGAAGCATGCATAAAAACAAAAGGTGAAAAAAAGGAGAGTTCAATAGTTAAACCTCACCTTAAATCACCTAAGATCCGTGTAGGAGGGCAGGTGACACGGAGAACCAGAACTGTACACCCACCCTTGGGGTCAGGAAGGTCCTGCACAGCCATGTATCCAAATTTTAAATTTGGCGCCAAACACCGTTTCGCGCATGCTCAGTAGCGTGATTCTGTGTTTGGTGGAACGCAAAGCCTCCCGGGCGTGCGTTCCACCGCTGTGCGCATGCGTAATGAGCAATGAAGGAGAACCGCCTGGGAACTCCGTCAGAAAAAAACACAAAAGACAGTACCCGGTCACGTTCCGTAACGCGAACCCGGAAGTACTGTTGCCGCTCAGTTCCCGCCCGGGAAACTATCGGGCACTCACCTCCCGGTCAGCAACCTGTGCTGAACGCACCAAATCTCCACCTGCACTGTGGGGGAACCTGTCCGTCCCGTTGCCGGGACAAGAAGAACTGGTGAGTGTCTCTAAGTTACAGCTTATATGGAGGCAGCAGGCGGAGCACAGCATTTAAATTCTAAAGAAGGGGGAGCTTCTTGTCCAGAATCCTAAGGAACATCCCACTTGTAAGTACTGCCACTATACGAAGGGAAAAAGATAATATGCAAATCAACCTTTATTTTAACACTTCTTAATATTACATTGCAATATTACAGAAGGCCAACCTAACTTCTTTCTCAGGTTGTGGCACATACTTGCAATAGACTGAAGATTTCCACCGACCCAGGTTTTTATGATGTGAGCGGGAGTATTGAGACTAGATGCTGCTGAAGTGGCTCCTATGCGAAAGGAGTGGCCTGTAAATGATGAAGGGTTGAGACCAAGTTTAAACAATAATGTTCTAGTGTATAACATGAATTTCTGAGTTGTAATAGGATTGCCATGAATTGCGCGTAAATGGGAATTAGATTTAAGACTAGGTAGAGAGTGTTTTAATAAGTCAAACACTTTGACAGGGCACCATTTATTATCTGTAGGATAGAAAGGTATCTGGACTGGTGTCCTATTTGAATAGTTTTAGTATGTTGTAAGGACAATATATAATTATCTTGATTCTTCTAGTTCAAGGTCAGAAATTTTGTTTATCATAAACTCTTTAGGTCTTAAGAAACCATGGAAAGACAGATAAATAGCAGCTTTGAGTATTATGTTGGTATTTGGTTCAAAAGGAGCTGAATCTAATAAGTCCAAAAGGCCCCAGAACTTACTACAATCAATAGGTAGTCTTTTTGGAGGAGTTTCTATTTTTAATTTTAATATGCCTTTTTATAGGGTATGAAGCTAGAAAAGGTTTATTATTAGGAAAGGTGATTAACATTATAATAATTTGATTGTGTTATATGCTAAGTTTAAGGAAAAGTGGCAAAATGTTGTAAAAGGACCAGTGTTTCAATAACATATTTATTATATGAAAATCCCAAACAAATTTCTTAAACAGTTTATACACTCTAGAATACGTAGTCCTTGTGTTAGAGGACAGACCAACTTGGGCCAGAACGTTACTCTGGGCCATTAACAGGTCTTTGAATTCCAGAGGAACCATGGAGCGAGGCTCGGCTGACGGGTGGATTAGAAAGAACTACTGAAATTTAGAGCGTGATGGTGCGTCAGCTGCCTTATTGCAGATACCAGGTACATGAATACATTCAAGGTAAAACTGGGGGGATGCTGCTAACCAAGTTAGTTTCCTGACAAGTCTCATGATGGTGAGAGACTGAGACCTGCCCTGTTATGCCCTGCCATGAGCAGTGGACTGGCTGTCTGTGAGGCATCTATCAGCTCGTCCCTTCCATTTATGACCCCAGAGAAGGGCCGCTACAACAAGAGGGAACAAAGCGGAGGAATTCTGAAAATTCGCCAATTGAGACACCTTGGCAGGCCAGCGTGATTGAACCCATTCATTGCCAAAGTTCAAATTACTGGTGAACTGTACAAAATAGGTGGAATTAATAATGATTTTCCGTTCCGAGAGGACAAGGACATTTCCCACATGTCTAAGTCTGCCCTGGCGTTTGTGTCAAGGTAATTTCTAGTACCATCGTCAGGGAGACCGTGCAAAAGACAGAGTAGTCGTGATATAAACGAACACCCCTGGGGAATAACTCTTGTTGCAAAGTTAAGAAGTTAAGTGAACCAATCAACGAGTGGATTTCCTTCCTGGTACAGGAACCCTGCGTACGACAAACATTCACATACTCCACAATCCTGTTTACCTTATCCAAAGACAAACTGGCCATCAAAGTCTCAGAATTGAGCTGAACCACCAAGAAGGGTATGACATGACTAGGGCCCTCTATTTCTCCAAAGCTACAGGGACCCCCAAGCTGTCAAAAAGCTGGAGTGACTGATGGAAACCAGTGGGAGTAACATTATGTTTTTCCAAAAGGAAGTCATCCAAGTAATGAATTACCATTGGACATCTGCATGAATTAAGCAAGAGCCAGCATAAAGTTTTCGTGAAAATATTTAAAAGCTTTGGGCTGCTCTTGGAACCAAAGGTAAGCTTAGTAGTGAAATAGTACCTATTGTTCCACTTAATTCCATGCAGATGCCAAAGTGACTTGTGTATAGGAAGGAGTTTAAAAGTGTTGGAGATATCAGTCTTACTCATCCAAATGTTGTGACCTAGATAGAGTATGGCTTTTTTATGACATCGTCTATCCTAGCATATTGTAGTGAAAAATCAGAGGATGGGATAAAGGAATTAAGGCTAGGTGTTGTAGAGGAATGCGAAGCTGAGAAATCTATGATCAGTCGTTTTTTATTGTAAAATTTACCAGATGCAACACCAAGCGGACTGATCACAAATCCATTTCCTATCTCTTTGTTCAACAGTAAAGATACAGTAGGGAAATCTTGCAAGGCGTACTGTAAATTGGGACACTCCAAAATACCAGTGGGTAAAGAATCTAAACCTGTGTGAAATCCTTCGGAAAATCAAGTGCTCAAAAACTCAACCAAATGTTGGGAGGGTTGAGTAGACAGGAGATTTATCAGTACGTCAACCTTTACGGGGGATATTAGTTTCCTTGGAAAAAGCAAGTTTGGGCACATGGTTTTAACATGTGCTCTAAAACACTTTGAGCATACGTGTAACAACCTACAGGCACTATACCTGCAACCCCCAGCATTTAAATTGTTACAACGTTGCGATTTGCCAAGAAAATCAATAGGCCAACCCAGCTTGTCTTTCAAGTCCTTTTGTGGTGGTATGTATGTGTATGGTGCCGCAGTCTGGCTAGTGGATGACAAGCTAACATCTATAGGGCATAGATTGGTGGCCTGCGAAGCCGAAGCGCAATTTGCACAACCTGGGATCTTGAGGCAAGCGAAGTGCCTGCAAAATAATTTGGTATCTAATTGGCTCTAATCCGTGTGTACATTAAATTGTGCCAGGGCGGCGGCCTTAGCAGAAAATGACTTATGGTAGTCGAAGTATGCGAACCCGCCGTACTTATGCCCAAGGTCCACCAGTTTGTGCAAATACAAATCTAGCTCTTGCCTACGATGTGGGTGAATAGTGCAAACTACATCCCTGAATAGGCCAAAGGTCAACACAAACTCTGGAACACATAACTTTTTGTTCAGCCTAGTAACAGTAATGGCAGTAGGTTGGTTCAGTTCAGTTGGGGCGCTAGGAACACTGGCAGTAACACCGGAACCACTGGTCAAGTTGTAATTCTCCAGAGATTCTAAACGGTTATTAATCATACTATGAGGACATCATACTATGGAGTTCAGACAGGCTTTTTTGAATGGTGTCCCCTCACTAGAACAAGGTTTGTCATTGTCATTTTGTGCTCTCATTAAACGGAATAACTAGCAGCAGCAGGGAAAGGCACATTTTTTCGCTTTAATTCAACTGTGATTTTTGGAATAGTCCAAGATTTGTAACTTGAAGCTGGACTTGGAGGATTGTTAAGTCTGTCGGGGGAATTTGTCCTGGCAGGAGTGCTTTGAGGGAATAACTCATCATCCTGGATCAAAATGTTAGCCATACTATGAGGAAAGGAAATGGAAATGAGTAACTTACCACCAATAACTAGGAACTGTCAGGCTAGTAAGAATGGCAAGTGGCGAAATTATATTATGCTAAATGGGGCGAATGAGGCCCTGCTAGTTTGCCCTGCGACTTGAGAGGCTTTACCTATGATTTGGCCCGAATGGGTAAAGGGAACCATAAACGTATATGGCGGGGTGTTGGCCTCTCGATGGTATCTATTAGATTCAAGATAAAATGGACCGGTCAGGCGTTAGACCCAACTATGCAACATGTGAGGCAAATAACTGTGATACGGGCATATAACTGAATTGGCCTCAGGAGGAAATGCTAAGGCCTCGCGGGACCACTAAAGAAAATAAGGAGGAAGAAACCTGAAAATACTATTTGGACTAGTATTAACGAGCCAGTTCCTACTAAATGTGTACAACAACAGATTAGTCAAATATAAAACCTGAAACAAATGAATAACACTACTTCCTAGGCTTCTGGAAATAGATGGAGCTTGTTCCTTAATGAAATAGGAATTCGTCCAAATAACACCTGAATAACGGTAGAAATATGAAAGCTAAGCAAAACGTACCGGAAAATGCTAACAGAACCAACTGTCAGTATGTAAAGGTGGCTTTGAAAGATACACACCAGAGGCCTGGTGACAACCTGAGATAAACTAAACGTATGTGTATGAAAATGGACACGAAATATAGAGCCAAAAGATCTGAGCTGCAAGTATTGAATGCGTTTGCCTGTGCAACGTTGCGTCTGGGAGGTAGAATAAAGCTTACAAAACACTGGAAATTTTTTGACCATAATACCCAATTAGCCATATTACTAACACAGAGCACTGGACGCGAAGGGTTAACTTTTACATTTTTTAATAAAAAATTTTGTTTTTTGAAGGAAGCAACTTGCACAGTCTTATGCAACAATGTATTGTGAGGCTGATACATTTAGTAATTCGCTAGTACCAGCAACTTAGTAATGTGATGTAAAGGGGAGATTGAGCCTCTCTAGAGTAGCCACCCAAATGTTTGTAAAACGAAATTATTGTGAAATACAAAAATGTATATTTAGCCTAACCGAGCTTATTGTACTCACGATCTTCCGAACGCTGTTTCTCCAAAACCGCGGGAGAATTCAAGCACTGTGGAGTTAAAGCATGTGCCGCAACACTAGTTCCCCCAGCTGCTGAAGGGAGGTAATCTCCAAAGGCAGTGTAGCTGCACCAAGCCCATGTGTTCTAGTGAGTTCTGGGTGGTCTTTGAGCTGTAAAGTCTGCTGTCCGGTTAGTATAACGGCCGCGGCATCGAGGGAATACAACTTTAAAGCTCCGTCCGATAGCAGGCTGTCTGAACAATGCAGAGCTGGGCTAAACAACTGCGGCCAGGGCCGCCATCAGGGGGTGACAACCATAACAGTTGTCACGGGCCCGGCTGCCCGGGCCCCACGTGTAGCGGCTGAACTGCTGCCGGTGCACTTGCACTGGCGCCTGCACGCTGATGGGGCCCATCGGATGGCCCACGCACTTAGGGCCACCCGATGGGCCCCATATCTACAGGGGCCCGGTCAGCACTGCGGCCGTGGTATAGCGCGAACGGGCCCCTTAATAAAAAAAAAGCAGCCGCAGCGCAAGTGCTGCTGGGAGGAAGTAGAGACAGCCCGGCAGTGAGGAAGAGTCAGCTGACTACTCCCATCATCCCCAGCCACCCTCCTGCAACGAAAAGGTAAGAAACAGGAGGGTGGCTGGAAAATGAGCTTTGTGTGTGTATATCTGTCTGTTTGTATGTCTGTCTGTATGTCTGTATGCATGTCTGTCCGTATGCATGTCCGTATGTCTGTATGCATGTCTGTATGTCCGTATGCATGTCTGAATGCATGTCTGTATGTCTGTATGTTTGCATGTCTGTCTGTATGTATGTCTGTCTGTATGTCTGTCAGTCTGTATGTCTGTCAGTCTGTATGTATGTCTGTCTATGCATGTCTGTATGTATGCATGTCTGTCTGTATGTCTGTATGTCATTATGTGTGTATGAATGTCAGTGTATGTATGTATGTCATTATGTGTGTATGAATGTCAGTGTATGTATGTATGTCATTATGTGTGTATGATTGTCAGTGTATGTATGTCTGCATGTCATTATGAATGTGTGTATGTCAGTGTCTGTATGCATGTATGTCTGTCTGTATGAATATATGCCAGTATGAATGTATGTCTTTGTATGTATGTATAGATGTCAGTGTCTGTATGCCAGTATGAATGTATGTATGTCTGTCTGTATGTCATTATGAATGTGTCTGTGTCTGTATGTCCTTATGCATGTGTGTCTGTATGTATGTTAGTATGTGTCTGTCTGTCTGTATATGTGTGTATGTCTCAGTATGTGTGTGTCAGTATGAATGTCTATATGCGTATCAGTGTGTGTGTCTGTTAGTATGTATGTGTGTCTTTTTGTATCAGTGAATGTGTTTGTGTCTGTGTGTGTATTCCTGTGGGTGGGATTTGAAGGTGGTCCCTGTGGGCGGTTTTGGAGGCGGGCCCCAGGGGGCCCAGACCCTGAGCTCAGTTAGGGGCCCCAAAATTTCTGGTTGCAGCCCTGACTGCGGCACAAGCTGATCCAGTTGATCCAGTTGATTGCACAGCAGGTAGCAACAGACTGACACACCTCCTACTTCATGCTGATGCTACAGGTAAGGGTAGGGATTGGTAGGATTTTTTATAGGGACTAAATCCCTCCCACAATTACAGGTTTCCCACCTTGTGTATTTTTCTGGTTTAACTTGGCTCTGTTATTTAGATTATTCTTACCTGTGGAGTCCTGTGTACTCGATTATACTACCTTCTCCTATCCTTGACCTTGCCCTGTCTATGGTTATTCATATTCTATATATATTCTTTGCTGCATACGTTCAGCCCGACTACTGTAAGGTCCGGTAGTATGTTATATCTATTGCCTCTTGTATGCGTGTTGGGGTAGTTCTTGAACATTATGACAGGGCTATGGACCCTGCAAACCTGGAAACACAAATAGCATCATGTGAGGCACGGATGAAGGATTTTGATCACAGAATGGATCAGTTTGCACAAGCTTTGAAACTATCCTAACTAGAATGGCTTGTCTCCAGGCAGAAACTTGTGATGTTGGGGGGCAGGTTTGCTGCCCCGGTTCAACCTTCACCACATCCTACTCTCTCAGTGCATTTAACTCCACCTCCTAGTTATTGTGAGGATCCTTCTTTGTGTAGAGACTTTCTGAATTAGCTAAGAGTACACTTTGACATGGCTCAAAATTCCTTTGACTGATAGGTCTAAAATTGCATTCATAATGAACCTATAAGCCAAAGTAACCCGGAACCATAGTGCCCTGACCGCACTCCTTAACTTAACTAAATCCTTGTAAGATGAAGTAGCTGCTAGGGAACTCCCTGAACATCTTGAGGATTGAATCCAATATATGTGTGATATAGACATTAGAGTCAGATAATTCAGACCTTACATTAGACAGACACAGAAGGGCCTTGGCATGATAAGTCAGACCTTACATTAGACAGACACAGAAGGGCCTTGGCATGACTTACCCTTTGTTCTTCTACTGTTGAACTACCTGCTTTACCTGCCCATTCTTCTGCTCCTGAACCTATGCAGTTAGGCACTACCAAACTATCTGAGGCAGAAAAGACCCACAAAAGAAAGGAGGGTGCATGCTTATGTTGTGACAAAAAAAGGACATTTTCGTAACAACTGTCTTACCCATCTGGAAACCTCCAATACCTAAGTTAATTCAGGCCTTGTCTGTAATGCCTTTAAACTAGCTCCATATAGCTTCCTTATTTCTGTGACTCAGTCCTTGGGTACCTTTAGTCATCAAACTATGGCCCTCATTGACACTGGATCTGCTGACAACTTTATTAAGCAGTCTTCTGCTACCTAGATTTCTCTTCTTCTAGAAGAGAAAGAAACACACTTTACTGTTGAGGCCATAGATGGTAGGCTATTAACAGTTCAACTAGTAACCCACCAAACTCAGGCAGTTACTCTATTGGTGGGTAAATTGCATAAAGAAGAAACTATATTCAAAGTTTTCCCTTGCTATATAAACATAACCCAACTCTTGATTGGAGGGAAAGACAGGTGCTTTCTTGGAGTCCTTCTTGTAGACTTGTGTGCATCAAATCTCCTACCTCTCCCCTATGTCTAATGTTCTTCCTCCTCAGTATGCAGATCTTAGGAAAGTGTTTGATAAGGTAGAGGCAGAACGTTGTCTTACTTATAGACCTTGTGATTGTGCCATCAGACTACTGCCGGGTACTATGTCACCTTTATCTCAGAATAAAAATCAGATCATGGAATAATATATTCAGTAATCACTACTGAAAGGGTTTATCAGATGCACCTTCTCTCCTGCAGGAGCTGGGTTCTTCATTGTTTCCAAAAAAAGAAGGTGACCTTTTCCCTTGTATTGGTTAAATAAAATCACCATCCAAATTGTGTATCATATACCCCTGATATCCACAGTTCATTTCTTAAGTTACACTATATTAGCCAAAGGGTTTCAGACGGACCCAAGTAAACTCTGCTCTACCCTTGAGTGGATGATACCTCTTAGTTGGAAAGCTGTACAATGGTTCATCTGTTTCGTAAACTATTATAGGCAATTTATTCAGTATTAATTATTTTAGTGACAAATCACGTTGATTGGTCTATGGAAGCTAAGCTTGTTTCAATCTTTTAAATGCCGCTTTTGCATCTGCCTTTTTTTTTTTGTTTCATCCAGATCCGTCTAGGCCTTTTATTTTAGAAGTAGACACCTTTGAGTCCGGTGTTGGGCTATTCCTTCTCAGAGGGCTTCCCCAGATACACTGTTACATCCTTATGTTTTCTTTTCTCACAAGTTGAGCACAGCAGAAAGAAACTACGATATTGGTAACAAGAAACGTGTGGCTATAATATTAGCCCTAAAAGAACAGCATCACTTATTAGAAGGATCTGCTGTTCCCACCATGACTCTTACAGACTACAAAAACTGTTCTACATAAATGACATCAAAAGACTATCTATCACATTGGTCCCTCTTACTTTCCCAATTAAATTACCTGATATAATATCATCCTGAAAATAACTAATGCAGTGTCCTTGTCTAGGCAGTTTGAAACCCTTGATAAAGAAGAGGAAGAGATCGAGACTGTCATACCCATAGAAAAGGTCATCACTTTCACCAGAACCACGATCTATTCTCTACTTCTGGAAACCATCCAGGAAGCCCAGAAAAAAAGCCCCTGGGGATATATCTCTGGGACAATACTGTGTACCAGTGGTGGAACTACCATGGACGCAGGGGTCCCAGCTGCTCCAGGTACGCCATGTGTTGTGGCCCCGGACGCGCAGTAGAACCGCCAGGGCCGCCTGTTAAGGGGCCCATCAGGTGGCACAATTAATTTCCAGGGGGCCTGGTCAGCGCTATGGCACTTTAACAGCACAACTGGGCCACCTATGATGACATCACAGCTGGAAGGAAGTGACTGTTCCGGTCACTCGGTCACTCCTCCCAGCTTACACCGGGAGGCGCGCAAGGGGAAGAGGAGGGAGTCAGAGTGGGACTCCCATCAGACTGAGCCGCCACTGGATCCCAGGGAAAGTCACCCTACTGTACCTAAACAGTAGGAAACAGGAGGGAGACTAAACCATTTTGGATATGTGTGTGTTTGTATTTATGTGTGTGTGTGTGTGTATGTCTGTCTGTGTGTGTGTGTGCGCGTATGTCTGTATGAATGCTTCTCTGCATGTGTGTATGTATGTGTATCTGTATGTATGTGTTCCTGTATGTATGTATGTCTGTATGTATGTGTGTTTGTATGTATGTGTGTGTCTGTCTGTGTATGTGTGTTTGAATGTATGTGTGTGTGTCTGTATGTAAGTGTCTATGTATCTGTATGTGTGTTTGTATGTCTGTGTGTATGTCTGTGTATGTGTGTATGTCTGTCTGTGTGTATGTGTGTGTTTCTATGTATGTGTGTGTGTGTGTCTGTATATGTGTGTGTGTGTGTGTTTGTATGTGTGTGTCTGTGTGCCTATATGTGTGTGTCTCTGTATATGTGTGTGTGTGTCTATGTGGGTGTCCGCATGTGTATCTGTTTGTCTGCATGTGTGGGGGGGCAACGTATGGGAGAGGCCCAGGGCAATTTTCGCACCGTGGTTTCAAGTTCCTCCTCTGCTATGTACCACATATCCTAAGATAAACTATACCCAGTGATTATCATGATAGCAAGTTGGCTGGTCATATGGGTTTCTCTAAAACTACTGAACTGGTTTGCAGACAATTTTGATGGGCGTCCCTCAGGAATGTTGTTAAGGCTTATGTCAAATCCTGTAAGATTTGCTCCCATGCAAAACTACTCAGCAGGTTCCTTGTGATCTTCTGCATCCCCTTCCTGTTCTACCAGTTCCTTGGTCCCAAGTGTCCATGGACTTCATTGCCGACATACTGTCTAAGGATTTTACTGTCATGTTGATTGTGGTGGACTGATTCTCCAAAATGCATACTCCATACATCTAAAGAAATTGTCATTCTCCACTGAACTGGGACAAGTTTTCATCAAAGAAATTATTCGACTCCATGATATGACTTTCTTTGTCATTTATGGTCGACATCATAATTTGCTCACAGCTACATTCTCTAACAAGGAAATATCTGTACTGAATGAGCATTTGTCTACAGTGCTCACTGTTCAGCATTGAAGCCGACCTCCTCCTTTCGATGCCAATGCCGAATGCAAACTCATCAGGACTAGGTGTGTGCATGATGACATCATGACACAATGCCTGGTTCCATCCTATTTTAAAATGACAGTAGCCCAAATCATTTGTGGGAGATATATATATATATATATATATATATATATATATATATATATATATATATATATATATATATATATATATATATATATATATATATATATATAAAATAGATCATTAATTGTTCCCCAGCCAATCATCTCACACTCATGCCTATTTAAGCTCTAGAAGCCTGAGAGCACATTATAGTATTCAGTGTGTCTTTATGGTTTGACTTGGCTCTGTTATATCAACTATTCTTATCTTTGGAATCACTAATTTAAATTTTTAGAGTTGTTTGGTTTGTTTTTGTTAAAGGGATACTATAGGCACATTCCTTCCTTTTAGGGCTTCCCTAGCAATTTTTAATAATTTTGAACTTAACCGAAACTTTGAATTGAACAAAAAGAAATGTGGACAGAAATTCTCCAGATCTGAAAAATATTGAAAATCAGAACTGTATCAATTCAGAATAACCGAAAATGTTTGCTGTGCGCAAGTCTAACATTTAGTCTCCTGTTGAGTTGAAAATAAACAAACTCTCTTAGGTTCAATCACTAAATTGAGAATTGTTGGTAATTGACCAAAGAATTTTACATTTTAATCCTGAACTGGTGATAGGGAAAGCTAGGAGGATAATCCTTTTCATGTCTACTACTGAGGTCTAAAATTTGCTACTCCTGGGTCATTTTCCAAACATTTCCAGTTAATGAAAATTCCGGTGAAGGGTATTCACATCTCATGAATTACTGAGAAATTTAATATTTTATTTTGGACAAAAATAGCTGAACTGGAAACTTAGCTGGGTTGGAGTTTTTTTTTCATTTTGTCTACTGGCTGACAAATTCCCCGGTCAATACCCAACAGTTCCGGTATTGATCTGAACTGGCCTCTTTCCAGATTGATCCAAACAACCTTAATAAGCCCTAAGTTCCAGTTGACTGGTTCCAGAATGATTCAGTAATTAATTCCCAAACAATCTCTGAACCCTCCCAAAATGTGACCCTGGCTACATAGAGTTACGTAAATAAATATGGAACTCGGTTTCTTCAATTTGATTTTAGTGCATATTATTAATTTCATCTGATTTGAGCATTCTAAATTGCTCCAAACATTCTCACTGAATAATTCTCTTGGAGATTTTCCCATGATCAGCTGGTTTAAATTAATGAAAAATACCTATTGTTTAGCGAATAACCTCCATTGTTCTCATTTTCTGGATTCAATTATTGCTTCTAGCATGCTACAGTGCAGAGGTAATAAAGGTTCGGCAAACCATTCCAGCATCAATAAGATTAGATGTTGGTTAACTGATTGAGAAGGATAAGAGTGCTAAATACAAATAGCATATGCACTGATCAGCCACAACATTAAAACCACTGACAGGTGAAGTGAATAACATTGATTATATTGTTACAATGGCAGCTGTCATGGGGTGGTTATATTAGACAGCAAGGGAACAGTCAGTTCTTGAATTGAATGTATTGGAAGCAGAAAACTGGGAAGCGGAAAGATCTGAGTGACTTTGACAAAGACCAAATAGTGATGGCTAGATGACCGGGTCAGAGCATCTCCAAAAACAGAAAGTCTTGTTGGGTGTTAGTACATACCAAAAGTGGTGCAAGGAAGCTGGTGAACAGGCATTAGGGTTATGGCCACCCAAGGCTCGTTGATGCACGTGAGAAGCGAATACAAGCCCATCTGCTCTGATTACACAGAAGTGCTACTGTAGCGCAAACACTTATTGCTGGCCAGTTGTCAGAACACAAAGTGCATCACAGTTTGCTATGTTTGGGGATGTGTAGTCGCAGACTGGTATTAGTGCCCATGAAGACTCCTGTCCACCACCTAAAGGGCCTTCAATGGGGACGTGAGTTTCAGAACTGGACCATGGAGCAATGGAAGTAGATTGCTTAGTACAATATAGATTTATTTTGGATCAGGTGGATGACTGGGTGCATGTGGGTCATTTACCTGAAAAAGAGAATGCAGTGAGATGCACTATGGGAATTAGGCTGGTCGTCGGAGGCAGTGCTATGCTCTGGGCAATGTTCTGCTGAGAAACCTTGGGTCCTGGCATTTATGTGGGTCTCACTTCGACATGTACCACCTACCTAAAGATTGTTGCAGACAATGGTGTTCCCTAATGGAAGTGGCCTCTTTCAGCAGAATAAAACACCCTGCCACACTGGAAAAATTGATCAGAAATGGTTTGAGGAACATGACAAAGAGTATAAGGTGTTGCCTTGGCGTCCAAAACTCAATCTTATTGATAATCTGTAGGATGTGCTGGAACAACAAATCTGATCCATGGATGGATGATACCCCACTTCTCAACTTGCAGGGCTAAAGGATCTGTTGCTAACTTGGTGCCAGATACCACAGGACATTTTCAAAGATCTTGTGGAGTTCATGCCTCGACGCATCCGAGCTGTTTTGGCAGCACGAAGGGGACCTACATGATATTAGGCAGGTGATTTTAATGTTGTGGCTGATGAATATATATGGTAAAGACAAAAGATTTATTGCACCACAATATATATTTTACATGTGAAATATATAACATGTTTCAAACATAAGAATTTTCAGGGACATATTATAAGAAAAATTGAGTCGCACTCCCCCTTTAAACACAATTAGGACTTTTTACTAAAGTGATAACACAAAGTGAATTGATAGTGAATTTCACATTTAAGGCTAGAGAACTGGACGCATAGCTGACTTGGGGATTTTTTCCATTTTAGCTATTTTGACCTTAAATTGAAAATTCACCTTGAATTCTCTCCCAGGTACAATATTATAAAATATTATTAGGTACAGAAGCCCAGATATTTCTACATTAAATCATGGTAGCTCATTACTTAATTTATAAACCTAATTACTAGAAGCTCAACTATGTAGAAACAGTGGTAATATAATAATAAAGTGAGTTGGTCTTGTAGCCTATGTATCCTTCATCATTTGGCATCCTAAGGGTTAAAAGACACGTACATGATTGCATGTAAAAAAAAATCTATATAATTTAAACAAATCCTATAAACATGCATATTTAAAAAAAAAAATCAAGGTGCATATTTTGTAGAGAGCTATGCAGTGGTTTGAGTGAATTAACACACACAGGTATTGATGTAGTGAGTGAGTTATCCTTTGCATTTTATTGTGTTCTTATTTGGGAATGTGGGGTTTGTAGCATCTGTAGGACATGCTGTAAGTGATACATTATCATGATGAATAAAATAAAAAGGATAAGGCAAAATAATAAGGAGAACCCAAAATCTAATATAAAGTGTGCAGTCTCTGTAGTTTGCATATACATATTGGACATGGAGTGTAAAATATAACAGATAAGTATTCAGAGCAGAATGATCCTTGTGCATTGTGAGACTGACATTGGCCTTTCATGAATAATAAGTCAAGCGTGGAGATTTTAGCAATCAGATGCTAAGGTGTTAGATAGAGCCAGTAATTGTACCCTGTCTAAATTGGACAGGGCTGCCTCCTGTTGGGAAGAAGAGGTAAAATCTTGGAAATGGTATAAAAAAGACCACACTGTCGATTCCTTTTTTTTTTGTTGCAGATCTGTCTCTACACCATGCTGTGTTTAAGCTGTTTGGCTTTTATAATAGAAATCCATTTTAGCGTGTAAATAAACTATATTGGTGTATTTAAAGTGGCCACAGAGTAATTTAACCTCTAGTCTTCTCCAATAGTCTTACCCCATTACCATATGAATACAAACTAGACTCACTTATTAGAGTAACAACAACAAAATCCAAATATAAATATGTTAACTCTTGTTGTGTATTTTGTATACTGTGCTAATTTACTAACAGTGTATTCTGTTCATAAATGCAGGATGTATTGGGCAGAACAATATGTATCTAACGAATCTTTATGTGAACTAAACAATATTATGCAGATTATAAAAATTATATAGTGCAATAAAACAATACTGTGTGTACCTATATGTATTATTTGTGTGTATACAAGCATACTTACACACTAGAAAATATAGAAATATATATTAAATAAAATATTGTTGAAAGTTAAAAACATAACATATGTATAGGACATTCGATTTTTCAATCTTATTCTGACCATGCTCCTATCAATTAAAAGTATGAAATTAATCAAGTGATTTATTAGACTTTATTGTGACTTAATTGTGATCATTTATTTCTGCATGTATCGTGATTTATTTGTGTAGGTGATAGCATTGATAAGTGCACGTAGGTCTTTAATAAACCCCATCGTTTCGCCATTGTTCCCTTAAAAGTCGTGTCAGGGGATTTATTCGCCGGAAAGCGAATTAAGATTCGAATTTAAGAAATCTAGGCTGTTTTAGTCTAAAGATTATTCGACTCCCAATTCGCAGGAATTCGCTGTTTAGTGAATTAATCGTTTTATGTGAAACGTTGACAGATTTTTTTAAATTGTCTGCATGTTTCCTTACTTTAACCTGTTTCATTGTGTTATATAACTAGATATAACTTGATCTTTGATGCCACAGAGACTTGACCCTCACATTACAAGTTATTGTCAATTATCCATCAATATATATATATATATATATATATATAAAGAGAGAGAGAGAGAGAGACAGAGACAGAGACAGAGAGAGAGACAGAGAGAGAGAGAGAGACAGAGAGACAGAGAGAGAGAGAGAACACGTTGATATATATTATTGTTATTTTTTTTTTTAATTATTTTTTTAAATCAACAATAAAAATAGGAATCAAGTAGTACAAACAGGAAACAGCTATTAAGAACTAAACAACATTTCTGGACTTAGGAAGAAGAGATCAAGAAATTCTTATGAATAATATTTGTTTAATATAACTGCAGGTTTAGTAGTTTATCTCGAATTTAAAATGTAACGTTAATTATTTAGATGAGGAAAAAAATGTAATAGAAAAGAAAAAAGATAGAATATAAGAGGCTGATAAACAGACTTATAACAGGAGGTTTTAATTGCAGATAATAACTTAATGACAGACAGCTACATTTAAAATGTGTACCAATATTAAGGTAATAGTTTATCTGTGAATAAACCTTATTCGTGTAGAGAAATCTAATTTTGTTCATAAATTGTTACTTTCTCATCCCTTCCCTGATTGGCATTGATGCACACATATATCCTCCGCCTTCAATGTGATTGTTATTCTTTAACATTCTATTGTTTGACATAATATTATGGATACATTGTATCTTCTATAAACAGCTTGCTGTCAAATTCTAATTCCAGATTTCTTACTTCCATAAATAAGTTATGAAAAGGCTTGGCAGTAAGTTTTTGTATTGGGTAAAATTGCATCAATAGGGAGAATCAAATAATTATTCATCTGGAAAGAATGATTTTTAGCTAAGGAACATCATAGGCTCTAATTATGTTAACTCAATAGCTAAGTGCATTAGCTGGAGTCTTGTGTATGAGTTAATGGAAATAAAGAGGTAAAATCCCTAGATGGGATTCCTGCTCACTAGACAAGAATTGGAGTGGGGTAGATAGCTGATATTTTGAAATATATCTGCATTCTCAAGAGTGTACAATGTGAAGGTCAAAAGTCACATCCTGTCTCAGTCAGCCTTCAATATCCCTTTTAGTGTTCAAAACTAGATGTGATCATTAGATCTTAGCGTGTGACTACAGATAGGAATGATTCACTTATATATAAGACACCATTTGGAGGGGACAGAGGGGGCTTATTACTCTGATTAAGATTTTACAAAGAAACGGAAAAAAAGGATATATTTTATATTTTAAATTTTAATATGATCCCTTATTTAAAGCATTAAGAAATTATAGTAAAACACATTCGACAATTTATTTTATGCAAGACATCATAAAATATATATCATTTAATTTAATCTAACGTTTCTCTAAATATAAATGTAATTTAATTCAATTTGAAGTTTCTATATATATATATATATATATATTAACATTTCTATTTGCATGTTTTTACATAAACGTTATCAAATTGGTTAACAGTTTGCTAAAGCATGTTGATACATAATATAAAAAATAATTGTTCTAATATTAATAATATATGTAATAGTATTAATAGTTTTATACGTTTAACAATGCATTATATTTACTCTTCTTTTTTTAAATGGTGTAAAGGGGAAAGTTGAACGAAAGTAACAATAAAATTATGAAGACCTATCTAATTTAGTAAATGTATGTTTATATATATATATATATATATTTATTTATTTTTTTTTTTTTTTTTTTTTTTTTAACATGGACACACACATAACAGAAATGAAATATTTAAATGTATTGTAAGTCTAGAGATTGAAATTTGAATTCAATGCAATTATTAAAAACTGTGAGCTGATTGTCAGGACTAAATGAGAAAGTCTTGGCTTTGTTTTGTCTGATCTTTATCATATAATTAGATTTAACAATACACTCCAAACCAACAATTGTTTTTCAGGCATAATCACAAGTCAAAACATTAATTAGCTGTAGAAAATCACAATACATTTTTCTGGTATGACTTTGGGATACACTGAATTATTTGTAGGATGTGATCAGACCACAAGGAAATTATATGTAATAGGCATTTTTATCTGAACGATAAAAAGTCTAACAAAAAAAAAAAATGCTAGAATTGTCACATGTAAAATGAAACACTTTTTTGCAGGGTTTAACTTCGTTAAATGGATTGGAATTGATGCGATTATTAAACCGATTAAAATTAGCATTTGCTAAGCAATATTTAAATCAATAACAGCCATTTTATAATACACTAAATGCATTTTGTAGATTACACGTGTATATTTGTAGACTTCTGTTTATCACACTGCGACATTTCAGGGCTTTGAATTACTTTCTGCGGTTCAATACGTTGTGTGACCTGTAGAAATATAGCATTTTTATTTTTGCCCTTTAATTGTTCCCCTTAAGCAATGAACTAAAAATAAAAATATATATATTACAAAATAATAATGAGTAATCTTGTAATTATAGTGTTTTATTCCTTAATCCAACCAAATACCTGGATACGAAAGAAATGTAATTTTTATACCTGACCGGTATTGTAATAAATGAGATAAACAGAATATTGTGATTTTGCGCCACAAAAATGCTGCTCTGACACGTTGATGAATTAGACCATTTTTGCGTCAGTTTTATTGCTGGTTTTGCAGACAGAATCTCAACTAGAGCTGACTGTTGCATTTATTTTTGTTGGTTTGACAACTTGACTGACTTTAATCTGTTAAAAGTGTTATAAATAAAACATTAGCACATAATTAACGAATACTTAAGGGCTCATTCACTAAAGAGCGAATTGATATAGCAACTGATTTGGAACTTTCAAATTAAGTGCAGTAATATGGGATCTATATATTCTGAATTGTATATTTCTAACAGATTGTTTGGTGTTTACAAACTTAAGATGACATAGTTGGGTATATTAGCTAAACAGTGAAGAGTCAAAAACAATAAAACAGACAAAATGTAGGTCAGTATAGCAGCGCTCAACAGGAGAAATTACCCTAACTAATTATGCAGGTGCAATCTCAACTAATTGTTTAGTAAATATTCCCCTAATTATTAGTGAATATTGTCTAAAAAGATAGACAGACAGAGAGAGAGAGCGAGAGATAGATAGATAGACAGACAGACAGACAGATAGACAGACAGACAGACAGACAGACAGATACAGATATATATATAGATAGATAAATAGATAGATAAAGTATTAGATAGATAGATAGATAGATAGATAGATAGATAGATAGATAGGTAGGTAGATAGATAGATAGATAGGCAGACAGACACAGATAGATAGGTAGGTAGATAGATAGGTAGGTAGATAGATAGATAGATAGATAGATAGATAAATAGATAGATAGATAGTTAGATTATAGATAGATGGTTAGATAGACAGACAGAGATAGATAGATATACAGACAGACAGGCAGGCAGGGAGACAGACAGACACAGATAGATAGATGGATGGATGGATAGATAGACAGATTGAGTGATAGATAGATAGATAGATAGATAGATAGATAGATAGATAGATAGATAGATAGATATTGCATGCTCCATTTATCACAGCTCAGAATACTGATCTGCCAACTAGACAGAATGCATATTAGTTACTTTTTTTTGAGCCACAGAATGAAATGCAAATATTTATCTTGCTTCCTTTATCCAGGATTTATCTGATGCTAAACTTATGATCCAAATCTAATTACTTTAGCCTCCATCTTTAATAATTAAATATTAATCATGATCAGTAAACCCTTTTCAGTATTTCCGTTAGTAAATACAATAATTAAAGCTGGGCTGCCTATTTGCATTGAGTCAGCCTTTTGTCTTACCTCTAAACTTTGATGAAAGTTTCACGCAGATCAATATCCGTGCTCAGTGCTTGTGTATTATTAAAAAAAGTGATAAAAGAGAAACAATAAGACAAATAAATGTAATGAAAGTGGTGAATGAAACCAGTCTCACTTATTGCAGATGGAATTGGCATAAATGTCAAAATGTTATTTTTATCCATATGGCTAACGTTTTGCTAAAATATAAGAAAGAGAGATGGAAATCGAATAATGGATATTATACAAAGAAAATATCACAGTCTCAGTGAGCAGTGCTGTATATTAATAAGGAACTCGTTCAGCTACCTAGGAAAATATTGCAAAATATTAGGTTTAACCCCTTAAGGACACATGACATGTGTGACATGTCATGATTCCCTTTTATTCCAGAAGTTTGGTCCTTAAGGGGTTAAAGTCACTTTGATATATCAGTGAGAGAGATTGGAAGAGTGAAAATGAAACAAGCACAGTGTACGTGTTTGTACGTCTGTCTGTATGTATATCTCTGTTTGTGTATATTTGTATGTCTGCGTATGCTTGTGTGTCTGTGTATGCTTGTGTGTGTATCTGTTTTCATATTTGTGTTTGTATACTTTTATGAGTGTTTGTATGCCTTTGTGAGTATGTTTGTGTGTGTGTGTTTGCAAGCCTCTTTGAGAATGTTCATGTATGTTTGTATGCCTTTGTGAGTATGTTTGTGTGTTTGACTGTGTGTGTGTGTGTGTGTTTTTCCCTTTGTGTGTGTGTGTGTATCTGTTTTCCTATTTGTGTTTGTATACGTTTGTGAGTGTTTGTATGCCTTTGTGAGTATGTTTGTGTGTGTGTGTTTGCAAGCCTCTTTGAGAATGTTCATGTATGTTTGTATGCCTTTGTAAGTACGTTTTTGTGTTTGTATGCCTTTTAGAGTGTGTTTGCACATATGTGTGTTTGTGCAATGTTGCTTTTATATTTTTTTACAGAAACACTTAATACAAATATGCGAATAGCATCAAGGAATAAATTAATATAATTTTAGTGATAATATCATTATAAATTAAAATGCTCCTTAGAACACGATCTTATTCAGGTGTGTCAGTCAAGGTCACTATGTCCTTGTCCATATTATTGAATTGCCAAGAAACAGGGGGAGTGGGGTATCCTACAATGTATTTATTTTTTAAACTGTACTTGTGTATCCCCAAAATGATTTATGCATTAATCTCTTCTACCTTGTCACAGACTTAAATGCTTGCATATCCCATAAACAAATATATATGTATATATAAAAATATATATTATATAAAAAAAAATGAATTCTACTTTAGTACAATTCATTTTGATAACTGTGTGTATGCATCTCAAGGGGTTAAGTGAAAGACCTGGATCTAGAGTCCTATTGAGTTACTGGATGGGTTATTCCACCCATCAATGGGTTAAACAGATTGCTTATAATTATATTAAGCCTTGCATGTGAATCTTGTAGCCCAGATGAACGCAGGTAATCCTTACAATCATGTGCTGGCTTTCTCTAATAGTCTGTCTCTTGTCAGCTAGGGTAGGGAAAATTTGTATTTGTATGAGCTGTTTTGGGTTTGTTTGTTTTTCTCTCCCAAACAAGGCAGGTTTCCAAGCAAGGTGTTTGTTATCCTTCTGTCACCCTGGCTTGTCAGGTATTGAGATATGTAATTAAAGGTCAGGTAAGGGAGCTTGCTTGTAGCTGCTGGGATGAAGACATGTGTCAGTCAGTTGTCTGACAGCCAGTTCATCTCACCTCCTGCCCTCACTTCAGGAATGGGCAAAGTCCTAGTGATTCAGCCAAATAGCTGAGAAAATTAAAATGTCACAAATAGTATTGAACTTACAGCTAGATAAGAGATGTGATGATAGCAAAACTGCAGACTGCTGGCTGTCTTAGAGAAACAGGTATATCTGTCTGCTACACAGGAGACATTGCTATATTTTATATCTACATTATATCTACATTAAATATAGCCCCATGCAGTAAACTCTCCTTCTACCTTAACGTATCTTATATTGCTGATACCATGTAACAACATCTGAATGAAAAGTGATTTATTTGCTATTAAGATACCTGCTGATATAAATGCTCCTTTCTCATTTCTTTCCCTCTCTCCCTCAATGGCACTGAACAGGTTAACCCCTTAAAGGACCAAACTTCTGGAATAAAATGGAATCATGACATGTCACACATGTCATGTGTCCTTAAGGGGTTAAACCACATTGTTACATAATCCAAGCATAATGTAGATTAAGACCAGCATCACTGACATTAATACATTAATATTAAAAATTAGGCACATTTGTTATTAATAATAATAAAAAAAAAAAAAAACACAGAAGTTGTTAGTTTGTGTCTGATCTGTTTATTTATATTGTATTATAAATACTGAGGTTCAAATCTAATCAGTCGTCTGGTTAATTTAATTCCCACTATTTATTGGGGGTAAAAAAAAAATCGAAATCACATCTTCTAATTTGCAAACAGCTTTTACGTTCAGTTTATTCCTCAATAGATGTGCAATATTCCCCAGTACTAAGAAGCATTATTACTCTGGCAAATGTCTGGAGTTTTTTTTTTTTTTGCTGCAGAATTGAAGGTGCGCTTTGGCTTACGTTGGCGCTATTTCACCAAACGTTCAGTTTAATAAAGATGAGAATGAGTCGTTATTTGCTAAATAGTATCTTTCTGCGTTAGTTGTTTCCCTGGTGTTGGTTTTGAATCAGCAATCTGATCATATGATCTCTTCTTGGCTGATTTGTTTTTATTGAAATAATTCATTTGCACAGCACTGACAGACAACACCCAATTTTAAGATTAAATGAAATTATGATATTCTTACTCAAGAAATGGAAATAAATAAATGGCTTAACAGGGAATGACTATAGAAAAGAGTATCACAGCCAGAGTCTCTTAACTCACTCATTAATAAAACATTAACATTTAAGTATGTTCATTTTGTATCTTCAATCTAAACCACTGAATTGAGAACTATCTCTGCAGATAGATAGCTGCAATATATTTCTTATTTCATTTTATTGCTTTCAAAACTAATTACTACCACTGTTAGACTACTGATAGATACAAGTTCACAGCTCAATGTAGCCAAGAAATATATCTTATTAGCTGTGTACTAAGGAGCAAATCATAGCAGTGCGAATTGTAGGTTAGCCGCCAGGGGGAGCTAAGCAGTTGTTAGAAGAATGTGTGATTTTCTTGTCTTCTGATGCTCAAAGCAGGTTTCACATCCATGGCTGGAATCATTAGAGTGTTAAAGTAAATTAAAACAATTATTGAAGTTATATTTATATTGCTGATATTGGTGGAGCAAACAAAACAAGCTGCAAATTTGTAATATAAAGGCAGAGACATATGCCCTGTCCTGATAGAATTCTGCAATTTATTTGATGTAGCTATTAATCCTACTTACCTTGCTTACATTCCCAGCTAATCCTATTTCTCCTTGTATTACAATGACTGTGAAATGACATATTTTGTTCATCTGGCGGACGTTTTACATGACAAATGCATTGTCGGTGCTCCTTCCTGCCTCCATAGGTATAGAGGTTGCTGCTATCACAGAGCAGGGTCATGCTAAAAGCTGAAGGCCACAGCAGTTCTACATGCTGCAAGACTAGACAGGAACAAAATGAAACCACTCAAGGGAAACTCAGCACAGAGAGAGAAAAAACATTCAATTTCCTGACTTTTTCTTCCCATTCAGGCTTATTTATTTTCGCAGTCTCAGAAGTACAAATTGAATGTTCTTTGCTACAGCTCATACTACATTCCACCTAAATCCTTCTTCTGCTGTTCAAATAAACTGTGAGCTATGTCTCTGTGTCTAGCACACTCTCTGATACTGTGTGAATGTTACAAGCAGCCCTGTTCTGTAATTAAACCTGTCAATTATACCTTGTTACACAGCTATGTTATAACACCACAGTCTGTACAATCTATGTGTCCAGCTCAGCAGGAGGAAGGCCGCTATCTGTCACTGAGACTCCATACATTAGTGATATACAGCAGCAAGAACTCTCCATTTGGCCTGTAGAACTGTGTTCTACTCCGAATCTTTAATTTCCTCTTTCTCAACCCTATATAGGCTGTCTCTCTCTCTCTCTCTCTCATTCTCTCAATATATGTGTATGCATCTGTGTTTCATGAATATACATGTCTGACTAACATCTGTCTCTCTGTCCATGTATCTGTCTCTCTGTCTTTGCATCTGTCTGTCTGTATATCTATCTAGCTATCTGTCTGTTATCAATCCAACATTCTATCTTTCTTATATCATTATTGTTATTATTTATAAAACGCCAACAAATTCCGCAGCACTGGACAATGGCTGGACTAACAAACAAGTATATGTCACCAGATGAGTTGGACACACAAATATGAACACATATGCTTGCAAACACAAGCAAAAAAAATAACATAACTAAATACAGAGATATATCCATCAGGGGAGCACATGGGACTATATTTCTATGCATTTTATATATAAGAATGTATATACGTGTATGTATAGATATATAAAGTTCAGACATGCACACACTCATATATATTCATGTAGACGTTTGTCAAAGTTATGTTGAATTTAAAAAATCTTTTTTTCAGTACCATGAACTTGGTTTTTTATATATATATTTTTTCATCCAAAGCAGGCACTGTTCCTGTTCAAACAATGGTGATTGTCAAAGGCCTGGGCCAGTTGTGTTGAGCCTTTCTGTGTGTTCACAAACCGTTAAAGCTTTATAGAGCACTGTGCCTGTGTCTGACCTATGCCACACAAAGGCAGCCTCCACTTTCTCAAACACTGAAGGCATCAAAAAGAGGAAGAAACAAGGGGGGGCTAGACCTAAATGCAGCCTGGCTTAAATACCCCTGTCTGTTTTAATTAAAGGTCAGATGGGTGCCAGGGCTGGGGCCTTGTGTTGGCTCTGGACACGGGGAGGCCTAGCTGTCAGTGCCATCTCCTCTTTGTGCCACCCTTTGCTTCATCTCTTGAACCGGTGAAAAGTTGCCTCTAAGCTACAAACCTATTAGTTACGCAGTCTTTAACTTCATCTATTTTAGTCATGTAATTGGTCTAATTAAGACTAGAGAATATGGCGCCAAACAGCCTTGAAATCAAATGATTGACAGCAAAAGTTGGATGTCAGCAGCTTAAAATGTCAGTATTTCTTATTATAGATCACATACATGGGTGCATGTGTGTGTCTGTGCGTGTGTGTGTGTGTGTGTACACACACAGATATATATATATATACAAACAAACTTTGCTGATACATTCTAAACGTTTATTGATTAACTGCATGTAAATGTATTCTTACAAAGGTCATTCCAGATAGCTTGACATTATAATTTCCACTCAATCTGTGTATGTATGTATGTATGTATGTGTATTTATATTTACTTGTTTATAAAATATTTTACCAGGAAGGCTACAACGATGTTTCTTTCGTTTTCAAGTTTGCCCTGATTTATATGTGTGTGTATGTCTATGTGTGTCTGTGTGTATTTAATTGAGTTTGTGTGTGTTTTTGTATATATGTGTGTGTGTGTGTTGTGTCTGTGTGTAAGAATGAGTTTATATCTATATATATATATAAAGCTATGTTATTATGTGTGTGTATGTGTGTCTGTGTGTAAGAATGAGTTTATATCTATATAAAGCTATGTTATTATGTGGGTGTATGTGTGTCTGTGTGTAAGAATGAGTTTATATCTATATATATAAAGCTATGTTATTATGTGTGTGTATGTGTGTCTGTGTGTAAGAATGAGTTTATACCTATATATATAAAGCTACCGTATGTTATTATGTGTGTGTATGTGTGTCTGTGTGTAAGAATGAGTTTATATCTATATATATATATATATATATATAGCTATGTTATTATGTGTGTGTATGTGTGTCTGTGTGTAAGAATGAGTTTATATCTATATATATAAAGCTATGTTATTATGTGTGCGTATGTGTGTCTGTGTGTAAGAATGAGTTTATATCTATATATATAAAGCTGTGTTATTATATATGTGTGTGTGTGTTGTGTGTGTGTAAGAATGAGTTTTTATCTATATCTATATATAAGCTATGTTATTATGTGTGTGTGTGTGTGTGTGTGTGTGTGTGTGTGTGTGTGTGTGTGTGTGTGTGTGTGTGTGTGTGTTTATTGGTATTTCTGTGTATGTGTATACATCCATGTTTTGACCTTTCATAGAATTAACCTGTCCTCTGTATTTGCTGTGAATTTATTTGGAGATTATTAGAGGATGCCAATATGTCAGACTGTAAATTCCTGTAAAATCTTGGCTGCAGATCTTTGATGTGAAAGTCCTGTTAGGAGAATGTGTGATCCCAGCTTTGGCTGAATTTAGCCAATACAGCCCTTCTCCCAGTTACTGACCCGTGCAGAGCTAAAGCTGATAAGGATGAGGGCTGATTTTTTTTTTTTTTTTTTTTTTTTTTGGGCGACCTTTACACTTCAGTTCTAGATAGCAGCTAAAAGTCATCAGAATGAAAGCAATCTCCTAATGAGGAGGGCAGGGAGGGGAAGAGAGAAGAGGACCATCAGGGGACTAAGTCCAAGGGGCTATGTGGAAGAGACATGATATGATGGAAGCCTGTATGTCAAGGACTCTAAGCCAATAAGTAAGTGGAACGCAAAACACGCTCTTCTCCTGGGCATTACTTGTTGCATTTGGCCAGTATAGATATTGCCCAGTCATTTCCCAAAACTGGCCAGCCCAGCTAGCAAAATTCAACACAAGCAGCATTCACTTCGCAATGTCCATAGGATTTGTTCTAATAATGTATCTGTTTTAATACAAATCTAACTATTAAACATGTCTTGTTCCACAGCAACATTCTATTTTAATAAAATATATTTATTGATTTAAGGATTTTATTTACACTTTTGGGATTGTTTTTGAATGGTTATGTTTATTTTTATTTTTTATTTTTTTTGCATTTGATTTAATTCTGAAACCCCATCTAACCTGCTAAACCTAATTCCTGGTTTTGCAATTATTTGCAGAGAGGAAAAAAAGCTCTGTATATTTTTTTTCAAGTGTTTTCAGATACAGTGCAAACCCTTAGGAGGACAGGGACCCAGGGAGTTTATGGGTCAGCAAAATAATACAAAAAAAATAAACCTTGACTCATCAATACATTTACATGTGATCATTATAAGAATACACTTAGTCTGTCTCCGAGCCCCTTAACTGAGCTGACAGGTACCCACTGTCCCAAATATTTCACTGTTAATCCTACACCAGGGCTAGAAATAGGACAGAATGGAAACTATCATGGGATGTATTTAAGGTTGAAATGTACACAAAAAAAACTGTAATGGTCATCCAAAATATGCTTTACATTAGGTAACATGATATCAGAATCTGCTTACCCTTACAGAAACTCCATGGTTAGAAACTAGATAGATAGGTAGAAAGATAGATAGATAGATAGATAGATAGATAGATAGATAGATTATGTGTATTCTCCTTATATGTATATACACAAGCACACATATATAAACAACTTTTTTCTACATGAATTCTATTTTATAAGAAACCCAAAATATTTGTTCTCCACTCAATCACTAAATTCGAATTAATATTGTTTTTTTTTTTTTTTTTTTAATTATTATTTCTTTCTTATCAAAGGCTTTTAACATTGAGTCAACATTTCAATACAGTCTGCTAATATTCACTGGCTCCCCTTATAAAATATGTAACTATCTAATATTAAATAAGCAGACAATTATAAGAGGAGGAATTATTAAACTCCTAAGTAAAAGTGCATGTTTTATTCATTCTAACAGTGGAATTATTGAAGGGCCATAGTATTGTCTCCCATTTATATTTTGAACATTCCTACTGCTAGCCTGATCAATATAAGCAATATTTAGCCATAAAACCAGCCTTTCTAATAGACTGTGATCACAATTAATATATAAGCAGGTGTGTTGTGTAGACACCGTGGTAGTGATGCCCAGGATCTGCTATTTGGGGCATTGTTGACTGAATATATTGTATCGTTAGGCAAACGTATATTTTGAGGTTATCTGAGGATATTAATACAATTGATGCAAAATGGTTATTTTATATTATGGTGTTTCTGAGAGTATTTACTTTATGTAGTGACTGTATATTTACAGATATTCTATAATATTTTTATTTTTTCAAATATAAAATTAAAAGTTTGATTTTCTATCTATCTATCTATCTATCTATCTATCTATCTATCTATCCATGACACCCACACACACATTTACACACACACAAATATAAACATAATCATAATATATATATTTTAAAGAAACACTGAAACAAAATGTTTCTACTTTGGTCTTTTAGTACCTCGTTAGTGAAATGTACAATATTTCTTTAAAATAAAGAATTATATTTGAGTAAAAATGTATAGATCATTCATTGTTGATGAATAATTACTGGTTTATTATTTTTATCACATATCCTCCTGTAATATTCTATGCATGAACCTTTATTTTCTGCTATCTACCAAATCTGAGGTGGCTTTAATGTGTTTTAGTGTGCTACTGAAAGGGTTAAAGAGAACCATTTTTGGAGGGTGATACGGTGTATTTCATGATTGTAGCACTGGCTCATAGCTATGTATAGATAAGATACAAGGGTGGGGAATCGTTTTGCCTTTCTAATATTTAATGATTGTGTGTCCAGATAGTGAGAAAAGTCAGAAAATAATGGAGATATTGATGTATCTTAACACAAGGTTCTATTTACTAAACAACTCAATTGAATCTGATACATTTTGTTTTTCCAATTTGCCTATGTTGTTCAGAATTTTGCCAATCGGCTAACATGACATCCAAAATCGCTATTTAGTGAATAAGCCCATGTTCAGCACATAAACCACGCTATTGAGTTATCATTGGATAAGCCTTTAAAATATAGCGAAAAAAAAACGAAAAGCATTAATTCACACAATATATACTCCATACCTAATCCCACTGACCTGTATGTTTCAATAACTTTTAACATTTTTGTGTCCATTAGATATTTTTCTAATACGTGTTGGGCATTTTCCTAGTGATTTAAAGAGTTTGTGAGAGAAAATATTTACTATATTTCCCTAATCTCTTGCACTAAACATAATGAGTTGTGTTCTTTTGGAAGTTAAAATATTTATATGGAATTCTTTTAATATAAATAAATGCTGTATGTACAGTCTGCAGCATGTTGTTTTATTTAATGTTGTTGTTTATATAATAATTTTTGTTTTCAATTTTATAATAGCCCCCTGATAAACACACACACACACACACACACACACACACACACACATGCATACACACATAGATAACAAACATACACCCTCCTGTGTATACAAACACTGATATAGATACAACATGTTCACAAACATAAACACACACTTTTATATACAGGCATTCTAGTATCCATTGTACAGCGCTACGTTATTTGCTGGCGCTATATAAATAATAAAATAATAATAACATACACATAATGCACACACACATTTCTATACACTCACACACAGACAAACATACAGGCATAATATTATATATCCAAGTGCACAGAAAAAAAAAAAATATATATATATATATATATATATATATATATATATAATATTTCAGTATGTTTATTAGTAAATAATTGTCAAAACATTTTACACACACATTAAAAATAATAATACATATTTAAACAGCACATTATGTGTATATTCAGCATTATAACTATTGAATATATATATATATATATATATATGTGTGTGTGTCTATATGTTTAACTCTATAAGTGCAATAAGGGTGCAGCCAAGCTTTCACATGTTCAATCAATTCCTCCAAGGTTTACATAAACAGTATTAGACTGGCATTGGTAAAACTTACTTAATTGCTACTTTTGGTTCATGGCCAGCATAAAATAGAAAGGTCTTGGGGGTCTATTTACTAAACAGTGAACTGCAGTGAACTTGGGGGAGATGGGAGGGGAGAACTGTACAAATTTAAAAAAAAATTTAGGAGACATTTTCAAAATCAGCACTTCTAGTGTAAAATAAATTTTGCAATACAGTTTTCAGTTAACTTAGTGTTTAGTGAATAAGTCCCCTTGTGATAAGAGACATGCTATGCATGTATGCTATAATATCCAATCAATTTTAATTCATACAGCAGATCACATGATACAAACCTGCATTTGTTACAGACTTGCCACTAGACACTGTGTAGCCCCCAAAACACTCTGCCAGTCTTATTATCTTGTTTTTAATCCTTATGACACTTTTTTAGACAATCACAGTGTTTGACCCTAGCTTGTGTATTATCTTCCCAAATGTATCACATGAGTTTTTCTGTAAGATGGCGTCCAGCGAGAATTTATATTAAAAGATGTGCTTTTGCAGATTTAATTAAAAATAAAAAAAGGCTATCTCACATAGTAGGACCACATAAAACTAATAACATAGACATCGGTCTCCATGTAAATGACAGGGAGATTTAAATTAAAATCAGATAAGTAAAAATTAGAATTTTTTATTTTTTTATTCGGTTTGAGTATCTATGGTAATGAAAAGTTTTGTAATATTATGTAACCTTTTTGAAATAAGCCTTTGGAACGCTTGAAATTACATACTGATTTTTTACATATTTTTTCTCTAATTCTCTCGTATTGTGTTAGCAAACCCAGATATGTAGCCAGTGATATTACAAGAATCTGCATTAAAATATCCAGTGGACATTTTCTTATTGTCTTTACGAGTGTTGGCTAAGCTCGCCACTGTGGCTATTCGAGTCCGAATGAGCATTATTGGAAATTAAGTTCAAACATATTTGGAATGCCAAATGTAAAGATAAACCATTATGGGTTTAAACAGTTCTGTACATTGAGCCTCAGTACACAGGATAGGCTTTATATGACTATATAGTGTTACTGTATAAGTGATATATATTTTTTTAATAATAAACATTATACTAAATCTGAATATTTAAATGGAGTCATATTCTGCGGAACTTGGTCATATACTAAACAAATTAATAAACCCCTGGATATGTAACAACTTATATATTATCAGGAAGCACAGAATGTGATGTTTAGAGCTCTGTATGACACATTTTTACATAGAACCCATGATAATGAAAGGTATCTACATATCTGGTTTCTTTCTCTGTGACAATTTAGCCCTGGCGAGTAGAGGGTCTGCGAAGGCTTGCAGTGGCAAGTAACTTTTAAGGCCTGGCTAACAGCACAGGACTTCAGATTCTAAGCCTTATATACAAACTGTATCAGTTTGTGCCATTATTCTGTAAACAGAGGCCTAGATAGAAAAATCATGTAACTAGTGAGTGCTCATTTATTAGTTAAATCCTGCTCTTTCAAGATATGCAGACAAATGTAACCTGCAGGGAGCATTAGCAGATACTCATACTCAGCATGACCAAACACTCACACTCTGCATAACCAATAACTAACATTCTGGATAAACATGTACTGACACATTGCTCCACTATCCATTCACAGCCTGCATAGCCATTGATTGACATTCTGCATAACCTAACCAGTTACAATTTACATAACTACCCACTCACACTCTGCATAACCAACCAATCACAGCCTGCATAGCCATTGACTGACATTCTGCATAACCAACCAGTTACAATTTACATAACTACCCACTCACACTCTGCATAACCAACCAATCACAGCCTGCATAGCCATTGACTGACATTCTGCATAACCTAACCAGTTACAATTTACATAACTACCCACTCACACTCTGCATAACCAACCAATCACAGCCTGCATAGCCATTGACTGACATTCTGCATAACCAACCAGTTACAATTTACATAACTACCCACTCACACTCTGCATAACCAACCAATCACAGCCTGCATAGCCATTGACTGACATTCTGCATAACCTAACCAGTTACAATTTACATAACTACCCACTCACACTCTGCATAACCAACCAATCACAGCCTGCATAGCCATTGACTGACATTCTGCATAGCCTAACCAGTTACAATTTACATAACTACCCACTCACACTCTGCATAACCAACCAATCACAGCCTGCATAGCCATTGACTGACATTCTGCATAACCTAACCAGTTACAATTTACATAACTACCCACTAACACTCTGCATAACCAACCAATCACAGCCTGCATAGCCATTGACTGACATTCTGCATAGCCTAACCAGTTACAATTTACATAACTACCCACTCACACTCTGCATAACCAACCAATCACAACCACCCACTCGTTGAACCACTAACACTCAGCTTCATCATCTAATTACACTCTAAATAACCATCCACTAGTACTCTGAATAACAACCACATGCTGCATAACACTCCACTCATTATCTGCATGCTTACCAGCTCACATTCTGCTAAACTACCTACAAATACTCTGCAAAAAGAGCCACTCAAACACTATCATAACAATTCCTCAATTTCTGCATAATAAAATACTCAATGTCTTCATAAAAAAAAACACTATATGACACACACACTAGATAAACAAACAAAACACACTACACAAAATATGGAGGTACTATAAATTCTACTACTGAATACCAAAAGCTCCTCTAAAATCCCAAATAAACAATATAACACTTCCTCTAAAAAAACAATAAACAAAATAGCACTTCCTCTAAAATACCAATAAACAAAACAAAAGAATATCAATGTCTATATATCTATAGCAAGGGTTGGCAACCTTCGGCAATACAGGTGTAATGGACTACGTCTCTTACAATGGTAGTACAGCCATAATGCTGGCAAAACATCTGGGGAGATGTAGTCCACAACATCTAGAGTGCCATGGTTGCCTACTCCTTTCTATAGAAGCATACTTCCCAAGTGTCCCTATTTAGGAGGGACAGTCTCTATTTTGGGCCCGAATCCCTTTGTCCCTCTCTTGTATCCTAATTTCCCTATATTCTAGGAGCTCCATATTGTTGGTGTGTCTGAGTTTATCACAGAGCTCCACAGCAATAATACTCCCAGTAATGTGTCTGAATGTGTAACAGAGTTCCACAGTAATAATACTCCCAGTAATGTGTCTGAGTGTATAACAGAGCTCCACAGCAATAATACTCCCAGTAATGTGTCTGAATGTGTAACAGAGCTCCACAGCAATAATACTCAAAGGAATGTGTATTTAAACTTAAGTAAATGGAGTTTGTGTAAATCAAATGCATTGTTCTTGTTCTAAATCACATTTTAGTTGCATAAATTGTTATTAGTAAGTCACGTAAAATTTCTCAGAAACGCCCGGCATCTAGTCAAACCCCCACTCAAACCACCAACATTAAAGTGTACCTTTTTTCCATTGGAAATGTTGAGTATGTAGTAGTGAACTCACTCGCAGTTACTCACGTTCTGTGCATGTGTGTGCTCACAGTTTCTGAACCTTATTCACATTATGCTTCGTACTGACATAGGATCTAGAAAATCAATCAGTTATTTCCACACATTTTGAGAAAATTTGAACTTGTATATCTCAAGATAATTACCTACATTTATCAACCACCAACCTGTGCAACACCACCTGAATTTACTCACATTAGCCCGATATTAAATCCTATCTGAATTCAATTCAAATCCCTCTGCCTTTCCTCTGCATTTCCTCCAAATTCCCTCAGTAAACCTCCACTGAAATATTGCTGAATTAGCCCTGAAATTGCTCCTACGTGTGCTCAGAACCAAGCCGTAAACAATAATTTGGCATTCATATGACGTATGACATTTTCATATGATCTTTTCAAGCAACCAATTAGCATATAATGACCCGGAATGTCTGGCATAAAGTTAATTACTTAAGCATTCCCTTTGGATGTTAGCTTTTGGTGGATATATTAAGTTCTCGAGTGTTAGGTCTTCCAATGCTGTGATGTAGATGGGTTATGTTTGAATTTGCAATCTTTTTATATGGATTGTTCACAGACAGTGACAAATAAAGCTAGATAAAAAAAAATACAAATTGAGGCCTAAACTTTCAATTATGGCTGCAATTAAAAAAATGATTAAAAAATTAACAGAATTGAATGTGCTTCCAAATGTGCAAATTCAGGGGCAATTTAGGGTCATTTATTATTTAGTACATGCCTGAATTTCTTTAATTTCTTGTTATATCGTACATGCCTGAATTCATATTTATTTGGGGCTAACCTTTGAGCAGACACTGAATTTTTCCATTGTGATTAATAGCATTTAGGGAATATTTTAGAATTTTTCTCTGAATTACATATTGTGAATTTCTTCAAGTTTCATGCATTTTCAGAGGAATATGCAAAGCTTAGTGGGTAACCCTGATACTGTCACGTGCGCTCTTACGTTACGTATTATCTTTTGAGCTGACGACTTCTTCACAGCTTCGTTTACCTACGTTCATTGCTGCATGTGAAAGGACCATTGAAAAGGGATCTTTATTAGTGAGCAGTTGGGAGACCCAACGTTTAATAAACAACCAAGCCATATCAATTCTCTTTCAAAAATCAGTTCTGTATTATTTTTCTTTCTTTGCCATTTTTTTTTTTTTTTTTACTGAACCATGATGACCTGAGAAAAAGAGGAAAGAAGGAGAAATTAGTTTTAATCGTTAGTTTTTTTCCCCTCACATATTCATGTCAATTTGCCCATTGAACGGCCCAATTCAAAGAAAAATAGAAAAAAAAAGTACAAATGGAAAAAAAACAAAAAAAAGGAGGAGGTCTATTTCGAATAAATATACACTTTGAAACAGTTAAAGAGGAAATTGATAGACACACCCACAGACTTCTGATAATGACAATTATTTTCATTAATATTCATAAGCCATACAGAACAATAAAAATGGTTGCCATGCTTCATCCCAGTAATTATTAGAAATTTTAAGAATGAGTCAAAAAGGAAAACATCTAAGATATGCTTCTATCTGTATTTGCTTGTGGGGATTGCCAGATATAATGTCCCTTGTACGTTTACTTACATAACTTATTCAATTATTGCTTGGATGATTACTTTGTATATGTCTTCTCGGTATATGTGTTGTTATTAAGAATGAAAACTTTCACTCAAACGCCCCAGTAAAATAAAGAATTTAAAAAAAATAAAAAATAAATGAATTAAAACTTGTTTTAATGTGTTTTTTTTTTTAGGGCTTTTTAGAGTCAAGCTATAGATTACAGAGTGCTTAGACAATGTGTGTGTTTTTTCCCCTTTATATACCGGTATAAATCATTTTGGTCCAATATAAAAAAAAGTGTTATACTATGCAACAGGGCCATCCTATCGTCAAGCAATTCTTACAGAATACAGAGGGAAGTCCAATTAACTTGTAATGATGGACAGTTAACACGGAAGATAGAGGGTCCTTCAGCAACTAATTTTCCTTGGTAATACGTAGTATGTGCAGTTTTATTATTATACCCATTGTATAGTATTATCAAATATCTTTATACTCCTTCGTAAATCATAACTCTTTGTATATAATTAATCATTTTGTTGCTGTTTCGGTTGTAAAAAAAAAAAAAAAAAAGACAATTAGGTATGGATATGATTTTGTTTTTTAAATGACAGCTAATTGGATGCATTTCTAAGCAGATTGTATAAAATATATTTTGTTCTTTCTCCATGTTAAACATATATCCTATTCTTATTTTATCCAAGAGGGTGTTGGTTTCTAATGTAATTGATTTTAAATTATAACAGCTAAAGAATTGTAAGATCTATAGAAAGACAGAATCACTAAATGCAAAACATTTATATTGTATGTTAATAATGCTGATAAGAACAACATTTTTGCTTTTCTGTATACTCAACAACAAGAAACTTAAACATTGAAGATGCATCGATGACTTATAGCGCAAAGTTACAAAATACAAAACATTTTTTTTGGTAATAACCTGGATAATGGCAATGCAAACATTTTTTATTAAGACATTGCTTTCCAATATTTTTAACTGAATTAACAATGAGTTTAGGCCGGGAATATTTCTGGAAAGGAAGGAGAATTGTCACTTGATGACTTGGTTTTAAATGTTATTTGCTTTATTAAAAATATATTTGTTTCTTTTGTAGTCTTGCTTTTTGGATTATTATTATTATTTTTTTTTAACCACCTTGATGACTTTTGTTTTTGTACATCATTGCTACAAAGCTGCTAACTAAAAAGGAGGTGGAGCAATCCACATATATTTATTGCTCAGGCAAAATACATAGCGAACGTTATTTAATATTAAGTAATTAGTTATTAGTTATACTATTAACAAACAAAGTCAGACCCAAGAAATATTATTATAAACGTCTGCAGATAATGACTAGATTGCTCCATTTGTTGTTAAACACTGCAAAACCGTAGAGCAAATATACCAAAGTATGACTTGTCTGAGTTTATGATGGGGGAAAGGGTAGGGAATAACAATTCCTATTTAAGAAAATAGAATCTTAAAATATTTCCCCAGTAGGGTACATTTTATAGCTGTGAAAATGAGCTCTTATTAGAACACCAACGTGCTAAAATGATTCACTCTGTAATGGAAACATCCTGTTTTGTATAAATAGACTACATGAGCCCTGGCTTCTATAGAGTGTATTGCGTGCCGTAGACAATCACCAGAATAAAATATTAGTATTCATATTGTCAAGTCTTTGTACATAAGGTTAAGGGTGATACTAAATTATTTTGTATTGATCTGCAACTATGAGTCTACCAGGATCCATGATCCAGATCATTTTCTGTTTATCCATAATGTGATCCAAGTTAACACAGATCAATACCCTTGAACGGGAGATCACCTATAGTGAGGAAGATTAGAAGAGAAGAGAGTCGATGTTTTTACCCACTTACTCTGTATGTTCCATTGTGTGTACCACAAGTGTCAAACTCCCGTCTTTGCATGCGCAAGGATTCCAGATTTTCACACTATTCTATGTCACATTTATTGCAGATATTTTTCATATTTGTTTTTATTCTACATGGTGTGCGTTGATTTGTCTGTACCTGGCACACTGACTTTGAGAACTGTATTACCATTGAAAAACTCTAGTTAGCTATATTTAGATTACTATTATTATATGAAAACAAATAGTAATAACTGTTATAAATAAAACTGTTCATTTCTGGTAGGATGGTGGACCAATGTATATGTGAAATACAAAACAATTAAATGTCCAGGATTTGTAGCATCCAGCACTTACAGTAAACATTTTTTGAATGAATTGATAAAGATCTTTTAACATTATATTACTTAATACGTAACAGATTTGCAACCTCAATAAAACAGAGCCCTGAATCGACGTCTCTGATTTTGCCCCTGCCTTGAAAAGGTTTGTGAACCAGCATGGTTATCCTATAGGAAAAACACAGATTTGCCACTCTTCTATATAAAACCAGGTGGGCAGATAAGCAATTCATAAACACAATTCATTCATAAACCTTTAAAGTTGTGGTGTAAGCAGGGTCCAATTGACTCTGCAAACTGCATTTTGTTATCATCTATATGCTCTTTTATTAATGATAGAAGACAATGCTTGCTTAAAGATGAGTAGTTAGTTCTGATTAGTGTTGTTCGTTGGCCATGCCCACCTGTTTCACAAATTGTCTCTGGATGCCTTATGCTGTTGGTGCAGCAGAGCTAATGGCACCAGGGTTTAGTGACTGCTTATGACAGGGGTAGGCAACCATTGGCACTCCAGATGTTGCTAACAACATCTCCCCTTGTGCTTTGCCAGCATTATGGCTGTATGAGCTTTATGAGAGATGTTGTCCAAAACATCTAGAGGGCTGAAGGTTGCCTCCTCTCGGCCTACAAAATTTACCACACTAGCACAGGTAAAACACGGTGCATTGCACATTTTACACCATGCAGTTGAGTTGATTCTGGAATGGTGGTTGGACCAACATCATTGAGCACAGTGCTCTATGTGCTCTCTGTAGAATCTAGACCTCAGATGAGCTAATCCAATCTGGAACATCCAGGAAGTGACAGTTCTGTGGACAAAAATGCTTTATTAAAGAGACAGGTCAGTGGAGACAGGGCTAGACAGGTCAAAGCTGTCATGGTGGCAGCAGCAACTGAGACAGCCAGACATTACAATGTTACTTTGCAGAAAAGTAATTCTAAACACTTAACATCAATGTTGAATGTGGACGTGACTGCAGTTGCAGATCAGGACACTGAGGATCGGGTGGGCACAGGTTCACCAAAACTAAAGTAAAAGATTGGAAACATATTGACCTGTCTGACCAATCAATAATCTACTGTTGGTTGGAATCAAAATTTGGTAGAATCAGGATTTAACATAATTAGCATTAATAATTTGAACTATCCCAGCTAATATAACCAGCTTAGACTAGTGGTGGTGACGGAATAATGGTACGAGGAATATTTTATTGGCACACATTGCCAATATTGCCTACGTGAATATTGTTGCTGACTATGTGCTTCTCTCTCAAGCCACAGTCTACCCATCTTCTACAGGTTACTTCATGTCACAAGGTATACATCATCTAAGCTGGTTCAGAAAACAATACAATGAGTTAAATTTACTACAGTGTCCTTCACAGTCATCAGATCTCAGTCCAGAAGACCTCTTTTGGGATTTGGTAGGTCGGGAGATTCACAGCATCAATGTGCAGGTGACAAATCGGCAGCAACTGCATTATATTGTTATTAACAGTGGATAAACAAAGGTCCTGAAAATTAAGTATAGTATTTAATGTCACCATGAAAGCCAGGAGCAACAACTTAATGTATTTACAATAAAAGCATGTTTGATCCTAATTTTAGCTGGTGGTTATAGTTAGACATTAAAGTGAAGAGATATTTGTGGATAGGTTAGGATTAGGGAGACGGGTTACAGCTCAGGATTGTGAATCAACTGTAATCAAAACAAAGCATTTTATTTCCAACACTTAAGTTAAACTGCTGCTGTTACATTTTGCAATTTTACCATTTTCTGTTGCTGTTTAGTTTCCATATTTATTGTGTTCTGTGGAAATCTTCGGATTATAGCAAGAGACAACAATACAATGCTAGTTCCATTACAAAATGAGAAGTTGATGAAACACACTAAAGGCATCAGAGCTTATTTATAAAGGTTACAATGTGTTTCGGGAGATCGCCGCACTCTGTACAATCAAAATTCTGATCCTCACAAGTTAAAAAAGTATACTTTAATCGCATAATAATAACTGGCTCATATTATTGGATCGTGGCAGGCAGATGGTATGCCATGGGGAACAACAACAAAGGAAACACAAAGGGCCCCAAAAGTGCCCAATCTGTTAAAACTAGACTTATTTATAAAAATACAGCTTTGGGACCAAGATGTAAACGTAAACCAGCCAGCAAGGAAATAGTTATAATGTTTTGTATATTTACAACCTACAATCGGTCCTTATTAGTATTTGCCAATATTTTTATTAGGTAATGCTACCAGCATTCATCAGGAGAATGTCCAGAATATATTCAAAAATCCATCGCTCTTCCTGCTGGAGACTGGGGGCTATTTAAGACCCTGTTAGAAGGTGGCGATAGATGCTACTTCACAAGGAAAATACCTCTGGGTATGTTTTGAAACCACAAAATTATAATGGGAATCAAATTTAAACAACTCAACAATCTTATCTACAAAAACAAACTGCATACCTCCCAATATTTCAAATGGACAAAGAAGGACACGTTAGTTATAGAGATGTGAGAGGGTGTGTGGCTAAGGGCGGGCTGCAATGAGACATTTTAGGTGACTTACTAATAACAATTTATAAACCTAAAATGTAATTTAGAACAAGAACAATGAATCGTATTTACACAGACTGATTTTTAAACACATTTATTGTAACTTAACCCCTTAAGGACCAAACTTCTGGAATAAAAGGGAATCATGACGTGTCAGACACGTCATGTGTCCTTAAGGGGTTAAAGACACACACATTACTGGGAGTATTATTGCTGTGGAGCTCTGTTATACACTCAGACACATTACTGGGAGTATTATTGCTGTGGAGCTCTGTTATACACTCAGACACATTACTGGGAGTATTATTGCTGTGGAGCTCTGTTATACACTCAGACACATTACTGGGAGTATTATTGCTGTGGGGCTCTGTTATACACCCAGACACATTACTGGGAGTATTATTGCTGTGGGGCTCTGTTATACAGTCAGACACATTACTGGGAGTATTATTGCTGTGGGGCTCTGTTATACACTCAGACACATTACTGGGAGTATTATTGCTGTGGAGCTCTGTTATACACTCAGACACATTACTGGGAGTATTATTGCTGTGGAGCTCTGTTATACACTCAGACACATTACTGGGAGTATTATTGCTGTGGGGCTCTGTTATACACCCAGACACATTACTGGGAGTATTATTGCTGTGGGGCTCTGTTATACAGTCAGACACAATACTGGGAGTATTATTGCTGTGGAGCTCTGTGATACACTCAGACACATTACTGAGAGTATTATTGCTGTGGAGCTTTGTTATACACTCAGAAACATTACTGGGAGTATTATTGCTGTGAAGCTCTGTTATACACTCAGACACATTACTGGGAGTATTATTGCTGTGGAGCTCTGTTATACACTCAGACACATTACTGGGAGTATTATTGCTGTGAAGCTCTGTTATACACTCAGACACATTACTGGGAGTATTATTGCTGTGGAGCTCTGTTATACACTCAGACACAATACTGGGAGTATTATTGCTGTGGAGCTCTGTGATACACTCAGACACATTACTGGGAGTATTGTTGCTGTGGAGTTCTGTTATACACAGACACATTACTGGGAGTATTGTTGCTGTGGAGCTCTGTGATACACTCAGACACATTACTGGGAGTATTATTGCTGTGGAGCTCTGTTATACACTCAGACACATTACTGGGAGTATTATGGCTGTGGAGCCCTGTTATACACTCAGACACATTACTGGGAGTATTATTGCTGTGGAGCTCTGTTATACACTCAGACACATTACTGGGAGTATTATTGCTGTGGAGCTCTGTTATACACTCAGACACATTACTGGGAGTATTATTGCTGTGGGGCTCTGTTATACACTCAGACACATTACTGGGAGTATTATGGCTGTGGAGCCCTGTTATACACGCAGACACATTACTGGGAGTATTATTGCTGTGGGGCTCTGTTATACACTGAGACACATTACTGGGAATATTATTGCTGTGGAGCTCTGTTATACATTCACACACATTACTGGGAGTATTATTGCTGTGGGGCTCTGTTATACACTCAGACACATTACTGGGAGTATTATTGCTGTGGAGCTCTGTTATACACTCAGACTCATTACTGGGAGTATCATTACTGTGGGGCTCTGTTATACACTCAGACACATTACTGGGAGTATTATTACTGTGGAGCTCTGTTATACACTAAGACACATTACTGGGAGTATTATTGCTGTCGAGCTCTGTTATACACTCAGACACATTACTGGGAGTATTATTGCTGTGGGGCTCTGTTATACACTCAGACACATTACTGGGAGTATTATTTCTGTGGAGCTCTGTTATACACTGAGACACATTACTGGGAGTATTATTGCTGTGGAGCTCTGTTATACACTTAGACACATTACTGGGAGTATTATTGCTGTGGAGCTCTGTTATACATTCAGACACATTACTGGGAGTATTATTGCTGTGGAGCTCTGTTATACACTGAGACACATTACAGGGAGTATTATTGCTTTGGAGCTCTGTTATACACTCAGACACATTACTGGGAGTATTATTGCTGTGGAACTCTATTATACACTCAGACACATTACTGGGAGTATTATTGCTGTGGAGCTCTGTTATACACTCAGACACATTACTGGGAGTATTATTGCTGTGGAGCTCTGTTATACTCTCAGACACACCAACAATATGGAGCTCCTCGAAAATAGGGAAATTGGGAGAGAAAAAATTGACAGAGGGGTTTGGTCCAAAAATAGGGAGTAATCAACTAAATAGGTACACTTGTGAGGTATTGTTAACCACATTTATTGTACATTACTGCACTTTTCATTCCAGTGAGGTTCTTTTATATATTCATATACCCTATAAATGTACAGTTTAAATATTAGAGAGGCATACTAACATTGTAAAGAGAGACAAACAAGTCTGGTTCTAAAATTGGGACTGTCCCTATTATTATGTGATCAGTGTTATTTCAAGGAGTCACAGCAGTTGAGGTAGATAATGGTGGTATCAGTCTTGACACCCATTGTTACTGCACCGTTCACATCATCAGAGAAAGACAGATCTGTGAATTGTAACCCTACTCGTTGTATCTATGTCTCTATTCAGGAAATATACATAAACACACAAATAAACGGCAGAGAAATGTAATTAAAATGCAAAAACGGAACAAGAAAAGCAAAATCAAGGTGACATTTGTCTGAGGCGACTCAGTGTGAGGTATTATCGAATCAGCACCAGCCCTACCAAAATATTATGCTAATTCTTTACTAGGATAAAATTGTTTGTTACAGACCCTCATGTGTGATAGTTTGATGCATGCTATCCCTTTTTATGCATGACAGGCCCAAAATTAAAGTCCTAGATTGCACAGATTGCACGCTCTGTGGGGTAGAAGCCTCATTTCCTTATTCCTTCTCTTCACACTTCCAGAATCATTTCATTGTCTCATCAAATTTTTTCCTTGAGATGTTCTATACACCATAAGAAAGAGCACACAAAGCAAAATAAATAATATATATATATATCTACAAATGAGTAAAAACTGTTTGTAGAAAATGTGTCCAACTGAGCAGGATATTGTCAATTTTCTGCAAAACGTTCCTACAAAATGTTAGTGGATACATTTCTTCTCTCTCTCTCTCTCTCTCTCTCTCTCTCTCTCTCTCTCTCCCTCTCTCTCTCTCCCTCTCTTTCTCTCTTTCTCATATTACTCTCTCTTCTTAATATTTTCACACGTCCAGGCTTCCAATATCTGTGCACAGCTTAGAGTCAAGATACCTTGTAGCCTGCTACAAACTGACTAACGCAAACATATCACTTAAAGGAAATGTGTAATTTTTATTGTTGGTAAGAATAAAATATTACTTGTAATAAAGCCATTTTGTGTATTATATCTTAATCAATAAATCTAAATTAATACTTTAATAATTAAAGGCGTATATTATACCTAAATGGGCATATCTCTTCAATATGATCCAATACAATTTCCCAAGACCTGGTTAGATATGATCCGACTTTCCTTCTCTAATTTTATATTTTAATATGGAGAGGAAAGATACCACAAATTAAGGTACAAGTTCTGGCAAAGAAAAGTAATAAAGGAGGCATGGGATACCCCCTAATAAAAAAAATATATTGGGCCAACATAATTGTCCACATTCAGAAATTACAAATCTATAACTCAAGCAGGCCTGGTTTAAGATAGAATCACACAGATTTGGGGATAGAGATTTAGACCTTCAGAAATGGAAGAATCTCTGTAATTTAGACCAACAACCAAGAGAACTTAACTCATGTGTTTTAAACCATCTCATAATAAATATCTAATAAATATTGATATGCCGGACCCACCGGACCTACCGGACCCATCCTCACTTTAGGCAGAAAAACTAAAAGCTTTTTAATCTTTTCTTAAATTAAAAACTATTGACATTTGACAGCTTAAAACAAAAACTAGGTATCACCGAAAAGGAAACCTTTAAGAATTAAACGTTTTTTTAAATGAACATCTATTGAAGGTAGAAGGAGAAAAGAAAAAACGATTAGATAACATTTTTAATGGTAGGAAGGTTAAAGCGGCAAGTTCAACAGCCAAAGATTTAATGAGACAAATTTATTCACAAACTTAAACACCAGCAAAAAAAATAAATGAGAAAGAGACCTGAATAAAGGAATTACAGAAGAGGATTGGTGTTCTTTGTTAAAAATAATAAAAAAACACATACATTGTCTTCAAATTATAGAAACCCGGGGCGGGGCCGGTCTGCCATGCTGACCGGTCGTATGCAGGAGAGGCTCAGGAGGAATCTGGCCTCTTAAGCTACAACTTGCAGCTTTTGCACTCGAAATGAGCCCAAGAGATATCTCCACGGCTGTGGAAGGTGTAGCAGACCCAGAAATCGGGAGTTTTGGATCTCCTGAGGGAAGTTCGATGCTTCGGAGACTGCGGCCTACCCGGGAGGGGAGCAGGGTGGATGACTGCCGTCCTGCCTCCCTTTCCAGCTACCACATGCCGGCTTACTGATACGCTTGCCGGTCCCATTCCCATCCCCTTTTGGGCCGGGAGGGTCATCCCGGCCCCCCACTGGAGGGATCTAAAACTCAGCAACATACCTCCCGCGGGACGCGCATGGCGCCTGGGCACATATACCCTGCCAACAAGGCCCACATCGAGCGCAACCACACTCATCACTCACAGGGAGCGTTACAACCAGTGGCACCTCACCTCCACTCGTGGGACTATTGCTGTGGAACTCCTTCACCACTCAGTAATCCGGGCTTGCCTAGCCTCTGTACCCAGGGCTTGGGCCTGGCCCCCACAACAGCCTTTGTGGGCCAATGAGCCCCTAGAGGACGGTCCTCAAACCACAGCCCAACACCTGGATGGAACACACTTGCCAGGAACCCTGTACCGGCCATACATGGAACTGGAACCAAGGGCACAATTGGTCGGCTCATGCAGGGCCCGGGGCTGGCTGAGTGGCACCTACCGGACCCATCCTCACTTCAGGCAGGAAAACTAAAAGCTCGGGGGACCCAGCAAGCCTGACAGCATACTGTCTCTAGCAGCTCAGTGGAGCTAAGCCCTTGAATTTCCCAAAGTGAATCCAGTGGTGTTTATTACCATGCTTTTTCAATTAAAAAAGCTTGTCTTTAAGTTTGACACACTCAAAAACATTGCCTTACCTATGATTTGCTTCTACTTTACCTAAGCTGTGTCTCTAACTAAACTAAAATGTCAGAATACGCACCATGTTTTAAAGTAATGATTATTTAACCATTCACTGACATGCCCTGCATAAGCATGTTTTATTAACTTAAAAATAGTGCTGTAGCATCTCTAGATATGATCCCATCTGCGTTAAACTACTGCTATACGTTTAAGCTTGTTCATATAAAAATGAAGAAATGTTCAATTACTCATGCCACCGTCTAGCCTGAATATACCAATGTACGCTGTGGTGGTATTTGATGATGACCTGTAACTACATGCACAACAAAAATGAAAAAAGATTACAATTTTTTTTATAAAAAACGTTATAGAAACCCATTTTAAAATTCTACAAAGATGGCATTTAGTCCCAACTAGACCAGTTAAAATATCCCCAACCAATTCATCGTTATGCTGGAGATGTCTAGCCCATGAGGTTTCAATGCTACATATTTGCTGGAACTGCCCAAGAATAACTGGATTTGGAGATTTGATATATTTGAATTTAAAGACTTTACAGATCAACTTAATAAAGTCCCCTGAAACAGCACTTCTCCGCCTTAATTGGGGAAAAGGTCCAAAAAGTTCACAATTACTGACTGTTCATTGTCTTATGTCCGCAGAAATAATAATAGCAAGACACTGGAAACAAATATTAACGGCAACCTTTTCCCAATATAAAAAACAACTTCTTCATTAACTTGAAATGGAGAAGGGAGTTTCCTACTTTAATAATAAGTTAAATTACCTCCATAATTATTTAGAATGGATTCACATAATAAAGAAAATCTCTTTAAAAATTCTTTACTCTAAACCTCAAGCTCAAGTAGCCTGATATGTCGTGTTCTAAATACATATATGTAAATGTTAGACCTAAAAGAATATACTAACAAATATTCTATGTATTTAATGTCTTTGTATGTCAATATGTGTTTGTTTTTCAATGTTAAAAAAATGTGTTTTATAAACTTAATAAAAAGAATTAAACTTAAATGAATACCTGCATTCAGAGAAGGGTTTACCATTCCTATGTGAGAGCAGCCATTTTTACCCCTCTATGGGCAGAAACATAAGGCATCTAGTAGGGCCATATACAGATAGAAGATCTGAAATTGCCCAGAACATATTTAAGATGCCTGCCACTTGCACATCATGTCAGGATTCGTGGATATCCACAAGCTCTTATTTACCTACACAGGTTATGCTCACTTAAGCTGTGCGTCTCGTCAAAGACAGCTTGAAGATGGCTGTCCCCATAGAGCAAAGGTAAGCAAGACAATGCACTGAAAAGAGGTGGTAATTTGCATGTTATGCATTACAAAAAATATATAAATAGGCTACAACGAGTGCATTTCTTCAGTCACAGTTATTCTTCAAATGGCTCTAGAATCCATGTTTTGTTTATACTTGAAGTTGTAAAATTAAGAGTGTAAAGAAAAATTCAGCGATCAAATTTCACCCCCTCAGAAAATGATCTGACAATTGTGGTTTAACTACAACTCTCATCATCCACAGCCTTCCATTTCTAAAGCATATTGCCCTTACCATTAAGTAAGACAATGTTTTGAACTACATTTCCCAGTATGGGGAAAATGAGAAGAAAAAAAAGATAACCTGCCCAGGAATGTTAATTATAACTTCTATTGTCCTGTGACCCTCAAGAATGGACAAGTGGCTAACAACAAGTCCTCCTGACTACTAACCTATTTAATAAAACAGCAATCAGCTTTCATTAAATGTAACATTCTATTCTATTCAGGAGCAGTGAGAAACCTGAGCATTTCGATTGGTTGTTGGTGATGTTGATTTTATCTTGTCCAATAGAAAGCCGACTATTGATCTTATTCACGCCACAATGAGTTGTAGTGAATTGATAAGAGAATTACAAAACGTAAGCCAAAATAGGTCGGTCTCAAAAGAATCTAAAATGCACGATTCAATGAGGTGGATAGTTTTTTCACTCAACTAGTTTATTCTGAATTCTGCAACTTGGTCATCAGTTCTTAGAATAGACAATAATCTAAAGTGTGAATACCAAAATATATATACATGGTCATTTATGCTTTAGGAAATATTTCTACTCCCCTGCAGCATTCGACACGGTTCCGTCTAACATTTATTTCAGTAGACCAGCAACAAATGCTGCATCGTTACTTTTATTATATTTATTGTATTTCGCTCTGTATTGACCTTCCGTTTGAAAAAGATTAAACAATTTAAAAAAAATAAAAAATAAACTCACTTCCAAAAATAAGAAAGAATAGACTCTTCGTGGCAATAGATACGAAACTCTATAATTTGCAAATAACACTTTAAGAACAGGTTTATTTGGGAGAAATTTAAATAAAACAGATGGATGAAAAGGAGCTTTACTATAAACAACAGCTGGTCTAGTTTACGAACAACTTCACAAAACGTGGTAGGATTATTGTACTTTAAGAATATGACAGTAACCTTCAGAAGGGTTTTTTATATTATATTCTCCTTTTTGACATTGCAACATTTACCGGGTCTGATGCAAGAGTAAATTGTTTTGGGGTTATTTTGTACTGTTTTTTTTTTTTTTATACCAAAGTGTAAATTCTGCTGATCTGATTATCTACCCAGTTTATCAGGGTTATTCACTAAGGTGAGACTTTAAAGTGATCAAAGAGAATTTCAAATGTAAGGTCAGAGTAGACAAACCGGAATTAGAAAATTTTTATTTATGACTTAGAGACTGGCTATTTTGACCTTAAATTTTAAATTCACCTTGAATTCTCACTTTATTGAATAACCCTGTATGTATTTTATGTGTCCATTTGCCAACATAGCTAGGCTGTTGTGGCAGACTGCCTGGCACCCCGACTGGTGTACCTAGCTACCGAACATAGTCAAGACTATCTTCATTATAGATTCATGTTGCTTTCGTACAGCGCAGCCCTTGCCCTCGCCAAACAGTCCTACTTTTCCTCTCTCATTAGTTCATGCTCCCGCAATCCCAGACGTCTCTTTGACACTTTTAATTCCCTTCTCCGCCCTGCTGTGGCCACCCCCCAAACTAACCTTACAGCTGATAGCTTTGCATATTACTTTACTGACAAGATTGAACAGCTAAGGAAACAATTCTCCCCTCCTTGCCGTTCTCTTTCTCAACCACACATAAATCATGCTTTCTCTACCCTTCAGACTTTCTCCCCAGCTACTGAACAAGAGGTGGCTGCACTTCTCCATTCCTCTCGCCCCACCACTTGCCCACTTGATCCTGTCCCATCTCACCTCATCAGATCTCTCTCCCCTTGTCTTGTGCCTATCCTAACACACATCTTTAACTACTCTCTCTCTTCTGGCACTGTTCCTGCTGACCTTAAACATGCCACTGTAATACCTATCCTGAAAAAACCATCTCTGACCCGTCCTCCCCCTCTAACTATCGTCCCATATCCCTGCTCCCTTACTCATCAAAGCTTTTGGAAAGACTTGTCTTTACCCGTGTGTCTCACTTCCTTAATTCCAACTCTCTCCTTGTCCCTCTTCAGTCTGGCTTCCGCCCTCTCCACTCTACTGAGACCGCTCTTATCAAAGTGACTAATGACCTAATCTCCGCTAAATCCAAAGGTTACTACTCCATCTTAATTCTCCTTGACCTCTCTGCTGCCTTTGACACAGTTGATCATGCTCTCCTCCTTCAAACTCTTCAATCACTCGGTCTCTGTGACTCTGTCCTCTCTTGGTTTTCCTCCTATCTCTCCCAACGCTCATTTAGTGTCTCCTTTTCCAAGGATACCTCCTCCCCTCGCCCTGTCTCGGTTGGAGTTCCCCAAGGCTCTGTCCTTGGTCCCCTTCTATTTTCTCTTTATACTGCCTCTCTTGGAAAACTTATTGCCTCTTTTGGATTCAACTACCACCTGTACGCTGATGACACTCAGATATACCTCTCCTCATCGGACCTCTCCCCGGCCGTCCTGCAACGTGTCACTGCTTGCCTCTCTTCCATCTCTGACTGGATGTCGTCACGCTTTCTCAAACTTAACCTCTCTAAAACTGAACTCCTTGTCTTTCCTCCTCCTAATACTGATCCTCCTCTCTCACTCTCCCTTCAAGTCAGTGATATCCACATAAGTCCATCCCTACAAGCGCGCTGTCTTGGCGTCATACTTGACTCTGGTCTCACCTTTGAGTCTCACATCCAGTTTGTTGCCAAGTCCTGTAGGTTCCAACTCAAAAACATAGCCCGCATCCGCCCCTTTCTTACGCAAGATGCTACCAAGGAGCTTGTCCATGCTCTAGTAATTTCCCGCATGGATTACTGTAACCCTCTCCTGATTGGTCTCCCCAAAAGCCGTACTGCCCCGCTACAGTCTGTAATGAATGCTGCAGCTAGACTGATTTTCCTATCCAGTCGGTCCTCTCACACCTCGCCCCTCTGCCAGTCCTTACATTGGCTTCCTGTATCCTACAGGAGTCAATTCAAAGTGCTAACCCATACATTTAAAGCACTGAACAATTCCAGCCCCTCTTATATCTCTTCACTGATCCAGAGGTATGCCCCTCCTCGTACCCTCCGCTCTGCCCGCGACCACCTCCTGACCGCTGCTCGCACCCGTACGGCCAACTCACGCTTGCAGGACCTCTCACGGGCGGCTCCTCTCCTATGGAATAACTTGCCTACTGCCATCAGACTCTCCCCTAGTCTTCAATCATTTAAGAAGGGCCTCAAAACCCATCTCTTCAGGAAAGCGTATGGCCTCCCAGAGTAATCTCTCCCTTACATACCTGTCTCTTGCTCTCCTATGGGATAGTGCTTTGCTCTCTCCTCCAGCTCTGCTTCACTCCTACTTGATATTTCCTATCCTAATGTTTCTAATACCCCACCTCCTATAGACTGTAAGCTCATTTGAGCAGGGTCCTCTTCAACCTATTATTCCTGTAAGTTTTCTTGTAATTGTCTTATTTATTGTTACATCCCCCCTCTCAAAATATTGTAAAGCGCTACGGAATCTGTTGGCGCTATATAAATGGCAATAATAATAATAATAATAATAATAATAATTGTCTTACCCTGGAGCTTGTTCACCTTGTTCAGACTAACAATTCCACCGAACAGTGCCCTTTTATGATGTACAGAACTGAACGCAGGCAATTATGGAAGTCCAGCGGTGTTTGGGAGTTTCAGTGTCTGATTTCAGTTCCATGAGTTCGATGCCCAAACACCGCTGCCTGCGTTCGCGGGAACAAGATGGCCACTGCCACATGTTCGGCCATACGAATGGAGGCTACCCAGATGAACAATTAGAGAACTGTGGTTGGAATCGTTACAAAGTGGCAATTAGACTTAACAAGCTCCCAGGTGGTCCCTGGTTCATGCGCCTATTCGGTTCCCGAACAGAATAGGGAAAGTGCACAAACAAAGTCTTTTCGCATGGCCCATAGTCTTGGGGCAAAAGACTGGGAAGCAGGCTCCTTCAAAAGCCTGTGGCGAGGTTATTTTCGCCACAGCTGTAATCTAGCTAAACTTGCAGGCAGAGCTTGCAAAACCTACTACATAACAGAATCCATCAAATTAAGTTTTACAATATAATCCTTTTGCTTCATTTTCTGTTAATTAATAATTTGATATTGGTTAATATGCTATTAGTTCTATCTACTTGCTTTGTAAATCTATCTGTTTGTTTATTTTGTCAGCTGTATACATATTGTATGTGCATGGTTGTTGGAACTGGGGAGGGAATGAGTGGGGGGAAACGACAAATCACTGACCAGCCACCCTAGAGAAACAATCTATTGTAAATTTTAAGATGATGTGTTTAGCTGCTTTAGAAAGATAAGAAAAACAAAACCCATGTTGGGTATACCATGCTTCTCCCTAGTGATGATATATAATTTTGCCTGAAAACTGTATGGTTTAATGAATGCAACCCAAGTGAGGCTAGGATTATTGTGGAAGGCTGTCCCCCCAGATGTTCTTTGGTTCCTAAGCCAATGCCTATGTGTGCTTCTAATAAATCTGATATTTATTTTCAGTCATTTTTTAAGTGCTGTAGTTCTTAACTTTCTGAGTCAGAAACCAAAACTGGGCTCCCATACAATTTCAGTCAGCCCCCAAAGGATAGTACAGCATCATTCTATTTATCAGAACTGAGGCAACCTCCTGGAGAAATTCATATCTGCGTTACCTCTGCTTTCGTAAGTGCAACTGAGGCCCTTTTCATATTGGGAAGAGTCTGATGAATATGTTTTGCTAGATTTATTTTGCGTTGTATTAGATTACGATGGAACAATTGGTCAATGAGTTAATTTTCCAATGAAGAATAGGTCACCAAACCAATGTTAAGTGCAAACTTTGGGCTCTTGGCAAAAAAAGTTAAAGAATCACTCATATAGTCTGTCTGTCCATCCACCAAACCATCCATCAATCCATCTCTCTGTCGATCTAATGTTGGCTGATTAACCTATTTATAAACCTTATGTGTTGATATTTACCAATGAACTATATCTTACCAGCACCAACAGAAAAAAAAGGAATCTAGCATTTATTATTTAGAATTCTTTGAAACAAACTAATAATATGACAAAACAGATTGATAGCCCGTCAGATAGTTCCCCAGTCCTACAACTGCTCCACTAGCAAGGTGCTTGATATAACAGTTCTCTTTTTTTATCTGGTGTCTTCTGCCACATCCTCAACATGTTTCGTGACATTCAGTGACATCCACAGGAATAGATAACAAACAACCAGAAACAGTATATGTTACATATACCTTTAACAAAAAAAAATGCAGGCTTTTATTGACTCCACACCTAAATTAACATACATAAAAATTCTATTGGTTGAAACCGTGGTGAAAATTCTATTGGTGAAAACCGTGCGTTCTACATATGAACGCATTGTACAAATGCTCACTATTGTAATGATATCAAAAAAGAACTTTAACCCCTTAAGGACCAAACTTCTGGAATAAAAGGGAATCATGACATGTCACACATGTCATGTGTCCTTAAGGGGTTAAATATTGCCATGCGTTCCACCATGGAACACACCTATAAACCACAAAAATACCTACTAAATATGGCTATGCATTCCATGGTTTCAATGATAATTGCAGATACATATATGCAGCACACTTCCTAACAGTGCCCCTCATATTAAAATTATGGGCATCCATGCCCTCCCAGCATGGTCTATAGAAAAACTATACTCTTCACATAATGTAAAGCACAGTGTGTGTCTATCTTTAACATTGGCACTCTGGAACACATACCTCCTCCAAAACAGAACATCTAGTCTGCACTCCGCGGTGGAACTCTCCATAACCAATATGCAGCCCCCTTTGTCTTACGCGTTTCACAGTGGAACATATGTATATTTCTCCACTGAACCTAAAATTTACATCCTTTAAATAAGATGAAGGTGCTTAACAATAAGAAGAAGAGGGTAAAAATGTCTGGCGATAAAGGGTAGGTAGAAAGTAAATAGGCACTCTAAGACCATGACTACAGCTCGTTGTAGTGGATATGGGACTGTACATCTATGGGTGATGTTGTCTATTTTTTTATAAACACGATTTAAGCAATTTGAAAGATAAACATGGGCTCTCCCAGTGCCCACAGGCTGCACCCTCTTCAGCCACACTGATAATGCAGAAACTAAACTTCATTTCCACCTTATAAAGTACAACTATTTGGTTAAAAATGTATGTCTGTTGTTGGATCTGACAGCTCAGGCCTACCCCCCACCCATGCCAGGCCATATTGGGTTAAATGCACCATAAGTTATACCCCACTGCCGTCGGCGTATTACCTAGTCGATCACTACACAACCCATGCTCCCCATACTTCCCACCCATACCGCACACACTGCGGCTACCAGATATACCCACACCACTTAATCACTCGCCCGGTGCGAGACGCGACATACGGCACACTATTCGAGCAGACGAACACAACACCACAAGCAAATACCTAAGTTGCGGGCAGACACCCCCAAGTCAGGAACACCTCCATCTACAGGCAACCGCCTAACACTTTTGGTCACAGAATGTAGTCCCCTGACAGCCCACCGGACAGACTGCAGATACCGTAGCCCACATACAGACAGAGGTGCTGCCCAGCGACACCAGGTATGCATGCTAACCACTCTGAGAGTACCTGGGACACCATAACATGCCCGCACACCAAGACAACACCACACTAGACAGCCCCACTCCATACAGCTCCAGGAACTCCAAAACGGCCTCACTAGATGGCCCCTCCACTCCTACTCACCGCAGACACGATGGGCCTCACTATTAGGCGAAATGGCAGCACCTAGGCGCCCAAGCAAACATAGGTTCTTACTGATGTTAGTCTAGTCACAGAAATAATAGCCACCCCACAAGTACAGTACAAACACAAATGAAACGACAGAACCAGACATGTATTTCTACTATACTATAAAAATGTGCTGTTTTTTATATGCCATGCTGTTGATATATGTTACCCATACCGAGTTTATTACAGCTGTCGTGGCTGATCAAACATGCTGTTATCACCCGCACAAACAAAAACAAAGAATATATAAAAAAAAGAAAATGTATGTCTGTTGATACACATTAGACGTGGCTGCCAAAGCGCTCTGATTGGCTGGCTTAATCATATTGTATAGGGTGTGACATTTTAACACACTTTCCCTGAGCTATTATAGCGGGGGGCATTACAAGGTTTTAAACTTCCCTTGTAGCAATATGAGGGTCTTGACTCCATAGGTTTTTTTTTAATGATTTTTTTTGACATTCTTTATTTTAAAGTGAAATGATTACAATACAGGTGAAGTAGTAGCAAGTAACACAGTATAACAAGTTACACAAGTCTGTAGGCTTTAGTTCCGGTAGTGGTTTTAGGATTTCGTCTCCAAGCTTCCCCCCATACCCCCCCCCCCCGTCGTGTCCCGCCTCCCCCCCACCCGTCTTGGGTAGGCCCCGGTGCTCGGTTTCTTAGGCCTAGGGCTCGTAATGGACCTGTGTTAAAAAAACAACAACAAAAAACCCAAAACTTTTTTTTAATGAGGTGGCTGGCTAGCAAGTGCCAGCGGTCACACAATTAATCCTAGCGCCTCCAAGGTCTTTTTAAATATATGCTCACTGGCAAATTGTTCAGATTTGAAGTATATGGACTCGGATTTCGGACATCCGGTGGCGTTCAGTCCGGCTGAATTCGAGACATTGTTAAATTATTTGTTTATGTGATGAATGACTTTGGATCTAAAGCATGTAACACTGACACGCTAAACAGACATTTCTAAATATAGGTTGGTGAAGAGTTAGGCTTCATTATTGCTGTTAGTTCTGCTACGTCCCTTTATGTTAGCCAAGCATTTAAAGGTCATTAATTCTGTTACACTAATTACAATTAAGGATAAAGAACTAGCCAGCTTTATTAAATGAAGAATGTGAATCGTTCTGGTAACAGCATTCTGATACTGTGCATATGTAGATTATGATTGATTAGTGTTGGTAAATTTTTTTATCAATTCTTTACACTCTTAAATCACTCAGAACATCAGTTTGATATTCCAACAACTCTATAACCAAGTAGCGATTCATTGATGGACGTTCCCACTAAGCATGACAAGTCTGTTTCAGCTTTCTGAGTTAATTTAATTTATTATCATTATTGGACACTATTCAACTACTGGACACTATTCAACCGTGATGGGTATCAATGTTCTGGACAGGTAGAATGTTGGCATGGTCCTGTTAATGCCCCGTTAACCCTGAATAAGGGGACACATAATTAATAACAAAGAAGTATTTACGTTCACCCGAGGTTATAATTTCAATAACTAGTTTATAGGACTACTGACAGGAATCCAATATATGTTCAACTGTCAGTACTTAAAATGGGATGAATGGCTTGGAGGTTTTCCTGTGTGGACCACTAACAACTACTCCATCAAGTTTAAGGAATAAAAAGATAGACAACTCCCAGGTGAAGATATTTCCCCACAAGCTTTTAACCCACTCATTAGCTGAAGGGTCATTTAAAGAGTTAAGCAGAGCCATAGTTTCCTCCAGCATGGTGGAGTATTCCAAGGGATTACGAAATTGTTCATGCATGTTTGAGAAACACAGTAAAGTCCTTAATACTTAGATCGATACAATGTTATTTTACATGGTCAGCAATAGGGATTTATCAAAGTTTCTGTGGACTTTTGCACTGAGGCAATGAAGCAGTCAGCGGATATTCTCCAAGGAAAATATAATGCTGTACTTGAACAGATATTGAGTAAAGAACGTAAAATGTGTGTGTATGAGCGTGTGTGCAAGTGTATATGTTTGTGCATGTTTGCTTGCGTACATGTGTGTATGGCTGTGTGTGTTGTTGTTTTTATTAAACCTTAGAAATGTAAATGCTTTAATAACATTCCATGACATTTTTAATAGAAAATTTTTATGAAATTCTGGGACAAGATTTATTCAATTATTACTTGCGATAAGTGGTATGAATTATATATTTTCAAAACGTTGCATAAAATTAATTTAACAAATATAGGAGCTTCAATAATTCCTTTGCTTCACTGCAGCATGTTCTCTTTTTCTATCTATCTATCTATCTATCTATCTATCTATCTATCTACTATCTATCTATCTATCTATCTATCTATTATTATTATTATTTTATTATTTATATAGCGCCATCAATTTATCTATATATCTATCCATCCTATATCTATCTATCTATCTATCTATCTATTATTATTATTATTATTTTATTATTTATATAGCGCCATCAATTTATCTATCTATCTATCTATCCATCCTATATCTATCTATCTATCTATCTAATCTATCTATCTCTGTCTCTCTACCCACAACTGGAGAGATAATATTGGTCAGTTGGGCAATGCGAGGATCTGGGATATATACACTAAGACTACAAAAAATCCACTAGCAATACAACAGTATTAAAGGAAAAATGTATAATTAGAGTGACAACTGCAAATAAAGCATTTTTTACAAATGATGAGGAATACTGACCACGGATCAAATTATAATGTATTAAAGCAGCAAGACATGTTTTGCAGATATTGAGTAGTCGTTTCAATGTGCTGTTTCTTTTCTTTTTTTTTTAAGAATGATATATGATTCTTCATGCTGGTAAGCTGTTTTTTTTTTTGTTTAAATTATGGGTGATCATATAAAGACAGAATGTCTAACAGCATTCACTTTAAGGATGTTGTATATTGTCAGCAACCCTAATTAATCATCTCAGAAGAGAGATAAAATAAAACTCTTTTTTTTCTTTATCATTTCTTTAACATTGTAGTACATTTAAATATTAATGACAGTAATTACTCATTATCTTTATTATTATTATCATTAATTTTTTGTTCTTTTTACAGCCGAACACAATGGGTTAATTCCCCTCTCTATTTCCCTCAATCATGTTGGTGAATATGTGAACCAATCAGGATGGAGGGCGGGATATTTAAAAAAAAAAAACGATCAGTTTTGATTCGGTTCCCTTGGAAGAGCCGCTAGTCGGCGAAACGTGCGTCGGGACTTCTAATAGCTAAAGGGTGGAGGAGGTTGATAGGGGACTATGCTGCAGCCGTTAGACGATATTAATTTTCCTCCGTGTTAGCCACCCAGCTTAATTATTTTATAATGCTTAGTCAGGTAGCCGTTTAGATCAATCAGCTCCTGTTGAATTATAGAGGGGAAGGAGAGTGTGCTGCCAGTCTGCGCAAGGGTGATGGGAGTTGGGGGATACTCTTTTGAGAATTCTTACTATACCCTTTTTTTTATTGTTTCTACACTAATATCCCCTTTACCCCTGTGCCACTTGTGTTGCTAATTGACATAGGCAGCACGGACAAGCTACCACGTTCTCCTGTTTCTGTACCCATTAGTTTTTAAATGTTAGTTTACTCTTACAGTTATTTTAACTTTATCAATTCAAAGTTATATTTTATCTCTCTTCTGAGATGATTAATTAGGGTTGCTGACAATATACAAGATCCTTAAAATGAATGCTGTTAGACATTTTTTATTTTACTTTTTGGAATTCTTGTATGTTTTTCCTTTCTCATTAGTAATTTACGTTTAGGGGTTACCCCCCACTAATATTTAGCAACCTGATATACTCTCTCTACTTTCTCTCTATCCATTTTTCATCATATAAAGACATTTCAAGTCATACTAAGTCATATTGTTAAAGCAATCATCAGCCATCTATAGTAGTTGTTCGTGTCTAAAGGTCACAAAAATATATTCTCATAAAAGTGTTAAAGGGACACACAACTGCCCAAATGAAAAACAAATCACTATTTAGTAGATCTTACCCCAATGAAAACATGAATGCATTTAATTATTCCTTTTTAAATAAAGAGTATGTCTAGAAACAGCGTGCAAAAGCTGCAAATCTCTTGTCTGCTGTCTTTGCAAGCCCTCCCCTTCTAACCCCACCCAGACTTTCTGTGGCTGTCCAATCACAGACTTCAGAATGCAGCTCAATGAGAAGTCTTTGCAAGGCAGGTACCCTAGGCAATTGCTGTCTCTTGAGTTTAGCTCCACTGAGTTAAACAACCAGGAAGTAACAGAACTGGCTGTCTGATTGACAGCCTGGGGAAGGGAGGTGGGGGGTGGGGGGAGAGGAGAGGGAGGGTAAAAAGGTTTATTTATGAAACTGCCATGCCAAATTCTGTTGAAATCTGTACATTTTTTCAAATGATAAAACAGCAAACACATAAAGCAATTTAGCAAGTTAAAGTGCTTTAGGTGTTTGGAATATTCCCTTAAAGGGATTCTACAGTTACTAAAACAACTTTAGCTTAATGGAGCAGTTTCGGTGTATAGATCATGCCTGTGCAGTATCACTGGCATTTAAGAATTAAATTACTTTGTTTATGCAGCCCTAGCCACACCTTTACCAGTACAGCCTCCCTAAATACTTCCTATAAAAAGAGATCTAATATTTTAACTTTCTTTATTGCACATTATGTTTAATTTAGAAATTCTTACTGTTTGCTTTCTAGACCCTGCAGGAATTTGCTGTGTGTTTTATTCAAGTTTAATTTACAGACCAGAATATAAAAATTTCTAAAGCAAGTTTTCATCTGATACCATTTCTTTCATGCAGGCTGTGTTAGACACGGCCGGTGGAGGGGTGGCTAGGGCTTCATAAACAGAAACTAGAAGTGACTTAAATCCTAAATTGCAGAAAATTGAGCAGGGAGACTGCAAACACAAACATCTATACACTAACACTGCTTCATTAAGGTAACGTTGTTTTGCTGTGTATAGGATCCCTTTAAGCATGTGGAAAATTCTGTATTAAATTAGATATTCACAAATAGTTTAGGTTCTTCCTGTCAGTGGGTATTTGGGGGTAGGTACAAATGGCTTGAATTTATAATGACACCAGCAAAATATTGAGTTCAAAATGTTGACTACCGTTAGTGAATCAGTAGTGCTTCCGCAGTGCAGTCCCTTACAACTCTTTTCAGATAAAGTATAATTATTTTTATTTACTTAGTGCATGCTTATTGATCAATGCTGTATAGCATATGCCTGTGATAGATAGGTTATAGGCAGAGATAACATGTCAGGATATCTATGGTTATGGAAACAAATAGAAACACAAGAGTAGTTGGTGAGGTACAAGAGTAGTTGGTGAGGACAAACTGAGAAGTGGAGAGACACAGAATAAAGAGAGACACAGAATAAAGGGACATGGTGAGCACACAGGAGTGGGTGGTAAAGGCATAGATAATAAAAGTTTGGGGATAGACAGGAGTGCATCAATAGATACAGTGGCTGGAAGAGTGGGTACTGGAATAAGTGTTGTGTGCAGGAGACGACAAACAAAGGGTGGGTTCATGGACAAAGAGACAAGACGCAAGGGGGCATGGCATGAGACACAAGGGTGGTAGATTGGTCATATAGCCACAAGACACTAGTGTAGCAGACATAGAACAAAGAGGGATGAGGAATGCAGAGAAATGCAGGGTTCATTAGGAGAATATAGCAGTGGGTGAGGAAAAGAGGAAACTTTACTGGATAAGTGGGGATTACTGTACTGGGACTTGGTGGGATTTCTATTCTATATATCAGATGGGCAGCAGAATAGAGAATAATTCACTTGTTGTGGCGGACTAGAACTAAGGGGAATTAATAGAGGTAATGGCTTTGGGAGATGGTTTATGTGATCGTAGTTACAGAAAATGGGTTTTGTTCTGATACTTTGTCTCTGGACCCAATCAGCTCTGGGCCTGGTGTCCCTGCTGTACCCTTTTTTATCGACATTGGAATCAATGTGACGTCTGAGTCGGACCAGAATGTATCTCATAAATGCAGCACCAGTACAGTATCACTATAACAACACCTGATCTGTCTCTTACTGTTTTGATGGAGCCAGTTTATCAGCAAAACAGCACGCCATTGTTTATTATTCAGTGTTATTCCATGCTCCGCTTTGATATTTAGACTCACAAATTTATGAGTATTTTATCTGGTAGTTATTTAAACTCACTTCAGCTTGTGTAAAATAATTGGTTACAGCCCGTACAAGACAAGGTAGCAAAATACACTGAATACTTTTTGTTTATGTATTTGGTGTTTTTACCACGAACGATACATTGTGAATTCAATCTCATCTGACTTGGAAATTTTTATCAACTCAGCTATTTGGGCCGAAATTTTACAAGCCAGTTTGTGAACTCATCCAAACTCATCGTTTAGTAAATAGAAAACATTGTATAATATTGCACTGGTTTTATTTAATCTATTTCATTCTCGCTTTTTTAACAAAAATAGTTTTCTATCTAATTGTCTAATTGCGTAGATATGCATTGGCATACACTTGGTAACCCTGCTTGAAGAAAACAGAATGTTCTCCCTTTATGACAAGTTAGAATTGTAATTGGCATTCAGGAGACCTAATTGGCATTCAGGAGAGCCAATGAGCATGCCTACATAGAATCACATGCTTATGTACATACATTTACATACACAAGGTGCTAACATACATGGCATCGTATCCATGCGAGCTCTTAGACACGTGTTTGCCTTACTTAGTGTTTGCAATTCCTCTTGGATCGTAATTAAGTAGTGTATGTTGCAATTACTTCAGTTAAATATTTATCCTTTAAATAGAGAGTTGCGCTATGGTAAAAAAAAATGTGGGAAAACAAAGGATTTATAGTCCATTTGTAAATGTCTATCTTTCCAACTTTATTTTTCTAGCCTATATGTTGTAACTCAATTGCCAAGTCAAAAGCTTAGATTGAGAAGGATACAACATGATGAGACGAAGTTGAAGATAAGAAAGCTGAGAGATGATCAGGGAAGTGTAGCAGGATGAAGGAGTGGGTAGTAGGGCAACACAAAAATTGAAGGGGGCAATATGGCAATCGGAAGTCAGGTGAAAAGTGACTGGAGACTGGAATGTAGATAAGTTAAAGGATGTTACAAGTAGAACGAATGGAGGAATAGTGGAGCAGTTGTAAAGGATGATAAATGGTTTGATGACATTATTATTGATTGGAAGGGAAGGGGAAAAGGTGATGTGAATATCAAATAATAGAAAGGGCAGGAGAAAAGTATGGGTTGAAAGAAGATTCGAGAAGACCAAACCTCAGCCAGAGCCAGTGAAGTAACGTTTGTGAGAGAAATCTTATTCTAATGAGCTCAATTTAAAATTCTGGTTCTTGCTTTCAAATCGCTACATAATGCTGCTCCCACCTATCTATCCTCCCTTCTACACAAGTATGTCCCGTCTAGGCCCTTGCGATCTGCTGAAGACGTACGTCTATCTTCAGTCCGTACTCCCACCTCTGATGCTCGCCTTCAAGATTTCTCGAGGGCTGCACCGTTCCTGTGGAACTCGCTTCCCTCCTCCGTTAGATGCTCACCCAGTCTCCACTCCTTTAAAAAATCGTTAAAAACCCACTTCTTCATAAAAGCGTATCAATGAAACTGTTAATAGCTCCCGACTGATCCCTCTTCTGCAACTGTCACTAGTCTAATACTATCCTTACCTTTTTGTGTCATTTTACCCCACTCCCTCTGGCATGTAAGCTCATTGAGCAGGGCCCTCAACCCCTCTGTTCCTGTGTGTCCAACTTGTCTGGTTACAACTACATGTCTGTTCGTCCACCCATTGTAAAGCGCTGCGGAATTTGATGGCGCTATATAAATAACATAATAATAATAATAATAATAATAATAATGATGTAAGGGTTTCTGTTATGGCCATTTATTCAAAGTGATATTGTGGTTTTCTTTCACATCAACCTTCCATTTCACAGTAAGAAATTAAGTTCTATTATTATTGACAACGACAATCAGTTCTCTAGGATTCTACAGTATTTAGATTTATTTTTAATGCATGTAGACATGAACAATAAACTGGAATTTGAAATATATAATGGAATTACCATTTATGGAACATCTTAACTGTCAGAGCCAACTGGAAATCGAAGAAGTAATTTGCACCTTAGAAAACATTATCCCCTTAATCTCCTCCCCCCCCCCCCAATAAAAGGTTAAACTCAGAATTTAGGTGAGGTGCCTGAAATGGCCGTCATTCTAGGTGGTTGTTAGGATTAACAACGTAAACTTCACAACATGAAGAATTCTATTTTAGAACAACTGCAATAACAGCACATAATTTTATTGAAATTAGAATTTCCACAATTTAAAAAAAGTATCCCTTTCTGTTAGCAGTGCAGTTTACCCTTGTGGTTCTCTCCTAAATTTTACAATGCTTGACGTACATTTTCTAGATTACACTTCATGATCCATATGGCTAGTGTTGTGTTTTCTAGATCTAATATCTAGTGTCAGAGCTGTACTTCCAGTAGACGTGTTCATGCATGCGCATTTCATAAAACTTTCTTTGTCATTTATAATACATGCTTTAAAAACTGATTACGGGGGCATAAAGAATTGATAATATGGTTGCTCCAGGGTAGATTTTCAATTGGCAACCCAAGTAGGGGAGAAACGTATCGTTTCGCAGACATATTAGATTTGCATGCAAAACATCTTTTTTGCCTTCATGGATCAAGTAGGCATAAATAGGAGAATCTTGATGAGAAGTGCAAACTCATTTATTTCATGTAAACGACAACATCAGATCTAGGAGAGAAGAATATACCAGCGCTACGCCTTCCAGGGGACATAGCTGGATACATCTGGTAGCTTCATATGCAAATAGACGCCAGATAATAATAATTCATAAACTCCAGTCTCCATCGGGATTGATTTACTGGAGTGGAGTAAATAAATATTGCAGTCATATTTATTCCGTGCGGTTTGTAATAACGTCTTGTGGGTTATCTGTTTCATTAAACCAAACCAGTTGTCTGCTAAATATTAACATCTGCACTACAGATCTAAGCAGGAGAAGTAGTTAGTGAACTATAACTCCTATTATTGGCAGCAATAGTCTAGGGATGATTAGAGATGTAGTCCAGTCACATCTGTTGCTTTACCAAATACAGTGGGTCTAAGGGTTATTTTAGGCACATTACAGGTCTATGTTAAAAGGCACATGTCACGTTTGAGATCTAAGTCTTGTTAAATTTTCATTAAAAAATGGACAATGCTTTTATGATTCAAACAACATAGAAATTGCAGAGTTTTTTTTAGTAAAGACAAATTCACCCCTGCTTTGTGTCTTGTATTCCAGAAGATCCTATGTAGGACAAAGTAGTATTTTTATTACCTTATTTAATTGCCGATTTATGACAAAATATCACAATTTATAGAGCTTCCAAAAGCTACCATATCTTGCCACTTCCAATCAGCTAACGTGAGTGACTGCTGATTGGAAAAAGACTTTCTCTCAAGATGAGTAATGGATGTCCATGGCATCACATTATGAGTTCATAAGATCATCTGTGGAGGATCCATAGCTTCATTGGGTCTTCTATAGACCCCATATTGTACTCTCCTGACAGATAAAGCCAAACAGGAACATGACAGAGGCGAGCCAAGCTGTTTTGGTACATTTATTTAATGTCACCTTCTCCCCTTTGATGCCACCACAGAAGTGGACAAGTCACCTTAGAAGGTCTTTGCAAAAAAAGAAATCCAAAAAACATATTTGGCCGGTCACATATCTGCTTTCAGAATAGGACACAAAAGATATGGAATCATCAATGAAGTAGCTCATTTTAGAGATGGTGGTAGATAAGGACTTGGAGATGAAGATATAAATGATACTCCACATACCTGGAGACTGACCTTGTCAGGCGTTGGACATCTAACCCTGAGATACAACTGCTGGTGTCGACAACAGTTTAATAGATGATATATACATTCTACCTAAATTATAATTGTGTTTGGAATTAAGCTTTACCATATAGGAGAATATGCTGGAGCATCATAAATATTAATAATATTCGCTCATATGATCAAATAACCATCATGGACTTGCACTTGGAAACACTGAAGCAGATTAAGAAATGCTGCAAAGTCAATTAGCTCACTTATTTTTCATTGTCTTGCAATAAACGGTGGGCCGTTAAATCTTGATACTTTGTTAATCTTTAGTGGAAATATAAATAAATGCCTTCATACAATGTATAGTGCTGAACTCAGTCTGCAGAGTGCTCTGAATAGCTCCATACTCTCCTGACTCTCAAAAGCTTTAAGCATTTTGCGAAAAACTCACTTCTTCAGAGAAGCTTATCAGATCACTTAGTAAATCCCCCAGACCGCCGATCAATAAAAATAAATCCCACTTCTCCCACCTGCTTCAGACTGCTAAATTCTGTCTCTCATTACTCAACCCTGTGCTATACCTGACTGCATCCTAGAAGCCTCTAACACATTCACCAAAGCCAATACACTGTAATTGAGTCCTGCACTCAATTCTGATGATTAAAACTAACTGTAGGATACTTACGTAACCTCTATATCAATTTACTTTCTTTGTTAAAGGGACTCACTAAGCTGGCAGTCAACTTAATTTGTAATGCATTAAAGGACCACCCCAAGCACCATAATGACTTCAACCCAATCAAGTTGTTTTGGTGTCTGGGGGCGGGGGGGTCCTGGGTTTACCTTAAGAGAAATGATTAAACCCCAAAGTGCCATAGACAGTGCTTGTCCTCCAGGCCCTGGCTTCAATGTAGAAACCTTTCACTGTAGCATACTCTCAGCCCATCACTGTCCTAGCACAGGGCCGAACTGGCCCACCGGGATACCGGGAAATTTCCCGGTGGGCCATCGGCACCTGGGGCCGGGGTGACCTGCGGCCGCAGGGAGAACTTGAAAGGCGCCCGCAGGGGAAGCTTTTCATGAGGCCGCTGGGGGAGCAGGCTCTTCTGGGGGAGCAGGCTGTTCTGTCTCTGCTCCCCCTCCCTCGCGCGCAGCTTAATGAGACCGGAGCCAGAATATGACGTCATATTCCGGCCCCGGTCTCTTTCTAGCGCGCGTGGGAGGGGGAGCAGAGACAGAACAGCCTGCTCCCCCAGAAGAGCCTGCTCCCCCAGTGGCCTCATGAAAAGCTTCCCCTGCGGCCGCCAGCACAGCAATCAGTCTGTGTGTGTGTCTGTCTGTGTCATGCTGTGTGTGTCTGTTTGTGTCATGCTGTGTGTGTGTGTGTGTGTGTGTCTGTCTGTCTGTGTCGTGTGTCTGTGTCACGGTGTGTCTGTATCATGGTGTGTGTGTCATGGTGTGTGTGTCATGCTGTGTATGTGTGTCTGTCTGTGTCATGCTGTGTGTGTGTGTCTGTGTCATGCGGTGTGTGTGTGTCTGTCTGTCTGTGTCATGCTGTGTGTGTGTGTCTGTCTGTGTCATGCTGTGTGTGTCTGTCTGTGTCATGCTGTGTGTGTCTGTTTGTGTCATGCTGTGTGCGTGTGTCTGTCTGTGTCACGGTGTGTGTGTTTGTCATGGTGTGTGTGTCTGTCTGTGTCATGCGGTGTGTGTGTGTCTGTCTGTGTCATGCGGTGTGTCTGTGTCATGCTGTGTGTCTGTCTGTGTCATGCAGTGTGTGTGTGTGGCTGTGTTATGCTGTGTGTCTATCTGTGTCATGCTGTGTGTGTGTCTGTCTGTGTTACACCGTGTGTGTCTGTATGTGTCATGCTGTGTGTGTCTGTGTCGTCTGTGTCACGGTGTGTCTGTATCATGGTGTGTGTGTCTGTATCATGGTGTGTGTGTCTGTGTCTGTCATGGTGTGTGTGTCTGTGTCTGTCATGGTGTGTGTGTGTGTGTGTGTTTGTCATGGTGTGTGTGTCTGTCTGTGTCATGCGGTGTGTGTGTGTCTGTCTGTGTCATGCGGTGTGTCTGTGTCATGCTGTGTGTCTGTCTGTGTCATGCAGTGTGTGTGTGTGGCTGTGTTATGCTGTGTGTCTATCTGTGTCATGCTGTGTGTGTGTCTGTCTGTGTTACGCCGTGTGTGTCTGTATGTGTCATGCTGTGTGTGTCTGTGTCGTCTGTGTCACGGTGTGTCTGTATCATGGTGTGTGTGTCTGTATCATTGTGTGTGTGTCTGTGTCTGTCATGGTGTGTGTGTGTCTGTGTCTGTCATGGTGTGTGTGTGTCTGTGTCTGTCATGGTGTGTGTGTGTGTGTGTGTCAGTCGTGGTGTGTGTGTGTGTGTGTGTCAGTCGTGGTGTCTGTGTTTTTAAAAATAGTGTTTTACTCACCTTTTTTTTTTTTCCAACGTCGTGCTGGTCTCTGCCTCTATGACTGAGATCATCAAGCTTGATGATCTCAGCCAATCCGCACTGACACAGGAAGCGCCTCTAGTGACCGTCTGAGTGTCTGTCACTAGAGGTGTCACTAGGAAGCAATGTAAACACTGCCTTTTCTCTGCAAAGTCAGTGTTTACATTCAAAAGCCTGCAGGGACAGGCTATAGACACCAGAACCACTACTGACTTTTTAGAAGTTTTTCAGTTTGTCTATTTCAACCTTAAACTTGAAATTCACATTGAATTCGCTCTTTTATAAATAACCCTGATTGCATAAAAAATGCATTAGAAATGCAATGTTGAATCTACAAAATGAGAACAAACTATGTGTTCATTGTTTTGTGAGTTCAATATTGCACTTTTTTGTAGTGTTATTATTATTATTTATAAAGCACCAGCAAATTCCGTAGCGCTGTACAATGGGTACGAGTTGGACGCACAGGTACAGAGGGATTGAGGGCCCTGCTCAATGAGCTTACATGCCAGAGGGAGTGCGGTAAAGTGACACAAAAGGTAAGGCTAGGGTAGAAAAGTAGGTTGCTAAGATAGTATCATCACTCCTAGCATATTAACCAGGGTTATTAACTAAAGTGAGATTTCACATTAGATTCAACTTGAATTTCAAGTTTTTCGGCAAAAAAAGCTGAACTTGAAGAAAAGCTGACTCAGTAAACCATAATTTGTAGCAAGGTATGCAACCTTTGGTACTCCAGATGTTGTGATCTACATTTTCCATGATGCTTTGTCAGCATTATCGTTGTAAGAGTATTATGGGAGATGTAGTCCGTAACATTGAAGACTTCCTATCCCTGAATTATAGCATCAGTAACAATGTTCAGAGCTGAATTTGATGGACTTTAGTCTTTTTCCAACCTAGACAACTACCATTTTCTCCTTAAAAGACCAGGTTTTATATACATTTTTGCACAAAAGCACACTAGGGCTTATTTTCGGATGATGCTTTAATTTTAAAACTGTAGCAAGCGTGTGCACGAAAGCAGGTCTACGTTCGGGGGGATTCCGCCAATCTATGTTCGGGGAAACTACCCCGAACATAGATTACCTTACTAGCGCATGGGATCCCGTGAATCTATGTTTCGGGGAAAATTCCCTGAACATAGGTTAGCAAACTAGCAACGATCTTGATTAGGTCCTATTTTCAGGGAAGGGCTTATATTACGAGCATCCCCTTAAAATAAGCTAGGGTATATTTTTGGCTATGTCTTATTTTCGGGGAAAAACGGTATGAAATGTAGAAAAAACTGGAGACACTTTTCCAAATCAGCAATTTGAGACTCAATTTTAATTTTTCACCAATACAACTGAAGAGGGTTAACAAAATACTTCCCGTGAGACTGTAATCTCCCCCACCCCTGACTTTAAATTCCCCACCCTTGAGACTTTAAGCTCCTGGGATAATCATCTGTTTTAAATTAGTTCAATATTTCATCAGTGTGCATAGCACAACATAACCTATAGCTGTCTTTTAAAAAAATTATAAGATTTTTTTTTATAAAAACTTTTTTTTATAACAACTAAGCATTGTATTATACAATTCTACAAAACCAGTGTTTTCTTTATTTTTAATACTTTTTTTGTTTTCTTGTATAGTTTGAGTAAAAAAAAAATAATCTATATCAACACAGCAAACTTATAACTTCAGGCTGTTTAACAAGATGAATTCTCAGAGGGTGAAAGACAGATCACTAAAACAAGTTTTTCTTAAATTCTGAGCAAGCAGTCAGTATGGTATTTGGAACTAAAGCAAAATTACTTAAACAATTTGATATGGAAAAAAGCAGTGTTACAATGTCAAATGGTAGCTTGATCATGTTACTATCTGTAGCAATAGTAATCCCAAATTAGAAACCATGTCTTGTAATGTATCTATTTAAACTGTCCAGTTAGAAAATGGATTGTACAATTGTGGCGGGACCGCTGCCTGTCTGTGTATTGCTTTTTTGATATTGTGTGTGTTTCCCCATCTCTTCGTATATAGTGCCCGCTACCCGTTCGGGAGTGCCTTTACGAAGGGGATTCATTCGCCTCCTGAACAGGGTCCACCCCGATACCTTATTTAGAATGTTAGTTTAGAACCTTCACACCTCACATACATAAGTATCAAACCGCAAACCGCAGACGAACGCCAGCCAGTGGGAGCGTTTGTGGATTTTTTCCCGGCTCATTCGTTTCCCGAACTAAGACCTCCAGGTGCCCAATAGAACGTTCGCACCAATTAATCAGAACGTTCTCACTTGGAAACTAAGTGTGAAACCGCAAGGCAAGTAATTAATGAGTGCTCCCCTGGGTAGCCACCATTTCATATATAAAAGCATTCGTACTCTGAAAGGAGACGCTTCCCTGGTCTGGGTTTCACACCAGGACCTCGCGAACGGAGACCAACCGATTGAGGGACCGTGACGAGGATACCTGAGATTGGTGTGGGCACTTCTAGGGCACTGGCAAGTTTGGCGGGCTCTCCTGAGCCTGAGGGACAAAGAGATCAGCTCTTTTCCAGCAGGTGGGCTTTTCTGTGTCTGGGAGACAAAGGGACAGCCCCTTTTCCCATGCCTAGACTCCCATGCACAGAAGCGCTTGGGAAGAAGACCCGTGGCAGTTGGTGTGGGGGACCCTGTGGATTTAGTGGCGGGCTTTGGGGACAAAGGGAATAGAGTCCCATCCCACACTAGGTCCCCAGAGAGGGTGAGGATCTTGGGATGTGACCCTGTATGATTGTGTGGTAGACCCCTTGCATGGGGTAATGCATTAAAAGCTGTGTGTGGCCAATAAAATTGTGTTGTACCTCTAGGACTAGGACTGTGTGTCATCCAGTTACTGGGGAAAGATGGGTCTCTTTGTATTGTAAATGTTCCTGATCGGCTGAAGGAAGGGAATCAGCAGAGGTAGCCGGTCGGGTTACCCGTGGTCCGCTACAACGATAAATACTTAATGCTGGTCATAGAAATAGAGGAGAATGTAGTAAAATCCAGTAAACTCAGCACTTTTTCATAACACATTTTATTATTTTGTTCGCCGATGTAAATACAGGGCTCGTCATTTGGATTTAAAACCAAAATACAGTAAATAGCACATACAAATTTCAAAATTTAAGCTCAAACTGTGACTATTAATATAGTTGTGGTGGAGATGTTTTTCAAATAAGCATGTTTTTGCCTAAGTTTTGTGAATTGTAGTTTTTCGTGTCACTGTGGCGAAACCAACTTCGCCACTGTGAACTGGAGAAGCCTGGTTGCTAGCCTCCTGCCCTGCGACTATGGCCCCTCAACATATTGTACTGGAAAAACTATATTTGGGCAGGTAATAATGTATATTACTGCTACTGGGCCTTTAAGGGCCATCCGTGGATCTATGGTGACTTTTGGGATACTGTACCTTTAAGACTGTGGAGCGTATTACAGTAATCCTGCCTTTAATACTTTAATGTCATGTATGTATTTATGTATGCAGTTAACCTGGGTTATATATATATACAGTATTCATCTGATTGTTCGGTAGAATCACTCCATTCATTATATTGAGGAAACTACCGAACAACCAGACCACCCAGGACTAAGTGTGCCCCAATTACCGTTTGCAACAATGTTGCAAACGGGTAATTGGCAATCAGTGCAGTGTGGTCTTTGTCCTCTGGGTGGCCGCCATTCAGGAAACAAACACGTGGCGGCGGCCATCTTTAACTACCGAACAGCGGTGTTTTGCCGTCGAGTGTCTGGAACTGAAATCGGACACTCGACTAGGCAAACACCGCTGAGACCTCCAGACTTCCAGGATTTCGTGGGGAAACTACCGAACGGCCCGCCGTTCGGTAGAAAGAAACGTACGAACAAGGGGATTCATACGAACTCCCCTTAGTCTCTATAACACCAGTAATTCGTATGTTTCATTCACCTGTTTGGGACCGACCGCAGGGCCAAAATGCATGGAACTGTTTTCGGATACTTTACCCATGCGGTCGGTCAATACTTTAAAGTCCCATAACTCCCGAACCGTTTATCCGAATGGGCTGATTTTAACATATATTGTCCCTCCAGACTAGGGCTATCTGGAGATGTTGGATTTGTGGATGTACCCCAAGTATCATCCAAAACTTGGGTAAAACTATGTCCCTGTTAATTGTGTTAACAGATATGTTGGAGGGAGGAGATGTGTGGGTTGTACCTTAAACTGGATTGGTGTACTGTAAACCCCTCCCTTGCATGGGAGAATCTCATATAAGCCTGTGTGTGAATAAATCAGTGTTGTTGCTGTTTAACCCTGAAGCTGGAGTGTGTCTCTTTCTTGGGGGGAAAGGGGACTGTATGCCGACTGCCAGGAGTGTAAGCTGTTCATATTGCTTTTCCTGTTCGGCTGCTTCCAGGGTTCGTGTGTCTGCTGTTCGAGAGTTGGTGAATTCGTGCAGTTTGGGAGTTCGGGAACTTGGTGCTTATGGTAGCTGCTGGTCCATCTAAAGGGGATTATCGCCTAAACGGATTTTTCCCCTTTTATGCTGAAACGGTCCGTTACAGTCACTATAATATGTTTTTAGTAAATAAAGTCCATTGTGGTATATTAAACCGTTCTAAGCCAGCCAGTTCTTGAATTTGGATAGAATTTCTTCTTTTGCTGCCGAGTAACCTTTCAGATGAGTTAAATACTGCCACCAGTCTCTAAAAACAACGGTATCACCCTTTATTTATTCAAACAGAAGTTAACATGTATAGTTAGAATGTCATTGTGTTATGTTTCATCTTGAATAGATAATATTGTACTTGTACATATTCTCAAGAAATTTGTTTTGTTTTTTGTTTTTCTCCTATGCCTGCTTGCATACTTATTTCTTGCAGAATGCTCACAGTAGCACCCATCTAGTAGGGATTGATTAATTATCGGTAGGGATGATAATATCATCTGATATTTAGAAATTTGCCAATAATAATTTTCAATTTAAATGATAGCGATTATGTTGATACCAGTAGTGGCAAGGCGGGGGAGAGGCAGTGCACCCTGAATTCCCCTCACATTGTAGTACCTGCCAGAAACAGATAATAGTGTGTGCTGGGTCCATGCTGCCGCCTCTACAATGTGAAACAGTCTGCACAAAGCCACAGGTAAAAGGCAGAAGGTGGGGAATCAAATTACAATTATTTTTTTTAAAATTATTTATTCAATATTGTAATAATAGTTATATAAAATAAGTTCTTCTTTTTAGAAAAGAGACACACAGAATGCATTCACCACATAAACACACACACTGCATCCATTACACAAACACACACACTGCATTCACTACATAAACACCTACTGCATCCACTACAATAAACCCACACATTGCATTCACTACACAAACACACACACTGCATCCACTACACAAACACACACTGCATCCATTACACAAACACACACTGCATTCACTACATAAACACACACTGCACCCACTACATAAACACACACACTGCATCCACTACACAAACACACTGAATCCACTACACAAACACACACTGCATCCACTACATAAACACACACACTGCATCCATTACACAAACACACACACTGCATTCACTACATAAACACCTACTGCATCCACTACAATAAACCCACACATTGCATTCACTACACAAACACACACACTGCATCCACTACACAAACACACACTGCATCCATTACACAAACACACACTGCATTCACTACATAAACACCCACTGCACCCACTACATAAACACACACACTGCATCCACTACACAAACACACTGCATCCATTACACAAACACACACACTGCATTCACTACACAAACACACACACTGCATTCACTACATAAACACACACTGCATCCACTACATAAACACACACACTGCATCCATTACACAAACACACACACTGCATTCACTACATAAACACACACACTGCATTCACTACATAAACACACACTGCATCCACTACATAAACACACACACTGCACCCATTACACAAACACACACACTGCATTCACTACATAAACACCTACTGCATCCACTACAATAAACCCACACATTGCATTCACTACACAAACACACACACTGCATCCACTACACAAACACACACTGCATCCATTACACAAACAGACACTGCATTCACTACATAAACACACACTGCACCCACTACATAAACACACACTGCATCCACTACACAAACACACTGCATCCATTACACAAACACACACACTGCATTCACTACATAAACACACACACTGCATTCACTACATAAACACACACTGCATCCACTACATAAACACACACACTGCATCCATTACACAAACACACACACTGCATTCACTACATAAACACACACTGCATCCACTACAATAAACCCACACATTGCATTCACTACACAAACACACACACTGCATCCACTACACAAACACACACTGCATCCATTACACAAACACACACTGCATTCACTACATAAACACACACTGCACCCACTACATAAACACACATACTGCATCCACTACACAAACACACTGCATCCATTACACAAACACACGCACTGCATTCACTACATAAACACACACTGCATCCACTACATAAACACACACACTGCATCCACTACACAAACACACACATTGCATTCACCACACAAACACACTCACTGCATCCACTACACAAACACACACACTGCATTCACAACACACACATAAATATTCTTGAAAATATTAAAAATCTGACTGGCATGCATATTTTGAGCATTTGCCACTCAATAAAAGAAAGATTTACAGACACATTAAATAATACGCATGTTCAGTTAATGGTAGATTTGTGTCAAAATTGCTTTTCTTTTTTCAAAACTGTAAATTATTAGAATATCGTTACCAGTTATCGACCCAAAAGGCGACAAAATGTGATTATAATACTGGGCTAATAATCAGGATCTCTATCTAGCAGTTCAGAAAAGAATATTCTACAAATGGTAATGCCAACAAAAAAAAAGCCTTGGTAATTGTGATCAATAACTGCATTAATTACATTAATAACTCTTTATAATAACAGCAATGTTTTTAGCTGCATAATTAAACTGAGGGGACATGGAACCCAGACCACTTGATGCCTATAGTGTCCCTACTCTTTAACACAGCACACTCTTCTCATATTATATTTATAATCTATTCCTTGTTACCAAACATTTATTTTACCATTAAACCTTTATTCATCAGATGGTCTCTATAACTGGGATGAAATCATGGTCATTGGACAAGGTAGACAATGTTTAAAGTAACGATTATCGTTAATCCATATCAAGGAGTTTTATCCTCTTCTGGCAGTATGAGATAACCTGACGCGTTTATCGCTATCACTTCGATTGCCAACATTCCAAGACAACTAACAGTAATCGGTGTAAGGTTACTAGTGTGAACATTTGTGCTAAAAATGGTCCTCTTCTCACCTTATTTAAGTGCTTTCATGCTATTGTTTAAATGTAGGAATGTTTTACCTTATAGCCTTTCTTTCTAAAGTGAATAACATTATTCGGTGATTATGCCCTTCTTTCATTTTGTTTCTCTTAAGTCAGTGTAACTTGGCAGTTGGCTAACCCCAGGGTGACCTGAGTTGTGAATCAAGCTAAACGGCAGAGTTGGCAAAATTAACATTTATTATGTATAAATCAACCAGGAACCCCTGCCCATACTTTTACACAAGGAAACATATTCTAGAAATCAGAAATGCATATAATAAAAAATAAATAAAATAATGATATTATGCATCAAAACAATTGTGACACATCAACTCTCACTTACAATCAGACAGACACTAGAATGTCAATTTCCAGATAGTCAGCGTGAATTCTAAAGGGAATTTCAAATTTCAACCAAAATAACCAAATTGGTCAATTTTTCCAACTCAGCTACAGACACAACTTGGCTGCTTTTGAGTGATTTTTTTTATTCACTCCCCAAATCAATGCAATTCACTGTTTAGCAAAGGACAAACAAACAAACAAACATAGATTACTCTATTTGGTAGCCAGAAAATGTGTAATATGCCTGACTGAAAATGAACAATTTTTCTTGCAATTAAAGGTAAATTCTAGGGACTTGCATGTGTTTTATGCATTTTATAGGTTTTCACTAAATTGATTAGTTGCGTTGTTTTTTTTTTAAATTAAATTTAAATAGTTTTTCCAGAGAAAACATATTTGCAGATTCTGCATCTTAACCCTGCCACCTCTGTACCAACACTCCCATTCTAAAATATGGTCTTGCTGCTGCTGACTACTGAGCTACCTACATTGTATCACTGCTCCACAAACCCACCTCATTCTGTCCCTCCCTCATAACCTGAAGTATTCACAATAACAGAGCTGTGCATGTTATCAAGAAGCACAGGGAATATTTCTGGGATTCTCTGTCGGACTTACTGCTTTCATTAGCTTCCTGTCTGGATGTTATACAGTGTGCAGACACACAAGCAGCTAATAATTGACCGATTTACAGTTGAAAGAAAGATGCAGATGCAGAATATTTTCTGCCAAAGGAGTTCCTAATTTGCTCTTTATCCCTTGCAGTTCTGGGTCGAATATGTCCAACAGTTCGGATTAATTCAACCAGAACGGCAGGTTTCTGATTGGTCAAGCAACTGCCTAATGTGGGCAGAGGTCAAGGCTGAGAATGTAAAGTCTACTGATTTACTAAAAAATCTAAACTTTAAAAGTGAGTATATTTCACACTTTAAATACTTTGCACTCATTTTAATTAATTAATTATCTATAACACACATTACAAATTAAATTGAGCGTCACTTCCAGCCTTGAGTACTCCTTTAATACACTCTTTGAAACATGATATTCTGCAAACATTTGACCAAAAATACTAAACTGTACAGTATATTGTGTCCTTTTATGTAGATATTTCAGTAGGTGAACCAACAAGTTTCTCTCCTACTGCTGTTCTGCTATAGCTGCCATGACTACCAGCCATCATGTTCCCAGACAAATAATGGCTTAGGTTGAGGGAAGGGATAGTTTAACAGTAGGATAGGATTTCCCTGCTATGTGCTCCTTATTTCTATACTTTGAGATGCAAAATTCGATTATACTCCAATATACCATATATACTCGAGAATTTTTTGTTGTATACTTCATTTTAAAACGCAGAGTCGACTTATCCATGGGTCAGTGCTAGTTTTGTACATTGAATGCGGGGCAATGTCGACTCCCGAACGCCATTCTCCTAGCTGGTCGGGAAGTCGAACAGGCAGGGCTATAAGTTTCAGCGGGGTTCGCGGGCTTGTGTAGCTGACTCAGAGATTCATGCCATCGACGACCATGTACTGCTGCCTGCGTTCGGGAGACAAGTTTGTCTAAACACGTGCGTTCGTATATACGAATGGCGGCCACCGAGGGAATGCTTGTTTGTGGTTAACAGCCAGGGGTGATCGGTGATTGCGAGGTGTTAACAAGGGGGACCACATAGAGTCTGTTCGGTTACCGAACAATTCCATTTGAATGCAGGGGGACATCTGACGAAACAAGGTACAAATAAGGGAACACGTACCCTCGACTTATCCACGAGTCATAGCATATTTCACAATTGTTGGTCAAAAAACTGTATTCAACTTATAGACAAGTATATATGCTAATACATATTTTAAGGAACTATAGGTGCTATTAAAAAAAAATGTGGGGGGCGGGGCCTGACCGCAGAGCGGAGCAGTCGCATGTCGCTGCTGCTCCAGCTTTCAAACGTGAACACCGTTGATTACCGACAAACTGAGGCTGTCAACCACCCTCTTATACATCCCAAACGACTGGGGCTACCGAGACGTCCGTGTAGACACCAAGCAGAATGATGTTTGCAGCGGCTCCGATTCGCCCGAGGTTGCGGCCTACAAGCATGGCGACGGTGGGGGAGACGGCCGCTCTCCCGACGCTGAAGCAGGCTATGAGACAAAGTTTGTGCCTTCGTTCCCCCCCCTATGGACCGGCGGGGGTTATCCCGGTCCCCACCAAGTGGACACACGTAAAGGCAGAGATTGCCCCGGGCCCAGCCACATGGCGGGAACACCGCGGCCCGCAGGACTTAAACCCTCACCACCGCAACCCACGAGCCTGGACCTTATATTCCAGAAATTTAGGAATGAACTGGAACGGCTACTCTCAAGGCCCTCCTTGACACATGGAGGTATGACACAGGGGTCGGGGAAGCAGAGACGGAACAGGCCTGTCCCGGGCACTACACGCCCTCCAGTGCCAGCACAACGTACCGTCTGCCCACCCGGACCGAGGGTCGTAAGGAGATCAACTCCGCAGCACCGGCCACACCACCGGCGGCCCAACCGCCATGGGCAGCGGCAGACTACCAGGACCCACCACAGCACCCCAGTGGGGAAAAGCCCGGCCTCCACGAACACCCGAGCCTGTGGCATCAGGATGCAGGCCCCACACAAAGCACAGGGCCAAAGGAAAGCTTCACTGTCCTCGCAGTGTATACACACTCGCTCCAGCACAGCACGGTGGGTGGGAAGGCAGCGTTGGACGATCCGACACAATCCCCTAAACAGCAGACCTAGACCAGCGGCGAGTCGCCCTACACGCCAGCGAGCACTCAAAAAAAAAAAAAAACAAGAGGCAACTGAGGCCCAAATCGGAACCACACTACACAATGGTGACCTGGACCCCATGGAGGGGGCATCAGCAAAAAGCTGGACTTTGGTACTACAGTGGGACTATCGTGGTGAGAGTGGGGGTGGGGTGACCCATTCATACAGGACTCTGAATCCAGCAGTAAGCCAGTCCCTTTTGTGTATATACAATTTACCCAGTGTACCATTATCAAATTTTTAGCACCAGAGTGCACATGTGTCTCCACAATCTCAGAGCCCACATAGTTAGACACATACTCATTTGTTACAGTCAGGCAAGTAGATTAGGTTCATTGATTGCTAACAAGCCTGTTCTACATTTTACATGCCCAATGTACACCAGCTGACTTACACGTTTACCTTACCTTTACTGGTATCTCCACCTCACAAGTTGTCTAGCCGTTACTAAAAGTTCTGTTTAAGTTTGAACATATTGACAGTAAGCCATCTAAGCAGATTGTATATTCCGCCCCATAACAGCTCACACTATAACCTCCAACTTGGCCACCAGCGTGTGGGCTTCCCGGATAAGACCAATCTTGTTAACCAAGTTATACATCCTGCCATTTAGCATGAACTAAACTACTGTATCCTATACATGCATAATCCATAGCATTCGTTGTCTGTACAAACGACAGTCACGATATCTATTACGCTATACAATAGTGCTATTTACTCTTGTAACCTTAACTATTACAAAAAAGCAAAAGTGCAGCATATCTTGCCATTCACAATACCTGATATGTCATTCATCCATGTTGCCTTATGTTATTTACTATACGTTCACTGTACTGTTATCATACTCATTTAAAAATGTATGCATACTCAATCAGCCACAACTGTTATAATATGTAAATGAATAACAAGCCTGCGAATGCCGTTGGGGCGAAACAGGCACTGTTGTACCTACCTGCATACCAAAAATAAAGATTTAAAAAAAAAAAAAAATGTGAATAGTAAATGTTTCATTTAGTTAACAATATATCATTGATCACCGACTGTAAAATAAATTCATAGCACTGTCCATAGTATTTCAAGCCATCATGACTGTGTACTTTTTATTAGCAGGTTTTCCCATATATAATCTGATTTCATGCTGGAAGGAACTACAAAGAGCTTGATTTGCAATAACTTCTCGGCAACTCCAGGCTCACAAGGGTTAAACAAATAAGGATATCATTCCATAATACTCACTTAGAGTATGGAAGGAGCCCGAGGCAATCGCTGCAGGGCTGTAAGAGCCTCGGGATTGACAAGGAATGATAAAAATCTTCCAAGAAAGGGTTTATTATTAACAGTGTCTTTAATATATATATAACATTTTCTTAAGGTTTAATTCTTAATGATATTTTCAATTTAAATGTAAAAAGGGCCATCTGTATAATATTACATTTGAAGACGCTGGGATTTTACGATTCAGCCATTCATTTGATATTCCGGATTCATAAAGCAAGCATCGGCTCATCTTTTGTCACAAAGCTATATATATTTTAGCATTGAATAAAGCAACGTGAACTTTGTTTCTATGTTTAGTAATTCAATTTGGGTGTAACTATGTTATCCTATATAACAACATAGAGAGTTTATTTACTAAAACGTAGATTGTTTGATCTCGAAATTTCACAGGGTCAGTCAAGTTGAGCACATTAACAGGTGCCTTAGTTGTATCTTAAGTTAGAAAAGAGTGACTGTGGGCAATATTTTTGTTGCAGGATTTGGAGACAGAACTGATGCGAGGAAAAAAAAAAAGACGTGAGTCAAAAGTAACATCAAGGCAGCGAGCTTGCGGGGCTGGGGTAATAGGTGCCCTATTAACTTGCAGGGAGATTGATGGATGAGAGCTGTTTGAGTGGGAAAAGATGAGGAGTTCAGTTTTAGACAGATTAAGTTTTAGGAAGACATGCAGTTAGTGATTGAGAGAGGCAGTTTGTTACATTCCAGGAGAACATGAGAAAGGTCAGGGGAGGAGAGGTAAATCTGAGTATCGTCAGCCTAAATGGAGCCAAACCTCTAAGGTGAGTCTTGCATTAACAATTCTCCATACTGCTCTCAACTATAAGGCAAAGTCTATAAAGAGCCTGAAGTGAATACTGTTATTAAATGAACACTCCAAAAACCTAAAGCACTTTAGTTTGCTGAAGTGCGTTATGTGTGAAGAGTGTGTTCTGTGTTTTTTATTGTACAAAAAGTGCAGCTTTCAATAGAAATGTTCATTTTTTAAATTAAATCTGTTAAACCCCCCCCCCTGACTGTCAATCAGACATCCGGTCCTGTTACTTCCTGGTTTGGTTATCTCAGCTGAGCTAAACTCAAGAGGCAGCAATCACCCAGAGTCAATGACTTGCAAAGACTTCTCATTGAGCTGAATTGGGAAGTCTGTGATTGGACAGCTGCAGAAAATCTAGGCGGGGTTTGAAGGAGAGAGCTACAGATTTTGCAAGTTCTTTTTATATATACCCCAATTTAAAAATTCATAATTAAATGTCTGCATGTTTTCATTGGGAGGGTTTCTACTAAATAATGTTTGTTTGTTTTTTCTTATTATTTGGGCAGTGGAGTATGCCTATAATCCCTTCAAACCAAATAACCCAAAACATTTGCACCGTATTAGGGATGTTGGTAGGCACGTTTACACTTTAAATGCCAATGTCCATTTAAATGACAGATTTCGACACAAGCAAACATACAAATAGAAAGTTTAATAAAAGATATTTCAATTTCCTTGAGATTTAGCAGTAACATACCTTTTTGACCTTTTTGTGGGTTATGGCAAAGCGATGATGACAATGTCTAACGTGGCAAAGAGTTGAAGAAAGGCCTGTAATACACAATTTCCTGGGCAGGAAATTAACTAAAAGAATAATGTGCCTGTTATATATTAAATGGGGCCAATTGCATCTTATCTGCTGTCAAAGGATATCTTTCTATTATATTCAGTTTTCAATAAGATTTGCTGGCAATATAGCAGGTCAAACAAGATGACATACTTTGTATGAATAACACTAGCAGCCACGACAAAACTGTAATCAAAAAGTTGGAAACACAATCAAAATTAAAGAATTCACGAGAATGTATCTATCGATCACTTTGCTCTGGTGCTACTATCTTAAATCATACTTCTAAAATAAGAGGGGCATCCATTCTTCTTTAACAGTGGCAGGAATTTGTCAAATTTGTTGCGAGCACCAAACCAAAATAAAAATTCCATGTTTTTCTCTTACCGAAACTGTGTGATCGTTGGAGTAGAACCGAGTAGGTCTTATCACTTAGAAAACAATCTCCTGTACCATTCTTCCATTCCATAAAACACAGTTCTATTCTTTATGTACATAGCTCCCTGTACAACACACAAGGGACCAAGATTTAGGTAGAAAGGCTCCTCTATCTGTGACCTACTAATGCTTGGTGCTATTACATGTGATAGCCTAAACTTGCTTCTTGGAATGTACATTCCATTGCTCTCCACAATTGCTAGGTATATATTTTATAATAAAACATGGGGAGAACACGCACAGGTTGCGCCAATTAACAATACAATTCTGTTAATACTTAGTAACTTAATAGCAGCAGGTGGTGGGAATGTGAGATACAAAGTCCCAAAGATAGTTCCAAGTTAGCAATAAAAAATAAATATCTATTAGCTCTCATGCATCAGCATCTGACCATACAATCATTCTATTATTATTTGGTGCACCCTGTAATCTACCCCCTTTTTTTTTTCAATTTCACTCTCTTGGATTGTTAGGGTATCCAAGTTTCAGTGTTTGCTGTCCTTTGGAGTCAGCATTGTATCAACCCCACATTCTTTATAATTTTTATACTGCACCAGGTTCCAAAAAACCCTACATGCTATCACTTTATAGAGGATACAATTTGTTCTATAAATTGTGGTAGTCAAATATATAAATTCAGCTTCACTCAGGAATGAGTTCTTTTTATTGCATCCTTAGCTGTTTCCGTCTTGGAGGCTTGGAATGAAAAGTGCAGCTTGAAGTATCTTTGACTCAATACATTAGCTAAAGATCTAGCAGCAGAATATATAGTAATTAGTAAATCTCTCTGAATAACTGAACAATCTGAACTTTTAATCTGCATGTTTCACAGATGGCATGTTCTACTTGTATGAGCACTGGTCGCAAAATACAAAACGCAAACTAAATCTTGTTAAAAACAAACAAACTTGCAACCTTTTTGAATTAGTATTGTCTTGAATCACTTTTGTCGAATCACATATTTTTAAACCAACTTTCCGGGCGATTAGCTAAAGTCAGATTTTTTTTTCAGCTTTTGCAGCAAATCTATGCCCAACTGTTATTTACTATAATATATTTAAACTATCTACAAATATTGTAAAGCGATGCTGAATAAGTTGGTGCTATATAAATAATAAAAATAATAATATTGATAATAATAGCTGCATCAGAAAACAGTGGTTACTTCCAACGGCTCCATAGGTAACCATAGAAACCACAATACAATTAGATGTGTACTAGATAAATTAACGTTTTCCAGGAATGTAAACGTCCCATTTTTAATGTTTATGTTGGACCAGACATGAGGCCCTACATGCAGCACCAGTCAGGCTACCTAATATTATTATTATTATTTATATAGCGCCAACAAGTTCTGTAGCGCTGTACAATGGGGGGATTATCAGACAGTAACAAGACAAGTTTGACGCACAGGAACAGAGAGGTGGAGGGCCTTGCTCAACGAGCTTACATGCTAGAGGGAGTGGGGTCGAGTGACACAAAATGTAAGTGTAGGGTAGAAAAGTAGATTGCTAGGATAATTTAGACACTGTTAGAGATGGCCGAGTGGTAAAGCAGAGAGCACTGTAATGTGCCTTTTTGTGCTACTTAAAGGGAAAAAACATAACTTAAATAAATCAAATGTTTACTCAAAGTAAACCAGCCTTCATGTTGGTTTACCCTAACCCTTCTGGTAAGGGGGGTAGGGGTGAGGCAAGTCCCATTACATCATGACAAACTACATGCTAATATGTCGCCTGTTGTTACTCTTGATACTCTTGTAGAATAGGAACAGTTGTAACAAGCATCCCGTAATCTAAAGGCCTTTGTAAATTGCTATAGCAGACTGTAAAATATCTGTCGTCCGTGCCGAGTGATATCTCAGCCCTTCCTATCTCTTGCACCTCACAAGCTATTAGAACACAGCAGTACACGATATATTTTATCCTTCAAAATATGCTGTGAGGAACTGCTCCATTATAATCCTTCTGCAGAGCTGGAGAGAGACTGACGAGATCCGGAAATGCAATGTGATTGTCTACAACATTAAAAAAAAAACTGTAATGGGACAAGTTTTTAGGAGAGAAGGGGTTAAATAAATGTGTTGCAATTAAAACATATCAATATATATCAATAATGGATTTATGTTCAATTCACCTATAGCAAATAAAAAATAGACCACGTGGCTCCTATATTATTTGCCTTTTCGTAGCTTCCGACACAAACCTTTAACCATGTACAATATTCTTCTAATACAGTGGGGTTGGTGTGTTAGCTTTTAGTCTCCCTATGGGTTACTGAAACAACCCCCCACTCTTTTCATAAATAGGAATGACCTCACATTTTGCCAACCTCTCACCCTCCAGCAAGAGGGTATGACCTTTTGTTGTAACATTTCTCGTTCAATAAAATATTATTCCCTCCTGTAACCTTGGTGATTTCATTTACTGTCTAGTTTTTTCACCTGCCTCCTCTCTGACAACCTACTCATCCTTGTAATCAAAGTACTGTATACTCAGACATTATTAAAAAAAAAAGTCACTTATTCTTAACCAGAAACCTCAAAATTGGTCAACTTGATCCACACATTTTGTGAATGAAAAATGTACTTTAAAGGCTTCATCAGCACTCTGAAGGGTTAAGGAATGAATTCTATAAAAAAGAAATGATATATCCTTTTTATTATATATATATATATATATATTAATTTTTTATTTTGTGAAATGATAAATCAAGCTTTTAGAACAGCTATAATGTTTGCCAATAGGGCTCTATTGAATCAGTTTAGTTTCTTAGAAACCAACCTTTTTGCAATAACCTCTTCAATATAAAAGCTTATTGAGCTAATGCCGACTTACTAACATGGGGTGGTGGGGTAGGATCAATTAAAGCAGACATTGCCTTAAATAAATATATCTTTGATAAAATACTTCGTTATTAAAAAGGCATTGCTAGCTTATCCATTTTCGCAATCACATTTTTAAAAAATACTCTACATCCCTTTTATCAAAATGGTTTATTTCCCATTTTACCTTGAAAACAGTGAATGGCATTCTACTGAGTAATCATAGATAGAAACACATTTTTGCGAATCCAGTCCTCCAAAAATCTCCTGCCAGCAATAGCACACTGGCTATCAGGCATAATTGCCCTCTAAAACTAATGGGGTGTCCATGTTGTTACAAAAGGACTGGTCCTTCTCTCTTATCGAGAAATACAATGATTCTAATTTTGGTGGAAACCTTAAGCAATGAAGCAATCACCATTGCATCCATCTACACACCAAACGCGAACCAAATTATATTCCTTACCGGAATTATATTCCTTACTTCAAAAGGACTTAGAGAATGCAGAAAGGAAGACTAGTCATTGCCTGAGCCTTCACATGCTACCCGAATCCGCACTTGGACACCAAAGATACACTGGCTTGTCCTCCCACTAAGCGGTGCTATCCGTCTAGACAAACAGATTAGTAACCTGCACTTCCAATTCAGTCTGCATGGCACCTGGAAAGAGAGGGATCCCACCAAGCGAGACTACACCTTTTACTTAGCTGCCTAGAAAAATATTTGTATATAAATCTCTGCCGAACTGACCGACCCACTTTGCAATCTTTGACTGCGTCAAAAATAGGCCTAAGATCACGCACCAAGTGTAACCTCATTCACAGCTCACTATCCAGTGAGTGCTCTAGGCCAGTGGAGAATAATGAAGACTTACTGCAAGTTAATGATATAAAGGGCAAAATTCGCCGACTCTAAGAGGAGTACTTCGCCATTAACAATCACAGTGACATCGATTTACCAACAATTTGAATGGACCATTGCTATGAGAGGACATTTTATACAGCTCAGCTCGCATTATAAAAAGAAGGGGAAGTTAGTGCACCAAACACTGATTTCCCAGTTTCAAGACTTAGAATAGAAGAACAAGGCTTCACCCATGAAAAACCTCACTAAGCAAACCACAAATTTCCCTCTGAAGCTTCATTCCCTGCCATTTCTACCCACCGAATGGTGCATACAACAACTCAAATTAACGTACTATAACCAGGGCAACGGAGCAAGCAAATTCCTGGCCAACAAGCTGCAATCCAAACAGGACCAATCTAAAATCCCCTATATCCAAGTTAAAGACGGCACAAAAATTACAAGCACAGCCAAAAAAGTTGACGCCTTTGCAACTTTTTACTAAGCAGTATAAAATTTAAGACAAGACTCTGATATACATAATACCTCCGACAGCTACTTGAAAGGAATCCAACTCGCTCAAGTGACAAGCGATGAAGCTGCCCAGCTTGAACTTCCTATTTGTGAATCATTACCTACATACAAAGCACCAGATCCTGATGGTCTAACAGTGGTTCCCAAACTTTTTAGGTTCAAGGCGCCCTTAATATTTCAATAATTTTCCAAAGCACCCCAGGTCAAAACAATTTTCTAGGTTGTATATATGTACAGGGCTGTAGCATATACTGGGCCCCTAAACTTGGGAGTGGCACTGGTAGATTATTTAAAGAGACAAACCAGACACAATGTGTATGGGGGGCAATGTGTGTATATGGGGATTGTGTGTGGGGGGGGGGGGGGCAGTGTGTGTGTATGGGGGGGTAACTGTGTGTATGGGGGATAATTGTGTGTATGGGGGATAGTGTGTGTGTGTACAGGGGATAGTGTGTGTGTATGGGGGCAGTGTGTGTATGGGGTAGTTTGTGTGTGTATGGGAGATAGTGTGTGTATGGGAGATACTGTATTTGTATGAGGGATAGTGTGTGTGTATGGGGGTAGTGGGTGTATATGGGGGATAGTGTGTGTATATGGGGAAGCTATTGTGTGGTGTGGGGTCTGTGAGGGTAGGAGGGCAAATTAATAAATATATATTTTATTTTATAATTAAAAATAAAAATTAAATCTCCCCTCCCTGCTTACCTTTGCCTAGGAGGGGGGACATTTTCTGTAATCCCTGGTGGTCCCAGTGGTAAGAGTGAACTCTAGTAGCCTCAGGAGTGGTAACCGCGGCAAGGCTCCAAGCTTGCAAGAGGAGAACCCGGCGGAGCTGCAGGTTAGAGCTCCCCGGGTCCTCTCTCCCTCCCCTGCCAGCTGTCAGCAAAGTGCTAGCGGGTCAGAGAGGGAGATCTCTGATCTCCACTCCAGTCCTGCAGAGCCGGCAGGGGAGAGCCCAGTTCCCTGTGCTATGATCATAGCAAAATAACTTGAAAATAACTTGCATCTCCCTTGCGTGCCCTGGGTCACGGCGGTATGCAGTTTGGGAACTGCTGGTTTAACTCATACTATAAAGTTGCTGCTAATCTACTAGTGCCATAACTAAGGGCACTCTTTAATGTATTCAAAGACAAGGGCATTATTCCCTCAGAGATATTACCCACAAATATAATTACCGTACTCTATCAAAGCAGGCAAATCACTTACACTCTGTTCTAACATCCACCCAATTTCTTTGCTTAATGCAGATATTAAACTACATACTAAAATCCTGGCCGCCAGGTAGATCGAGCTCCTGCCTATCCACATTTCTAGAAAACAAGCAGGGTTCGTTCCTCACAGGCAAATATCAGATAACATTCATCATAATGGACCTCATAGATATTATCCAAAGAAACAGCACTCTCAGTGTGTAAATGGCCCTTGATGCAAAATAAAAACTCCAATAGGCTCAATTGGTTGTATATGTCCCACACACTCAATAAATTTTGCATCCCAGCCTCAGTTCTCCAAGCAATACAGAGTGTATATTCAACCAGTAATTCTCTCTTGAAGCGTGGACAACAGCAGGAAATCAAGTGAAGAATATCTTAAAATACATGTCCCATTGGTACTTGGTCCCAGAACAATATGCACATATCTCCTCTGGATGCTGCTGGAGTTGCAACAAAAGGATGGAACATATTTTCATGTATTCTTGGAATGCGACCAATTATTTTCTTATTGGGAAAATAAACACTCCATCATTGAAGATTCCATGCAAGATACCTCAATCACCACAATTATTCCCTCTAGACATGCTACTGGACCATGTCATGGGCCCTCAGAAAAACTGTTCCATATCTTGATAGCAGCTAAAATACACATAGCAAGACACTGAAAGTCCATGGCACTGCTTCCCATATAAGGTCTGATCCAAGCCCTTCAGACAACAAGAAACAACAAAGAAATGGCTCATCATCTCACAGATAGTGCCTAGACATTTTCAAAAACCTGTCAATCCTGGGACACCAACTACAAAACTACAAAACAGGAAGAATGCACGTTGGCTCTAACTTAGCGTTGTCTGTATTAGTATCAATAAGAGTTGATTGATTGCATTAATGATCTAAAACCTTTGTACCTAGCAATTTTCCGGTACTGTCTATTGTTAAAAACAATAAAAATATTTACAACATTAAAAAAAATTGTAAGTTATTAAATGGGCCAAAATTAGAGCGGCAATGGATTGTTGAATCGTGGGGATTGCTGCACATGCACCGTATTTGTCTGCTTCTCTGTGAGAAAAATCTGATTGGACAGCAAATCAATCTTGATGAATTCATCGAGGGTGGATTGTCTGTCCGAGCACTGGGTAAGACTTTAGCCAAATAGCAATTTGTAACAATTAAAAAGAGGGCACATGTAGTAATATAGAATGAATAATGAACACAGGGGACTAAAAATATTATTATTTAAAACAGAATGTTCTTTTTAAAAGCTCTTTGCAAAGATCAACGGACATCTTAAAAAATGGATTTCAGAATATTGCATGAAGAGAAAAAATAAAAAATAAAAAAAAATATATATACCGGTATATATATATATATATATATATATATATATATCCAAAAAATTCTGTTTGGAATTTAAAGTTAGAATTTGTGCATTCTTGTCATTTTAGAGTAAGAGAAAATTATAATATATTTATTTATTTTTCTGCTCAGTCACCAGAGTTTAAATTACTTGGCCTTTACAGCGCTCATTGGGAATTAGAACTTGGCCTTCAGTCGTGTGCTTCTCTGGGCCCCAGAAGTGTGCAGCAATTGCTCAATAATGTACATCCTGAAGAGTCTAATTGCTTCGTTGTGAAATTCCCTGCAGCTCTGTAAGCTCTGCGTTACCTCCAATGGCTGAAATTTAGCAGAAATACCTCGCCCCTATCATCCTTTGCTTCAGTATAAACATATCCTCAATGTACCCCATGCTATCACAAGGGAATTAGAGTAGGCAGCTATTTTATATTTTGGAAATAAATATTTTTGAACAAATTGAAATAGTTAATGACTGTTACCTTGGAAATTGTATGTGCTTGCAAATAATATAACTGCATCTTGTAGATCTCTCTTCTTTGAAAACTATGAGACAGATAGATAGATGGATGGATAGATAGATAGATAGATAGATAGATAGATAGATGGATGGATGGATGGATAGATAGATAGATAGATAGATGGATGGATGGATGGATGGATAGATGGATGGATGGATAGATGGATGGATGGGTGGGTGGGTGGATGGATGGGTGAGTGGGTGGGTGGATGGATGGATAGATAAATAGAGAGAGAGAGAGAGAGAGAGATAGATGGGTGGATGGGTGGGTGGGTGGATGGATGGGTGAGTGGGTGGGTGGATGGATGGATAGATAAATAGAGAGAGAGAGAGAGAGAGAGATAGATGGGTGGATGGATGGATGGATAGATAAATAGAGAGAGAGAGAGAGATAGATAGATAGATAGATAGATAGAAACACTGCATCTTCAAGCATTTTAGAATGTGCACCTGACACAGCAGTCGTCCTGAAATATTACTATTTTGAGATGCTACACGCTGAAATGAATGAACCTAATGTAAGGTGCCTCCAGATCAGGTTGTTGAGAAAACAGAACAAGGCCCAGTACATGAGAACTGTCCAGAAGTAAACGTTATCATTGAGTAACGATGGAAAAGGCTTGATTGTTGAGCTAAAACATTGTTTGGTTTTATCCTGAAAAAAGTCTGCTACTGGACAGTGTCCTTGTGTGCTCAAACCTTTTCTGTTTTCACAAGAGTTCTGACAGGTTAAGGCATGATGTTTTCTGACCTCATTCATTATATCGTAGTCATTATTTCTGAGTTACCTTTGGAGTGACCTTCCATAGAGTTGAAAGCCAAAACATGTATATGCATCCAACGTTCTAGGTTCTAGCTTTCATATCCTTCTTAGTTTCAGAAACTATCTTTCAGTAGATTATGCTGAAGGTTGTGTGAATTTCTCCAGCCTGGTTATGTTAGCTTCTCTGATCTATCTATCTATCTATCTATCTATCTATCTATCTATCTATCTACCTATCCAGTATCTATCTATCTATCTATCTATCTATCTATCTATCTATCCAGTGTCTATCTATCTATCTATCTATCTATCTATCTATCTATCTATCTATCTATCTATCTATCTATCTATCTATCCAGTATCTATCTATCTATCTATCCAGTATCTATCTATCTATCCAGTATCTATCTATCTATCTATCCAGTATCTGTCTGTCTGTCTGTCTGTCTATCTGTCTGTCTTTATTTCTGTCTGTCTGTCTTTATTTCTGTCTGTCCGTCTGTCTGTCTTTATTTCTGTCTGTCTATCTATGTGTTTGGGCTGCCTATAATGCATTATGTTTATTGTGTTGCTACATGGGCTGTTTTACAATGGGTCTAGTGGTTTTATCTACATCGTGTTGTTTTTTAGTATTCGAACACAAGGGGCATATTTGCTAAATAAATGTTTTTTCTTTGTTATGAACATATATTGTTTTTTTTATTAATATATATATAAAAAAAATGGAAAACCAAAACTCAATATAAATGTTTATATCAAGGTTTACATATACTCCAAGCTATACATATTAAAGGACCACTCTAGGCACCCAGACCACTTCAGCTTAATGAAGTGGTCTGGGTGCCAGGTCCTTCTAGGGTTAACCCATTTTTTCATAAACATAGCAGTTTCAGAGAAACTGCTATGTTTATGAATGGGTTAAGCCTTCCCCCTATGTCCTCTAGTGGCTGTCTCATTGACAGCCGCTAGAGGCGCTTGCGTGCTTCTCACTGTGATTTTCACAGTGAGAGCACGCCAGCGTCCATAGGAAAGCATTATGAATGCTTTCCTATGTGACCGGCTGAATGCGCGCGCAGCTCTTGCCGCGCGTGCGCATTCAGCCGACGGGGAGGAGAAGAGGAGGATCGGAGGAGGAGAGCAGGAGGAGATCTCTCCGCCCAGCGCTGGAAAAAGGTAAGATTTAACCCCTTTCCCCTTTCCAGAGCCGGGCGGGAGGGGGTCCCTGAGGGTGGGGGCACCCTCAGGGCACTCTAGTGCCAGGAAAACGAGTATGCTTTCCTGGCACTAGAGTGGTCCTTTAAGATCCTTTAACCTTTCCTGGTAAGTTTTATCCTGCAATCCATGAACCAGCTTAGTAGCCCTTCTCTGAACTCTCTCTAAGGTATCAATATCCTTCTGAAGATACGGTCTCCAGTACTGCGTACAATACTCCAAGTGAGGTCTCACCAGTGTTTTGTACAATGGCATGAGCACTTCCCTCTTTCTACTGCTAATACCTCTCCCTATACAACCAAGCATTCTTCTTGCATTTCCACCTGCTCTATTCCTACCTTTAAGTCATCTGAAATAATTACTACCTTTAAGTCATCTGAAATAATTACTCCTAAATCCCTTTCCTCAGATGTTGAGGTTAGTAGGGTATCAAATATCCTATACTCTCCCCTTGGGTTTTTACATCCAAGGTGCATTATATTGCACTTATCCACATTAAATGTCAGTTGCCACAGCTCTGACCATTTTTCTAGTTTACCTAAATCATTTGCCATTTGGCTTATCCCTCCTCGAACATCAACCCTGTTACATATCTTAGTATCATCAGCAATAAGACATACCTTACCATCAAGACCTTCTGCAATATCACTAATAAAAATATTAAAGAGAATGGGTCCAAGTACAGATCCCTGAGGTACCCCACTGGTAACTAGATCTTGCTTTGAATATACAACCCTCTGTTGCCTGCCATTTAGCCACTGTCTAACCCATTCAACAATATTGGAATCCAAACTTAAAGATTGCAGTTTATTGATAAGCCTTCTATGTGGAACCAGAGGCGGCTCTAGACTTTTTGAGGCCTTAGGCGAAAATCAAATATGAGGCCCCCCCCCCCCCCCCGCGCCACGCGCGCTAAAAAGAAAAAATAAGCAGCCGATATTAACATTAACTGTATAAATTATATATTTTAAGGCAAACATTAATAAACCTCATAATCTCACTATTCACAAACTTATTTTTGTTATTAAATTATTCTACAAAATACCTATACACAAACATTGGGTATAGATAAAAGGTTTGTGGCTGACTACTTAGTTATTCTTGTTGATGTCTCCTAAAACTGAAATAAAGTTGAAATAAAGTTCAACAGTGTATTAAAAGAACACTACAGTATCAGGAGCACAAATGTGTATTCCTGACCCTATCGTGTTTAACTATTTAGCCCCCACCCCCCCCCAATGTAGTAAAAACTTACCTAATTTCTAGAGCTGCACAAGTCCGCCAGCGCCGGATCCGCCCAATTGGCTAACATAATCTAAACTGATGATCTCAGTCAATCACAATGCTTTCCCATAGGAAAGCATCGGATTGGCTGAGATCTTCAATTTTGATGTCAGTCAAGGAGTCAATACTATACTATAATACTATACTGTGATTAGAACATATTACATATTATCATAATATTATTGTTAATATTAACATATTAACAATTAATATAGGGACACTCCAGGCACCCAGACCACTTCTGCTCATTGGAGTGGTCTGGGTGCCAACTCCCACTACTCTTAACCCTGCAAGTGTAATTATTGCAGTTTTTATAAACTGCAATAATTACCTTGCAGGGTTAGCTCCACCTCTAGTGGCTGTCTACTAGACAGCCACTAGAGGTCACTTCCTCCTTCATAGCACAGATTATCTGTGCTAGAGCGTCGCTGGACATCCTCACGCTGTGTGAGGACCTCCAGCGTCGCTCATTTCCTCATAGGAAAGCATTGAAAATCTTTTTCAATGCTTTCCTATGGGGAGCGCTAATGCCGCGCATGCGCATTAGGTCTCCTCGGCCGGTGGGCGGGATTAGTCTCGCCCACCGGCCGACGGAGACAGTAGGAGGAGCGGCGCAGAGGAGGAGACAGCGACGAGGGACATCGTCACTGCCTCAGGTAAGTGACTGAAGGGGTTTTCACCCCTTCAGTAACCGGGTATTGGGGGGTGGGAGGGAGAGGGTACCTCCAGTGCCAGGAAAACCGATTGTTTTCCTGGCACTGGATTTTTCCTTTAATGATAATAATTAATATAATAATTAGGATAATATATAATTATAGTAAATAATATAATTATATTATTAATAATATTTAATATTGTTAAGTAATATTGTCATGATATACCACCATTATTCTGTGGAAAGATGGGGGGGTACAGCTCTCCTGCTTTTTTTCTCTCTTCTGCTCTGCTCTCCTTCCCTTTTCTTTATTTTCCTTTGCTCTCCTTCCCTTCCCCTTTAATTTATTTTCCATTTGTTCTCTTTCCCTTTCCCTTCAATTTATTTTCCTTTTGCTCTCCTTCCCTTCCCCTTTAATTTATTTTCTTTTGCTCTCCTTCCCTTCCCCTTTAATTTATTTTCTTTTGCTCTCCTTCCCTTCCCCTTTAATTTATTTTCTTTTGCTCTCCTTCCCCTCCCCTTTAATTTATTTTCTTTTGCTCTCCTTTAATTTATTTTCTTTGTCTCTCCTTCCCTTCCCCTCCCCTTTAATTTATTTTATTTTGCTCTCCTTCCCTTCCCCTTTAATTTATTTCCTTTGTCTCTCCTTCCCTTCCCCTCCCCTTTAATTTATTTTATTTTGCTCTCCTTTAATTTATTTTACTTTGCTCTCCTTCCCCTCCCCTCCCCTTTAATTTATTTTCTTTGTCTCTCCTTCCCTTCCCCTCCCCTTTAATTTATTTTATTTTGCTCTCCTTCCCTTCCCCTTTAATTTATTTCCTTTGTCTCTCCTTCCCTTCCCCTCCCCTTTAATTTATTTTATTTTGCTCTCCTTTAATTGATTTTACTTTGCTCTCCTTCCCCTCCCCTGTAATTTATTTTCTTTGTCTCTCCTTCCCCTCCCCTCCCCTTTAATTTATTTTCTTTGTCTCTCCTTCCCTTCCCCTTTCATTTATTTTCCTTTGCACTCCTTCCCTTCTCTTTAATGTATTTTCCTTTGCTCTCCTTACCTTTTTCTCTCTTCTCCTCTGCTCTCCTGAGTCCTTCCGTTTTCTCCGTTTTCTCTCTTCTCCTCTGCTCTCTTTTCTTCAGCAGCAGCTACTCTTCTCTCTTCTTCTTGGTACCGCAGGCGGGGGAATGCAGGGAGGGGTTACGTCGTGACGTCGCCGCGTCGTGACGTCATCGACATCGCGGATTGGCCAATTACCAGGAAGTGTGCAGGAGGAGGGGAGGGGACTCACTCCTGCACGGGGAAACCCATTTGAGAGGGTTTCGTCTTTTAATAGCGCCGGCGCCGCGGCAATCTTGATGCGGCCGCCGACCGGCATTAAAGTATTTAATTTTTTTTTTTTTTTTTACTGGGAAAGAAAGCCCTGAAGCGGCTCTCTAATTACACGGTTTAGGCGGCCGCGAGGCCCCTTCTAGCGCGAGGCCTTAGGCGGCCGCCTAAACCGCCTAATTAGAGAGCCGCCTCTGTGTGGAACATTGTCAAAAGCCTTATTGAAATCTAGGTAAGCAATGTCTACTGCACCACCCTGATCTATTAATTTAGTTACCCAATCAAAAAAATCAATAAGATTAGTTTGGCATGATCTCCCTGAAGTAAACCCATGTTGTCTCTGATCTTGAAATCCATGTGTGTCATGGTCTGCTCTGTTCTATGTCTGGACTTGGCTTCTGGTATCCAGTACTCCTTTTACTATTCTTGTTTAGTATTTCTTGGTTTTTGGTTTTCTATTCTGTGTCTGGTTTTCCTTATTGCTGGGTTTCTGGGTTCATTCTTATATTCCGTCCCTGGATTTCCCAGTCTCTTGGTTTCATTTAAATGTTTGTTTTTTGCCACACCCGTTGTTTTCCATTTTCCCTTTGGTTTCAGAGTTACTGCAGGCAGCTGCTCAAGACTTCTGCTCTTTCTTGCAGGTAAGTACTATTGGTCTAGTATGGTTCTTTTAGTGAACATTAGGCAGTGTAGGACCTGCCGAATATGGGGTACATTGGCGTTGTGGCAGGCTTATGCAATGTATGATCATATAGTGTAACTAAATCCCCATACTTTTCTCATTAGTGCTTAGTTATGCCTTCTCTTGTTTTGCCTAATATATCTTGTCTTGTTTTAGTTTGTATACCCAGTCCATGTACAGTCCTGTCCAGTCTTGCCCATGTTATGTTCTTGTTTTCCTCATGTCTTGTGTATATGTTCTGGGTTTAGCTTACTATCCTTCTCTGGTTCTGGGTTCTACTAGTTTTGTCTTGTTTTCTTGTTTGGTGTCTATGCTAGCTTTATCTTGTTTCTAGTACTGGATACATCTCAGCATATGTCTGCTCTGGCTTCCACTAAGCTGCTACAGGGTCTTGGTTTGTGGCCGCACAAATGCTGGTGCTCAACACCAGGGGGCGTGCGGTCACCCTGCTCCAGACCCTGCTATTCTACTTCCACACTGTGACTCCTACTCGGATCATCAGGCATATTGGGTCCCGGTCCACGCACCGCCGCCCAGACAGTGTCTGGGTCCCGGGCACCGGACCGCCACCCTGACAATGTGATTTTAGATGTTCAACAATCCTATCCTTTAACATGGTTTCCATCACTTTCCCCACTACTGAAGTAAGGCTTACTGGCCTATAGTTGCCCGACTCCTTCCTACTACCTTTCTTGTGAATGGGTACAGCATTCGCTAATTTCCAATCTTCTGGGACTACTCCTGTTAACAATGATTGGTTAAATAAATCTGTTAATGGTTTTGCTAGTACACCACTAAGTTCTTTTAATAACTTTGGGTGTATCACATCAGACCCCACCGACTTATTTGTCTTAACTTTTGATAGTTGAAATAGAACCTCTTCCTCTGTAAACTCACGTGTAATAAATTACTAATTTGCCCTTTTTCCTAACTGAGGCCCCTTTCCTTCATTTTCATCTGTAAATACTGAACAAAAATATTCATTGAGGCAATCAGCTAGACCTTTATCCTCTTCTACATACCTTCCTTCTTTTGTTTTTAATCTAACTAATCCTTGTTTTACTTTCCTTTTCTCATTTATGTATCTGAAACATGTTTTATCCCCCTTTTTTTTACTGACTGTGCTATTTTCTCTTCTGTGTGTGCTTTGGATGCTCTTATAACTTGCTTAGCCTCTTTCTGCTTAATCTTAAAGATCTGTCTTCCTCACTCTGTTTTTTTTTATAATTACTAAATGCTAACTTTTAGTTTTTTACTATTTTGGCCACATCTGTGGAGTTTATGTTGGATAAACTTGCTTCTTGTTTCAGTAAATGTTTGTCCCCAGATTAATAGGAGATATCTGATTCTTCAAAGCATGGCCTTGATTTAATAAGCTTTCCAAATGATTCAATACTGTTAGAAGAGTTTCCAAGTGATTTATCTACAGAAGTAATCATTAAAGTCTATCGGTATATTTATAGATAAATAATTTGGATATTTTTTCAACAATATTGAATCATTTAGAAAGTTTATTAAATCGAGGCCATATCGTTATAATATGAATGATACCTTAACCATTTTGCAACATCCATAATATTGAGCTAAATAACACTAAAGTGTTTTTTTTTTTTTAAATTGTAGTTTTTCTTTTTATATTGTATCTACTTTTTTGTAAAAGTACAGATCACATGGGGCACATTACTCTATCTTTATACTCTGTAGCCGGATGGTTGCCATACGGGACTGCATGTGATAATAATACCCTCACGTTGCTGGTGAGGTCTCTAAAAGAGGGTAAAATGAATGCTTGGGGTTGCTGAACATCGTATGCAGAGGGAACGTGTCTGCCATGTCCAGACTTCCATATGAGGGGCAGACCTTTTATGCCAATGGTATAGGTTACTTTCGCAATGGCACAATTGAGAAACATTTTGTTTAAAACTCCCAATCTGGCGAATGCTCATAGGAAAGAGTATTAAAAATGTTCTTTCTCAACATGGATTTCTTACACTTTTTGGGGATCTGTCATGCTTAATCACCGGTATGTTCTAAGTATTCCCTTGCTGACAGAGCCTACATGGGGGCGCTGTAATTTTCAGAAGACACCTACATGGAACATGGATGTACTGTCTAATATTTTAATTGAATAGGATCCCTCAGCATCAGAATGGGTAAGTTAACATTAGTTTGAGACCCCCTGAGTAGGTCATATCCTGGAGGGCAAGTTATTAAGCTTGAGAGTATTTTCCTTTTGTTGCAGAGACCTGCTGTACTCATCCCGTATAACATGTATCATTAATTGGTTCTAATAATGGGCACATTCCTGATATGTTCTCTCTCTACTGATAGCTTTATGTTGTACCTCCAAGTTATCGTGTCCAAAAAAGGCCAGAAAAGTGACTCATTAACCCAGAAAACTGTGCTTTCAACTTGAATTTGTGGTCGCAACAAACGGAAGAGGATATTGGATCGGCAAACCTAATACCTTCCAAGTGGCCATCCTCAAAGACTTTCCTGTCCAGCTGGCTACAATTTCTCCAAGTAGTTTAATAGTGATCCACACTTCCACATGGGTACTTTTCACTTGCCGTTCGGTACTCAATGACCTTGTGATAATGACCTTGTGATAATCCTAACGAGAGGCAGTTACTATAACTGTCACATTTCTGAATTCTCCAACTGTCATAGTAACATGTGACATATTAATAGAGGCAACATTTAAGAGGCGCTAGTTTATTCTACATCTTGCACATGATTGGTCAGGTACCATGATGTGACAGATGCTTCTTTGTTAACCAACTGCTGATCAGGTAACCTAATTCTCCCATATTCTGATGCTTTTTAATTCAGTCCTGAAATTATATAATCGCAAATCATTGCAAAGCACTATACAATAAATGTAAAAAGAATAAGCAATTATTCAAAATGTATTTTAATTTACTCAAAACGAACGTTTTTATTTTAAAATAATGCAGTGTTTCTGAATACATTTATGTAACTAAATCAATAAAAAACAGTTGTTTAATTTTCTTTTCAAGGTAACAAAATTAGACCTTTAATCAATGCATTCAACTAACATTGTTTCGGGCTGTATGTCAAGATCTGATTTGGGTTAGATACTTTGCATTTAGTGAGTTTTACCATTCTCGCTGTGGAAGTTTGATACAAAACACTCTATTCTCATTATTTTTCAATATTCTCTAAAAAAAAAAAGAGTGCTTCCACCAAATCTAGAGATGTTACAAATAGTTATATTAGATTCTCTTTTTTTCAAATGTAATTGATTCTGCGGTCTCCCTTAATTGTGTATTTTACATTCATTGTATCAATCTCTCTTCTTCAATAGACTTTAATTTCAGAGTTTATATATGCATACATCGCCCCGAAGTTTATTTCATTGCTTTAGTATATAATTGGTTATTAGTGATTTCGCGAACATAAAATTTTCGGTTCGCGAACGGCGAACGCGAACTTCCGCAAATGTTCGCGAACCGGCGAACCGCCATACACTTCAATGGGAAGGCGAATTTTAAAACCCACAGGGACTCTTTCTGGCCACAATAGTGATGGAAAAGTTGTTTCAAGGGGACTAACACCTGGACTGTGGCATGCCGGAGGGGGATCCATGGAAAAACTCCCATGGAAATTGATGCAGAGTCTGGTTTTAATCCATAAAGGGCATAAATCACATAACATTCCTAAATCACAATGGATATGGATTGACACCTGACATATGACATATTGACACCTTGACATATGGATTGACACCTGTCTTCAGAGACCCTGATACACACTGACACAGAGCAGAATAGGGACTGTTCCCCCTACATAGGGTCACTTGGCAGATATGGATTGACACCTGTCCTCAGGGACCCTGATACACACTGACACAGAGCAGAATAGGGACTGTTGCCCCTACATAGGGTCACTTGGCAGATATGTATTGACACCTGTCCTCAGAGACCCTGATACACACTGACACAGAGCAGAATAGGGACTGTTCCCCCTACATAGGGTAACTTGGCAGATATGGATTGACACCTGTCCTCAGGGACCCTGATACACACTGACACATAGCAGAATAGGGACTGTTCCCCCTACATAGGGTCACTTGGCAGATATGGATTGACACCTGTCCTCAGGGACCCTGATACACACTAACACAGAGCAGAATAGGGACTGTTCCTCCTACATAGGGTCACTTGGCAGATATGGAATGACACCTGTCCTCAGGGACCCTGATATACACTGACATAGAGCATAATAGGGACTGTTCTTCCTACATAGGATCACTTGGCAGATATGGATTGACACCTGTCCTCAGAGACCCTGATACACACTGACACAGAGCAGAATAGGGAATATTCACTAAATGCCAAACATTGTTATACAGAGGAATATTCAGTAAATAAGGATAAGGGGGGGGGGACCTACTGTCCTCCCCCCAGCCCCCACCCCTGCGCGGTGGGTGGGGGCCATAAATCACAATGGGGGGACCTACTGTCCTCCCGCCCGCCCCCACCCGTGAGCGGTGGGTGGGGGCCATAAAAATAATGAGGGGGGGGACCTACTGTATGATGTTGTATCGATCAGGTAGTGTAAGGGTTACGCCCGCTTCACAGTGACAGACCAAACTCCCCGTTTAACCTCCTCAAGGCCACCTTCCTCCTCTGACTCCTCTTCTTCAGACTCCTCTCTCTGCGTTGCCTCTCTCTGCGTTATTATAAGGTGTGTTAAGTAGTACTATTCTTATCAGTTTAATCCCTGTTACGAATAGAGGACTATTTCCTTGTTTCGCCAAACCCCTTCAAAGATGGAAAAAGCGGTATGAGTGGAAGAAACAAGGAAATGTGGTCAGGTGGTGGTGCCAGCCCCACCGAGGGCTTGTACCCAGGTATGCTATCAAACTGAAAAAATAAAAAATCTCCCAAGAAGGAGATCTAAAACTGGCATGGGAAAAGGTTAGACAACTATAATAAAGTGATACCTACAAATCCTAGTGAGCATAGGTGTATAATAGAGGGAGAAAGGGAAAGCAGAGTAATGCTTCCTAATACCGTGGTTAGTACCCTTTGTGAAAGTAAATTGAGTAATGGACAAAAGTCTTTATTGGATCATTTATAAATAACAAAGGGATACTATACTCATTCACCTATAGTGGCTAATTGTGTAATAATGGTAATACTATTACCTATTATATAATATTGCCAGGGGCAAGGAAATTCCCTCTAAATAGATGGGTATAGGCAGAGAGTATGGAGACCGGAGTGATGCTGTCATAAAAAGTGTCAATAAGGTGATATAAAGTTAAATGTATCACAGACACACAGCCACCCTTTCTCTTAGCTAGTTTCCAGAAATGCTGGATAGGTAGAAGGGCTACAAAGACTCAGAGAGATCTAAGAATAATCCTCTAAACTAGAAAACACAAAATACCAAGCAGTGAGTTTAGAGTGTAAAAAACATCAAACCAAACTTGATATAGGTGCAGCGCTAAAAAGTGTAGTATAAATATTCCTTATGCACTTACCCCTTACAATAGGCACGGGGTGTACATGAAAAATAAGCAAAGGAGATATATAGAGTAGTACTGTCAGATGACTTAGTATTAAAGTAAATGATATAAAAGGGGAAACTCACATTGTCAAGAGCCTTTTATAAGGATATAGGCTCTAAACACATCAGCCAACGTGCCTTTTAAGGTAGGCAGTAACACCTAGGGATAGAGGATGCTCCTTTCTTCCCTCTGTCCGTGGATATTATCTCCAAAATAGAACACAAAAGAAAATTCCTTGTGCAGATTTATCTTCAATCAAGTGGTGTGGAACAACAAATATAAGTTCAGTGCTCACCTTTTATGGAGCCTTTTGGGGACTGGCTCTAAGTACTGCAGACATCAGTGTCAATTTAGAGGTGACACTTCCCTCAAACGGATACCAGATATATGGAGGAGATGGAGTATATGTATTTAAAATTTACATTTATTATATCAAAAAAATATAAAATACATACAAAGTAGCATGCATAAATATAGCACTAGTAGCAAGTCCAAACTCCTCTTCTCTCAGAAACGCGTTTCGACGTCCTCTTCGGCTTCCTCAGTCTGTGTTGGTGAGTCTGCTGGTATCCGATTTTTAAATCTTCCACTCGCGCCTTTTTTCCGTCCTGCAGCTGAATTTCATTTCCGGTTAGATGCCGTCGCGTCACTTCCGGTTCGGCTTGTGTTGCCGATATGTCATTTCCGGGCTCTGGTTGTTCCTACAACTCCCGGCATGCTTCAGTTTATACCTCCGATTTTCTGATATCTGGATTTAGGAAATGAGCTATGCGAGAACAAGTCCTTTACCATTGCTCAAGGAATGAAATATAGTTAGTGTATTATATAAATCTCTATTCAGGACAATCAGTTTAATAATAATCATATATGAAATATCAAAATGCGTTGAGGTATAAATATAATATAATCATTCATATTTCAACAGGAGTAACAAATACTCTTAAGTGTGGGGGAGACAAAAATATAAAGATGCTATAAAAATGCTGATTGCTTCTTAAACATACAGTAGTCAATGTATTTAAAATTTACCTAAAAAATAAATAGAAATAAATATTATAAAAAAATATTATAAAAAATGACATAACTCAAAATCAACATTAAGGCCAAACGGGACAAGGGTATTAAGGTTAAAAATCCATTTCATTTCTGTTTGGCCAAGTTTCTTAATTGCATCTTCTCCTCTCCAATTTGTCTCCACCTTCTCAATAGCAAAAAACTTTAAAAGACTAGGGTCACTATTATGTAGTGTTTTAAAATGGAGGGATACATTATGCTTTTCATAACCTTTTCTGATATTTCTTACGTGTTCACTGATACGTACATGTAGGGAGCGTTTTGTTCTCCCCACATAATACAGATCACATGGGCACTGCAGGATATAGATGACCTTTTTAGAAAAACATGTAGTCATAGTCCTCAATCTATATTCCTTTTTATTATGCGGATCTTCAAAGGAGTGGTGTCTCTTGCTGCTGTTAGTGCCCCTGCAGGCCAGACACTGTCCGCACCCAAAGAAACCTAGCTTTTGAAAAAAAGGAGTTGGATTTTTTTCTTTAATGTGGTTTTTAGTTAAAAAACATTTTAAATTCGGAGCACCTCTGTATACAATTTTAGGCTGGTCTGGTAGTATACTATACAGCATGGGGTCATTCCTTAAAAGGGGCCAGTATTTTTTTATTGTTTCGCATAGCTCATTTCCTAAATCCAGATATCAGAAAATCGGAGGTATAAACTGAAGCATGCCGGGAGTTGTAGGAACAACCACAGCCCGGAAATGACATATCGGCAACACAAGCCGAACCGGAAGTGACGCGACGGCATCTAACCGGAAATGAAATTCAGCTGCAGGACGGAAAAAAGGCGCGAGTGGAAGATTTAAAAATCGGATACCAGCAGACTCACCAACACAGAATGAGGAAGCCGAAAAGGACGGCGAAACGCGTTTCTGAGAGAAGAGGAGTTTGGACTTGCTACTAGTGCTATATTTATGCATGCTACTTTGTATGTATTTTATATTTTTTTGATATAATAAATGTAAATTTTAAGTACATATACTCCATCTCCTCCATATATCTGGTATCCGTTTGAGGGAAGTGTCACCTCTAAACTGACACTGATGTCTGCAGTACTTAGAGCCAGTCCCCAAAAGGCTCCATAAAAGGTGAGCACTGAACTTATATTTGTTGTTCCACACCACTTGATTGAAGATAAATCTGCACAAGGAATTTTCTTTTGTGTTCTATTTTGGAGATAATATCCACGGACAGAGGGAAGAAAGGAGCATCCTCTATCCCTAGGTGTTACTGCCTACCTTAAAAGGCACGTTGGCTGATGTGTTTAGAGCCTATATCCTTATAAAAGGCTCTTGACAATGTGAGTTTCCCCTTTTATATCATTTACTCTAATACTAAGTCATCTGACAGTACTACTCTATATATCTCCTTTGCTTATTTTTCATGTACACCCCGTGCCTATTGTAAGGGGTAAGTGCATAAGGAATATTTATACTACACTTTTTAGCGCTGCACCTATATCAAGTTTGGTTTGATGTTTTTTACACTCTAAACTCACTGCTTGGTATTTTGTGTTTTTTGGTTTCACTGTTATAGTGGTTTTGGAGTATCCACTAAAAGTGCATATAGCAGCTATACCGAATAATCTGCACCAAATAAGTGTTAAGCGCCTTATAATCCTCTAAACTAGCCCTAATCTCCTTAAACACCTTCAAGGGTGTTGTAAACTAAAGCTCAATCTAAAAGTTTAGATGACTGCCTGATTTCCCATCACAGATGCTGGCTAGGAATAACACTGTGCAAGACAAAGAGTGGGTCTAAGTGCCCATAGTGCAGTAAAGTGTCCGTAGTGAAGTGAAAAAGAGAATAACGAGATCAGGGGACGTGTTTATGGCATCAATTTTAAGAACCGGAAGATGGAAAAAGATGCTTGGTTGGTCCTCCTACTTCAAATTTGGGGCGCTGCGCGTGCAATCTAATGTGCCACCAGATAGGAGTGGTGTGTTAAGTAGTACTATTCCTATCAGTTTAATCCCTGTTATGTGTCTTTTTTTTGGTTTGGGTTTTGAAGCCAGAGTGCAGCACCAGAGGCCCGAAAAATTAGGCATGTACACATGCCTGAAAAATTAGGTATTGTTGCAGCCGCTGCTGTAGCAGCGGCCAAAAAAATAGATGTTTGTTTCCCAGGCAGAAAGTGCCCTAAAACATTGCGGCTTGAACCCTAGTCGGTGGCGGATAAGTCACGCAAGTCAACCGGCATTCAGAGCTAAAATACAGCAGCGTGTGGACCATTTTTAGCCCAAGGCAGCTCATCTCATCAGGTCTTTTTTAGTCGAATGTATCGCCCACTGTCAGTCCCTTCGGGATCCATCCCTCATTCATCTTAATAAAGGTGAGGTAATCTAGACTTTTTTGACCTAGGCAACTTCTCTTCTCAGTGACAATACCTCCTGCTACACCGAAGGTCCTTTCTGACAGGACACTTGAAGCGGGGCAGGCCAGAAGTTCTATCGCAAATTGGGATAGCTCAGGCCACAGGTCAAGCCTGCACGCCCAGTAGTGAAGGGGTTCATCACTCCTCAGAGTGTCGATATGTGCAGTTAAGGCGAGGTAGTTTGCTACCTGTCGGTCGAGTCGTTCTCTGAGGGTGGATCCTGAAGGGCTGTGGCGATGCGTAGGACTTAAAAAGCTCCGCATGTCCTCCATCAACAACACGTCTGTAAAGCATCCTGTCCTTGCCGGTGTGGTCGTGGGAGGAGGAGGATTACTTTCACCTCTTCCCCTGTTAGATTCCCGTTGTGCTGTGACATCACCCTTATACGCTGTATAAAGCATACTTTTTAATTTATTTTGCAAATGCTGCATCCTTTCTGACTTGTTGTAATTTGGTAACATTTCAGCCACTTTCTGCTTATACTTGAGGTCTAGTAGCGTGGACACCCAGTACAGGTTGTTCTCCTTCAGCCTTTTTATACGAGGATCCCTCAACAGGCACGACAGCATGAAAGACCCCATTTGCACAAGGTTGGATGCCGAGCTACTCATTTCCCGTTCCTCCTCCTCAGTGATCTCAATGAAGGTATGTTCTTCCCCCCAGCCACGTACAATACCACGGGTACCAGATAGGTGAAAATGAGCACCCTGGGATGCCTGTTGTGGTTGGTCTTCCTCTTCCTCCTCAAAGCCACATTCCTCCTCTGACTCCTCTTCCTCACAATCCTCTTCCAGCGTTGCCGCAGGTCCAGCAAGCGATGCTGATAAGGCTGTTTCTGGTGGTGATGGTGACCACAACTCTTCCTCTTCCTCTTCACGCTCATCTACGGCCTGATCCAGCACTCTTCGCAGTGCACGCTCAAGGAAGAAAACAAATGGTATGATGTCGCTGATGGTGCCTTCGGTGCGACTGACTAGGTTTGTCCCCTCCTCAAAAGGACGCATGAGCCTACAGGCATTGCGCATGAGCGTCCAGTAACGTGGCAAAAAAAAACCCAGCTCCCCAGAGGCTGTCCTAGCACCCCGGTCATACAAATATTCATTAACGGCTTTTTCTTGTTGGAGCAGGCGGTCGAACATTAGGAGTGTTGAATTCCAACATGTCGGGCTGTCGCAAATCAAGCGCCTCACTGGCAGGTTATTTCGCCGCTGGATATCTGCAAAGTGCGCCATGGCCATGTAGGAACGCCTGAAATGGCCACACAAGTCCTGTAAGCCTGTGTACTTATGCAAAAAGCGTTGTACGATCAGATTACACACATGTGCCATGCACGGCACATGTGTCAACTTGCCCAACTTCAATGCCGCCAACAAATTTGTTCCGTTGTCACAAACTACTTTGCCGATCTCCAGTTGCTGCGGAGTCAGCCACTTTTCCACCTGTGCGTTCAGGGCGGACAGGAGTGCTTGTCCGGTGTGACTCTCTGCTTTCAAGCAAGTCAAACCCAAGACGGCGTGATACTGCCGTATCCAGGATGTGGAATAGTACCTGGGGAGCTGGTGATGTAGAGCGAGACGCAGCAGCAGAAGAGGACTCAGCCGAGGAGGTTATGGAAGAGGATGGAGTAGGAGGAGTAGAGGAGGTGGCAGCAGGCCTGCCTGCAAGTCGTGGAGGTGTCACCAACTCCTCTGCAGAGCCACGCATTCCATGCTTGGCAGCCGTCAGCAGGTTTACCCAATGCGCAGTGTAGGTGATATACCTGCCCTGACCATGCTTTGCAGACCAGGTATCAGTGGTCAGATGGACCCTTGCCCCAACACTGTGTGCCAGACATGCCATTACTTCCTTTTGCACAATCGAGTACAGGTTGGGGATTGCCTTTTCTGAAAAGAAATTTCGGCCGGGTACCTTCCACTGCGGTGTCCCAATAGCTACAAATTTGAACACCTCAGACTCCACCAGCTTGTATGGTAAAAGCTGGCGGGCTAATAGTTCAGACAAGCCAGCTGTCAGACGCCGGGCAAGGGGGTGACTTTCTGACATTGGCTTCTTACGCTCAAACATGTCCTTGACAGACACCTGACTGTGGGCAGATGAGCGGGAACTGCTCAAGGCGAGAGATGGAGTGGCGGATGGTTGAGAGGGGGCAAGGAGGACAGCAGTGGTTGATGTGGCTGAAGATGCTGGACCAGGAGGAGGATGGCGGCTTTGAGTCTGTGTGCTGCTTGTACTCATGTGTTGATCCCATAGGCATTTGTGATGTGCGATCATGTGCCTACGCAAAGCGGTTGTACCTAGGTGGGTGTTGGACTTCCCACGACTCAGTTTCTTTTGGAACAGGTTGTAAATGGCATCGCTGTTGTCAGAGGCAGTCACACAAAAAAAATTCCACACTGCTGAGCTCTGCAATTACGGCATTTTGGTGGTGGACACAGCATGCGTTGATTGGCGTGCTGTCGGGCTGTCCCCGGGTGCCGATACATGCTGTCTGACTGTGCCACTAACTCCTTGCAACGACCTCCCCCTGCTTCCAACTCGTCTCCTCCTCGTCTCTATCTCCCCATCTGAATTTTCGCCCTGTTCTTCTTCTTGCCGAGCGGGCACCCACGTGACATCCATGGACGCATCGTCATCATCAACCGCTTCACTTGTATCTGACAACTCAGCAAAGGAAGCAGCAGCGGGTACAACATCATCATCATCACACCGTACGTCCATGTGTGTAATGCTGCCTGACGGAGACATATCCCTGTTATCTACATCCTCTGGTAATAATGGTTGCGCATCACTCATTTCTTCAAACGGATGTGTAAATAACTCCTCTGACAGATAAAGTGAAGCGGCTGTGGTGCTAGTGTTGGTGGTGGCGGCAGGCAGGTGAGTGGTATCTTGAGAGGTGCCCGAAGCTAAGTTGGAGGAGGATGGTGCGTCAAGGTTCCAAGCGGAAGCTGTAGAAGATTGGGTGTCCTGTGTTAGCCAGTCAACTATGTCCTCAGGACTTTTCAAGTTCAGGGTACGTGGCCTCTGAAAACTGGACATTATTCTAGGGCAAAAGGGAATCACAGCACCACGACCACGACGGCCCCTGTGGTGTGGCCTGCCTCTGCCTGTCATTTTTTTTTGGATTAGTGGTACTATGCGTGCAAGCTACTGTGAGACCAGATATGAGTGGCACTGTGCAGTGGCAGAGGTTGGCAGAGTAGACGCTGTAGGCCTGACACACCCGCTTGAAGACAACTAACTGCTATTCAATCTATAACAGTGAAAAAAGTTTTTGGGTTTTTAAATGCACGCTATTGTGACACCAGATATGAGTGGCACTGTGCACTGGCAGAGGTTGGCAGAGTAGACGCTGTAGGCCTGACACATCCGCTTGAAGACAACTAACTGCTATTCAATCTATAACAGTGAAAAAAGTTTTTGGGTTTTTAAATGCACGCTATTGTGACACCAGATATGAGTGGCACTTTGCACTGGCAGAGGTTGGCAGAGTAGACGCTGTAGGCCTGACACACCCACTTGCAGAAAACTAACTGCTATTCAATCTATAACAGTGAAAAATGTTTTTTGGTTTTTAAATACACGCTATTGTGAGACCAGATATGAGTGGCACTGTGCAGTGGCAGAGGTTGGCAGAGTACATGCTGTAGGCCTGACACACACACTTGAAGACAACTAACTGCTATTCAATCTATAACAGTGTAAAAAAAAATTGGGTTTTAAATGCACGCTATTGTGACACCAGATATGAGTGGCAATGTGCACTGGCAGAGGTTGGCAGAGTACACGCTGTAGGCCTGACACCCGCTTGGAGACAACTAACTGCTATTCAATCTATAACAGTGAAAAAAAATTTTGGGTTTTTAAATGCACGCTATTGTGACACCAGATATGAGTGGCACTGTGCACTGGCAGAGGTTGGCAGAGTACACGCTGTAGGCCTGACACCCGCTTGCAGACAACTAACTGCTATTCAATCTATAACAGTGAAAAAAAATTGGGGGGTTTTAAATGCACGCTATTGTGACACCAGATATGAGTGGCACTGTGCACTGGCAGAGGTTGGCAGAGTACACGCTGTAGGCCTGACACCCGCTTGCAGACAACTAACTGCTATTCAATCTATAACAGTGAAAAAAGTTTTTTGGTTTTTTAATGCAATCTATTGCGACACCAGATAAGAGTGGCACTGTGCACTGGCAGAGGTTGGCAGAGTACACGCTGTAGGCCTGACACACACTTATGAAGGACCCTGACTGCTATTTTATTACAGTCAAAAAAGTTTTTTGGTTTTTAAATGCATGCTATTGTGACACCAGATAAGAGTGGCAATGTGCACTGGCAGAGGTTGGCAGAGTAGACGCTGTAGGCCTGACACACCCGCTTGAAGACAACTAACTGCTACTCAATCTATAACAGTGAAAAAAGTTTTTGGGTTTTTAAATGCATGCTATTGTGACACCAGATAAGAGTGGCACTGTGCACTGGCAGAGGTTGGCAGAGTACACGCTGTAGGCCTAACACACACTTATGAAGGACACTGACTGCTATTATATTACAGTCAAAAACTTTTTTTGTTTTTAAATGCACGCTTTTGTGACACCAGATATGAGTGGCACTGTGCACTGGCAGAGGTTGGCAGAGTACACGCTGTAGGCCTGACACCCGCTTGCAGACAACTAACTGCTATTCAATCTATAACAGTGAAAAAAGTTTTTGGGTTTTTAAATGCACGCTATTGTGACACCAGATATGAGTGGCACTGTGCACTGGCAGAGGTTGGCAGAGTAGACGCTGTAGGCCTGACACACACGCTTGAAGACAACTAACTGCTATTCAATCTATAACAGTGAAAAATATTTTTTTCTTTTTAAATGCACGCTATTGTGACACCAGATATGAGTGGCACTGTGCACTGGCAGAGGTTGGCAGAGTACACGCTGTAGGCCTGACACACAGACGCTTGCAGACAACTAACTGTTATTCAATCTATTACAGTGAAAAAAAAATTGTTTTTAAATGCAAGCTATTGTGACACCAGATATGAGTGGTGGCACTGGGCAAGTGGGCACAGTATCCACTGTGAGCCTGACACAGAAGCTGGCAGGCAGGCAACTGCAATTAGATTACACAGGAAAAAAAAGCAGACTGATATTCTAGCCCTAAAAAGGGCTTTTTGGGGTGCTGTCCTTACAGCAGAGATCAGATGAGTCCTTCAGGACTGTAGTGGACACTGTATACACTAGCCTAGCTATCCATTTCCCTATCAAATGAGCAGCAGCTACACTTTCCCTCCTCTATCTAAGAATGCAGCTTCAGAATGAATCTAAAATGGATGCTGTACAGGAGGTGGGAGGGTCTGGAAGGGAGGTTCTGCTGCTGATTGGCTGGAATGTGTCTGCTGACTGTGAGGCACAGGGTCAAAGTTTACTCAATGGGGGCGGATCGAACCGCGCATATGTTCGCCCGCCGTGGCGCCAGCGAACAGTTCGGTACATCACTATTGGTTATGTTTATTTTCTATATAATTACAAGCAGAAAATGAATGTGGACATAGATCTTTTTAACCTAAAATGTTGAAGTGTTTTTACTAATGAAATAATGAGACTGACATTCCTAAGAGGAATTATGCAACGCTATTAGCTATTGGTGTTCTAATTCTTGTCTTCTTTAAGCAGTAGTAAGTGATTTGATTGTAATGTACCCTTCATTTTTAAAATCTGTACTACTTTGGCTAAAGAATTTGTGAGAAAAATATCTACAATCTACTATTAATGTTTCATTTTCAAAAAATACTGTTGTTACATAGAGCACATACTTCTGTTCATTTTCTAAAACATTTTAGCCAATTTCTAAAGAATACATAAAATCTAAATCCCTTTAGGTTTTATTTCCTATTAACAATATACATTCTAATTTATATTAATAATTATGCTAATACATTAACTTTTGTAATAAGTGATTGAATAAACAATTTTGGACAGATTCTTTTAGACTGTACTGAAACTTGGCAATACTTAAAAACCTCCAGTTATGTCAATGTGCATAGGGATTTGGGGAAGAGCGCAGGTAACTGTTCGGTTTTTGTTGTTTGTATTTGGGCTGATGAATACTGTAGCCATTGTCTCTGCCCAGGAGTAGACGGAGTTTATAAACAGGGCTTCATTTTGTATGTATGAGACTTAGTGAGGGCCTATTGATTGAGTGTATGTCTTTACATTAATTTAGTGAATTAAGATCAAAATATTGAGGTTCATTTTTCAACATGAATTATAAGTCTTAGGTTATAGTGGTTTTGGTGCTTAGAGACAGTGGCGTCACTAGGGGGGGAGGGGGGGCATGGCCCCCCCTAGATCAGACTGTGCCACCCTTTGTGCCCCCCCCAATTGAAAGTGAACTTACTGCTCGCTGGGCTCCCTCCATTATACTGAGAGCCCAGCCCCTGAGCAGATGGATCCTGCAGGCAGGGGAATTCCCCTGCCTGTAAACACAGACAGACACTGGAGGGAGGAGGGAGCAAGCTGTGTTTACAGTGCACTGCTATCCTGGCCCCCCTAGCAGAAACAAAGGGGAGACTTCCTGCAGGCTGGAGAATGGTTCCTCCTCCACAGCACTAGAAGTCTCCCCTTCAGTGAGACGTCCTGCTCCCTCCTCCCTCCAGTGTCTTTACAGGGGGATTCCCTTGCCTGCAGGATCTGCTCAGAGGCTGGGCTTTTAGTAACATGGAGGGAGCCCAGCGAGCAGTAAGTTCAGAATGGATCCTCCTCCACAGCACTAGCACAGGTATGGCCCACATGGAGCCCAAGGGGGCTGATTGTGTGTGTGTGTATAAAGTGTGACTAAACTGGTGTGAGTGACATTGCGTGTGTATAGTTCAGTAAGAGTGTGTGTTAGTGAGAGTGTGAGACATTGTGTGTGTGTGTGTGTGTGTGTATACTGAATAGTGTGTGTTAGTGAGAGTGTGAGACATTGTGTGTGTGTGTATACTGAATAGTGTGTGTTAGTGAGAGTGTGAGACATTGTGTGTGTGTATACTGAATAGTGTGTGTTAGTGAGAGTGTGAGACATTGTGTGTGTGTATACTGAATAGTGTGTGTTAGTGAGAGTGTGAGACATTGTGTGTATGTCTATACTGAATAGTGTGTGTTAGTGAGAGTGTGAGACATTGTGTGTGTATACTGAATAGTGTGTGTTAGTGAGAGTGTGAGACATTGTGTGTGTGTATACTGAATAGTGTGTGTTAGTGAGATTGTGGCACATTGTGTGTATACTTAATAGTGAGTGTTAGTGGGAGTGTGTGACATTGTGTGTATACTTAATAGTGTGTGTCAGTGACATTGTGTGTACACGTAATAATAATGTGTTAGTATGTGACATTGTGTGTATACTTAATAATAGTGTGTGTTAGTGAGAGTGTCAGTGACATTGTGTATATACTTAATAAATGTGTGTTAGTGGGAGTGTGTGACGTGTGTATACTTCAGTAAGAGTGTATGTTAGAGTGTGTAAGTGACATTGTTTGCGAGTGACTATGCGACCAATTATATTCATAATACATTTGATAGATTATAATAAAAAAAATGTTTCTTACAGTGAACCTGTCAGACAGGTTCACTGTAACATTAACACAAACCCATTACTATAAATTAAATCCCACAATATTATAAATAAAATCCCACCAAATGAATGAAAATGTTATTATCACAGCTATAAATTATATATTTCATGTAAAATGTATGTATTACAGACATCCCAACATGCAAAAATGCATTTCAGGGAGGTGGCTTCACAAGTTACTACGCCACCACCGTGCGGTCACTCCAACTCCCCCTGACATGCTTGTGCTCACTCTCCCCCCTCCACCAACACACACAGACACACAGATACGCGTACTGGCACATACACACACTCTGGCACATACACACTGACACACAGATACACACATTGAAACGCACACTGGCACATACATTCAGATACACACACTGAAACACACACAGATACACACACATATTGACATGCACAGAAGTCATACTTTATAGATTTGATTGTGTGTGTGATTTCCGGGATATTGTGTATGATCTGCGGGTGTCAGGAAACCGCATTCAACATGCGAGAGTCTCCCTGAACTACCGAGAGACTTGGGATGTCTGGTATTTGGCAGTATGTGTGTATGTATGTATGTATGTATGTATTAGGCAGTGTGCGTGTATGGATGTATGTATTAGGCAATATATGTATTGTGCAATATGTGTGTGCAGATGGATGTATTAGGCAGTATGTGTGAATGGATGTAAGTATTCAGTGAGCATGTATTAGGCAGTGTGTGTGTATGGGTGTATGTATTAGGCAATATATGTATTGTGCAATATGTGTGTGCAGATGGATGTATTAGGCAGTATGTGTGTATGGATGTAAGTATTCAGTGAGCATGTATTAGGCAGTGTGCGTTCATGGGTCTATGTATTAGGCAATATGTGTGTATAAATGGATGGATGGATGTATTAGGCAGTGTGTGTGTATATGTATTAGGCAATATGTGTGTATAAATGTATGGATGGATGTATTAGGCAGTGTGTGTGTATATGTATCAGGCAATATGTGTGTATAAATGTATGGATGGATGTATTAGGCAGTGTGTGTGCATGGGTGTGTATGTATTAGGCAATATGTGTGCAGGAGCAGAGCAAACAGAGAGGAGCAGAACAAGCAGAGAAGAGGCAGCACAGAGCAAGTAGAGAGGAGCAGAGAGGACAAGAGCAGAGCAAGCAGAGAGAGGCAGAGCAAGTAGAGAGGAGCGGAGCAGAGTAAGTAGAGAAAAGCAGAGCAAGTCAAGAGTAGCGGAGCAGAGCAAGCAGAGAGAGGCAGAGCAAGCAGAGCGGAGCAGAGCAAGTAGAGAAAAGCAGAGCAAGTCGAGAGTAGCGGAGCAGAGCAAGCAGAGAGGAGTAAAAGCAGACCATGCAAAAAGAAGCACAGCATGCAGAAAAGAGGCAGAGCAGAGCAAGCAGAGAGGAGGCAAAGTAGAGAGCAGCACCGCTGAGCAAGCAGAGAGAAGCAGAGCAAGTCGAGAGTAGCGGAGCAGAGTAAGCAGAGAGGAGTGGAGCAGAGCATGCAAATAGAAGCACAGCATGCAGAGTGGAGGTAGAGCAGAGCAAGCCAAGAGGAGCAGTGCAAAGGAGGCAGAACAGAGCAAGCAGAGAGGAGCAGGTATTGTGGCCCGCGGCCTCTGCCACATCTAGGTTCTGAGAAAAGTGAATTAATTGCACTGATTACAGTGAGTGGTGTGAGTGTGACAAAGGTTACTTACTCTTGATTGCAGACAGTGAGTGGTATGACAGTGGCACTTACTCCTGAGATTGCAGACAGTGTTGTGACAGTGTCACCTTACTTACCAGAGATTGCAAACAGTTTGCAGTGCGGCCCCATATAAGGTGTGAAACCTTACCTACCTGAGAGTGCAATTTGCAGAGGGACTGAGTGAGCGGAGCAGACACTCCAGACAGTGGCACTACTACTGTAAGTAACGTGAACTTTAATTGCAGCTTTTGACTAAATTATATGTATGTAACCAGGATTCCATATTGTGAGCATGAAAATGAAACAAGTCATTTTAGTTTGTGTTGGTATAGTATTCACCAACTATAGGTCAGGGCACAAACCATTTTTAATTTTATTAAAGACACGGAGGCTCATATTATGCATAACTCTTTCTTTATTTCCTCAGCAGCAAAGATAGAGGAATAGAAATATTATCAAAATGAAAGAAAAAACTGTATAGGCACATAGGCAACCAATCACAAAATAGAGGAAGTAACTATATAAGTCCTGTGTCTCCCACAATCCCCCTCTTTCTTTGCTGCTTCCTCAGACAGATACGTGTTTTGCTCTTGCTTCTCACATGTTGTTCTGATTTGTTTATGATATTTCATTTGTTTTATTGCATTTGTTATTTCATTCATTGATATTTGCATTGTTGTGTGCTTGTTTTACATCTTTAGTGTGCCTCAGGGATCCCTGGGGTTTTTCCCTCCTTACCGGGGGGTCCTCTCCCTGCCCTCCCCTGCTCCCCGTGTCTCTCGCGGGTGCCGGCGGTGATTTTCTGCCGCGGCCGTTCCTTCTTTCGCGACCGCGGCTGCGTGCACTCCCCTACCCGCACACGGGCTGCCCGCGCGGGCAGAGTGCACGCGCCCCTTCCCCCGACGGGTGCCCGGCCGCGAGCGCTTCCCTCGCGTGCGGCGGCCATTTTGGGCGGACCTCCACGCGGTCTGCATTTTGGGTTGCCATGCGGTCGGTCGCCTCGCTCTCCTCTGGGTCCCCCTGAGCACACTAACGGTCTGATTCTTTTGTTCTCTACTCTGCTGTGGGTTAATCAACCCTTCAGTTCTTTTCTACTCTGCTTCAATTGTTTCTGGGGACTTTAACATGGAGAATGCTGAGGGTGCTATGGCCTCTCAAGAATTTCAGGCCCTGCTAGAGGCCACTATGGCTTATTCACTACAGAAGGCTATTGCCTCAGCCATGGGGGCTGTCTCCTCCTCCTTTACCCACTCCCTGCATTCTATGGTATTGCCTGCACTTGCCACCCCGGCCCCCCAGGGTGAGGGGTCCCCTTCCACTGCTCAGACCGTGCCTGGGGCCCGTAAGGCAAAGACCAAGTCTAAAAATGTCGGCTCCCACTCTTCGATGCAGGTGCTACCTGCCATGACTGACACGCTGGAGGCGGTCACAGATAGCGCGCACCCCACGCGCAAAAGAGCCCCTGGCCGGGCTAAAAAGGCTAGATTATGGAAACGGGCTAGAGCCCTGGATGATGGGTCGGATACCGACCGGAGTGTGGAGGACGAATCCGACTTTATGGGATATGATTCCTTTTATGAGGGTGAATCTGGCGAGGATTTGCCCCTTACGGGCGTGACCCCCCTCTGGTTCCTCTGCCAAGGCCCGGGGCCAATTATTGGACCCCTCTGGGGATACCAGGGCGATTCTTGACCCACAGGGTAACCCTGTTCGACCCAGAGGACCTGCAGCACCCCCGGTCCGCTGGATGGGTACCCCCAGATCATATTGCCCAATATGTGGCTAAGCGTATTCACACCCCACTTTCTAAAGAAGGCCGCAATAAACTGCGCGCCGAATGCCCAAGACCTTCCCTCCCGGGCGCTGCCGGTAAAACCCCGGACATTGACCCCCAGATTGCCCAGTTCCTCAATAAGTCGGGCTGAAAAACCCAAGAAGGGTCTTGACCACTCCCTGAAGGGATGCCAGGACAAGATTCTGGATACTCTAGGGCCCCTATCAAAGCTATACGAGCTTCTCGATGCCGCCAGAACTGGGGACTCAGTTTTAGACGTGGACGTGGCCATTGGATGGGTCCAACGGGCTATATGCCTGCTGGGGAATGCTAATACAGCTATGTCCTCCGAGAGGCGTAAGGCAATCCTCCTGAAGATCGACCCCAAATTGGCCGCTATGACAGTGGCAGAACCTGACCCGACTGAGGAGGGCTTGCTGTTCGGCTCCTCCTTCGTAAAGGACATGGGCTCTTATGTAAAGACCTTTACGCCAATTGATAAGGCGCAGGCGAACATGAAACGCGCGTTCCAGATACCCCCGCGGTGGCACTCCCAACAGACGTCCTTACGGTGAGCACCCTTTCTTCCCCTCTCGCTCAGGTTCGGGTAGCGGGGAGGCTGGCCTTGTTTTACCACGGGTGGGCAGCTATAACCTAAGATGCTTGGGTACTGCAGTGCGTAAGGGGATATCGCCTGGAGTTTGTTTCCATGCCTGTCCAGTTTTTCCCCCCAGGGAACTGTCTCTTCCGCCAGATCAGGACGAGATGATTTCCGCGGAAGTCGTGGAAATGTTGTCCAAGGGCGCAATAGAGGAATTGCCGTTCACCGCAAGAGGCTTTACGAGCAATTTGTTCCTGGTGCTGAAGAAAGGGGGTGGGGTTCACCCTGTGATAAATCTTCGCCCACTCAATGCTTTCCTTCGTTACCAACACTTCCAGATGGAGGGTATACACTGCCTCAGAGACCTTCTACGCCAGCTGGCCAAGCTGGACCTGAAGGACGCTTACTTCATGGTCCCCATTGCTTCCGACTACAGGGACTATCTCCATTTCACATGGCACGGACGACGTTGGTGCTTCACCTGCCTGCCTTTCGCTCTCTCCTCTGCTCCTTGGTGCTTCACCAAGATCATGAAGTCGGTGGTGGCATTCCTCCGAACCCGGGGGTTTCGCCTCATTATTTACCTGGACGACATTCTGATTTTGTCCCAATCAAGAGAGGATCTCCTCCTGCACCTGGAATGGACGACCAGCCTTTTGCAAGGGTTGGGATTTCTGATCAACTGGGACAAATCGGTCCTGATCCCCGCCCAGTCCATAGAGTTCCTGGGCTTCAAAGTGGATTCCGTCCAACAGTATCTATTCCTGCCGGGTTCCAAGATGAAAGCCATCCAGAAGGAAATCCGGAGGGCTCTTCGTGTCTCGGACTTGTCCATCAGACAACTGGCGAGAATTATTGGCCTTCTCGCGGCCTCTATTCAGGCGATCTTCCCGGGTCCGCTACATTACCGAGCCCTTCAGCGGCTCAAAGGGTCACACCTTCGGTCGGGTCACTCCTACGAATCTCGGATACGCTTGGACACGGAGTCCAGAGACGAGTTGGTGTGGTGGTTGGCACACATGGAGGCATGGAACGGGAGAGCCATTTTCGGTTCTGTCCCAGATGTGGTGATACAGTCCGATGCCAGCTTGCACGGCTGGGGTGCTCGTTGTGGCGACGTTTCCACAGGCGGCAGATGGTCCGACATAGAGAAGTTGTTACACATCAACTGCTTTGAACTCCTGGCAGGGGCCTTCGCGATCCGCAGCCTTACCCCAGGACGGGCAAATTGCTGCGTTCTTCTCAAGTTGGACAACGTGTCGGCGGTCCGTTACATAAATCACCTAGGGGGTACCAAATCCAAGATGTTGGCGATTCTAGCAAAAGATTTCTGGCAGTTCTGCCTCTACAACAACGTCTCGGTGACGGCAGAACACATCCCGGGTCTGGACAATTCGGGAGCGGATTGGAATTCCAGATACTTAAGAGACTCTGGGGATTGGCGTTTACATGCTTCTGTGTTCCAGAGCCTAGTCAGGTTGTGGGGGAGATTCAGGATAGATCTAATCGCATCGCGACTGAACATTCAGCTACCGAAGTTCTACAGTTGGAGGCCGGGCCCGGCAGCGGTAGCGACGGATGCCTTTCTCCAGGAATGGCCGCGGGGTCATCTATACGCCTTTCCCCCATTCAACATGATCGCACGCACGATCTCGAAGTTGGTTCGCCACGACTGCTGTCTGGCACTTGTCACGCCTCTATGGCGGTCTCGACCATGGTTCCCTCGCTTGATGGAGTTGTCGATAGACTACCCTCGATTGATACCGGTCTTCCCAGACCTACTTCTGGATCCGGTTTGGAACTCACACAAGCTGGTGTTGCAGCACCAGTTACCCCTGATGGCATGGTTACTTTCAGGGGACCTTGGGTTGTCCCAGACGTTCCGCGGACAACTCTCCTGCTCCTCGATAACGCCTGGGCCCCGGGTAACGAGCGGCTTATCGAGCTTCATGGAGATCGTGGTCTGGTTGGTGCATGGAACGGGCAATGGATCCCGTATCTGCCCCTCTACATTTGATCCTGGAGTTCCTCATGTTCCTGTTTGACTCGGGCAAGGCATATCGCACGATCAACCTTTTCCGCTCAGCTATTTCGGCCGGTCACAAGGGTTTAGACGGTTCCCCAGTTGGCAGGCATTCGCCTTCTCAAGGGTATTCGCCTTGCTCGTCCCCCTCGGCCTCGTTTTTCTGCCTTTTGGGATGTCAACGTGATGTTGCAGTTCCTATCATCATGGTACCCTAACCAGGATCTGACTCTCAAACAATTGTCATCCAAACTAGTGATGCTACTCTGTTTGATTTCTTGCAAGAGGGTCTCCGACGTCAGGGCCCTGGATTGGGACGCCATTGCCTTTACTCCGGAAGGCGTTATTTTTTACATATCCAGAAGGACTAAGTCGGCATCCAAGTCGTTTACATACCCTAGGTTTTCAGATTGTCCGGCACTCTGTCCGGTTGATTGCCTTAAGACTTACTTAGACGTTACACGATCCCTTCGTTCATCCGAACTACATGCCCTGTTCGTATCCTTTAAATCGTCTCACCGACCGGTTTCAACACCTACCCTGGCTCGCTGGTTGCGTTGGCTGTTATCTTCTGTGGGTATAGACACCTCTGTATTTACGCCTCATTCTGTGCAAAGCGCGATGGCTTCGAAAGCATCTACAGTCTGATGTCGTATGGAAGACATTATGAGAGCGGCGGATTGGTCTCGAGAATCGACCTTTCGAGAATTCTATTTCAGACCAATTGAACACATTGCATCTCGGGTGATAGCACAGCTTTGAACTTGCATAATATGAGCCTCCGTGTCTTTAATAGAATTCCCAGATTATAAGTTTTATTCTAATTATTAATTATATTGTATTTTTCTATTTCAGAATTCAGTTTTGTCTGTGACTCCCGACGGTTGTATTTGGTAAGTCTACAGTTTTGAGTTTGGAAATTACCATATTTCTCTGTCTTTTTTAGCTTGAAGTTATCACATTGTTCCCATTTTCCTGTTCTGGTCAAGTGGGACATCGTTCATCTTACCTGGTCTTCGGTTTCGCAAGAAAGAGGGGGATTGTGGGAGACACAGGACTTATATAGTTACTTCCTCTATTTTTTGATTGGTTGCCTATGTGCCTATACAGTTTTTTCTTTCATTTTGATAATATTTCTATTCCTCTATCTTTGCTGCTGAGGAAATAAAGAAAGAGTTATGCATAATACTCGCCTCCGTGTCTTTAATAAAATCATGACTTTACGTCATGTTACTAGTAAAATCTGGGAATTGTTCATGGAAGTAGAGCTAAATCTGCTCTTCTTACAGGAAAAATTCATTTGAGTTAGCCTCTCAAAATACAACTTTGTGTCACTTTAAAATGCTTAAACTGTAGCGTAGAGAATACACTGTTAAGTGACCATTTTCTATGTATGTGAAATATTTATATAGAAGTGTTAATTTAAATTCCCTTCAAATTGCATGTTGTATATTATTTAAAAAAATATATTAAAAAAATAAATAAAAAACTAGTTTTATAACAATTCTGGCATCATGAGATATTGTTACAGTTGCATATTAAAGCAGACTTTAGCATATTTATCAAGGTGCTGGAAATCTGAATTTTGTTAACTTTTAAATGTTCTCCACGTGTATGTGCGTGTACACACAAACACACACGTTTTGTAATTGCCCCCCTACTTCTGTCCCTGGCCCCCCATGTGCCCCCCCTAAATATGAATGCTGGAGACGCCACTGCTTAGAGAGCTGCTGAAAGCATAGGGTAATATATATAAAAATAGTTGTAGTCACTTTCAGATTTGTGGCAGAATCTATCTATCTACTACTTTTTATTCCTCTTTCATACTTTTTGCAATTTTTTTCTGATGATTTTACCATTGAAAACCTAATAAACAGATATTGTTTCTTTTTTTTCCTAAACACTGCATCTTCAAGCATTTTAGAATGTGCACCTGACACAGCAGTCGTCCTGAAATATTACTATTTTGAGATGGCACACGCTAAAATGAATGAACCTAATATAAGGTGCCTCCAGATCAGGTTGTTGAGAGTCCCTCAATCTTAAAAGAAAACAGAACAAGGCCCAGTACATGAGAACTGTCCAGAAGCAAACGTTATCATTGAGTAACGATGGAAAAGGCTTGATTGTTGAGCTTAACCATTGTTTGGTTTTATCCTGAAAAAAGTCTGCTACTGGACAGTGTCCTTGTGTGCTCAAACCTTTTCTGTTTTCACAACAGTTCTGACAGGTTAAGGTATGATGTTTTCTGACCTCATTCATTATATCGTAGTCATTATTTCTGAGTTACCTTTGGAGTGACCTTCCATAGTGTTGAAAGCCAAAACATGTATATGCATCCAACGTTCTAGGTTCTAGCTTTCATATCCTTCTTAGTTTCAGAAACTATCTTTCAGTAGATTATGCTGAAGGTTGTGTGAATTTCTCCAGCCTGGTTATGTTAGGTTCTCTGATCTATCTGTCTGTCTGTCTGTCTGTCTGTATTTCTGTCTGACATATCTATCTACATGTCTATCTGTCTGTCTTTCTGTCTTTCTATCTCTCTATCTATCTATCTATCTATCTATCTGTCTATCTATCACGTTCACATTGTTGTGTACAGTAGTTAGTGTATGTACACAGCTCAGTCCCTACCAGCACTGAGTGATCTACTTTGAATTTGCCGTCTTACTGCAGACAGTCAGAGGAGCTACAATCAGGAAGTGATGTTTGTGGTTAAGGAGGTGGGCTTTTAGTGCAGCATTTTGCCAAACATTTATTTATTTGTTTATTTTGTGCAAAAACTATAAAGATTTGAGTGTGCAAAAATATTAATGAGGACGACCCCAATCAAATGCATTAACGTTTTATTGGTGCCCGGAGTGTTCCTTTAAAGGGACACTATAGTCACCTGAACAACTTTAGCTTAATGAAGCAGTTTTGGTGTATAGAACATGCCCTTGCAGCCTCACTGCTCAATCCTCTGCCATTTAGGAGTTAAATCCCTCTGTTTATAAACCCTAGTCACACCTCCCTGCATGTGACTTGCACAGCCTTCCATAAACACTTCCTGTAAAGAAGCCCTATTTAGGCTTTCTTTATTGCAAGTTCTGTTTAATTAACATTTTCTTATCCCCTGCTATGTTAATAGCTTGCTAGAGATTGAGATACAATTATTTAAGGTAAATTACATCCGTTTGAAAGTGAAGCCAGTTTTTTTTTTCATGCAGGCTCTGTCAATCATAGCCAGGGGAGGTGTGGCTAGGGCTGCATAAACAGAAACACAGTGATTTAACCCCCAAATGACAGTGAATTGAGCAGTGAAATTGCAGGGGAATGATCTATACACCAAAACTGCTTTATTTAGCTAGAGTAATTTAGGTGACTATAGTGTTCCTTATACAAACAATACTAAGCACACATAAGGGTGATTTATCAAACTGCTGTATTCTGAAAAATAGAGCAAGGTGCTAAAAGTGGGACATTCACCGTAGAAACCATTAGGCACTTTTTATTGGTGACTCTATCACAGAATACATTTTTGCATCTTTTCTGAACACAATGTGTGGATACATTCCCCCCACAAATTATACAAGGTTGCATACTCACACTCCAGAGCCCTAAAGCACTTCGACTTGCTGAAGTGATTTATGTGTGAAGAGTGTGTCCTCTTTTTCATTTTACAAAAAGTGTATATTTCGATAGAAATTGGCAGTGTGATAAATTAACCTTATACCCCCCACCCCCAGGCTGTCAATCAGATAACCAGTCCTGTTTCTTCCTGGTTTGGTTAGCTCAGTGGAGCTAAACTCAAGAGGCAGCAATTGCTCAGAGCACCTGCCTTGCAAAGACTTCTCATTGAACTGCACTGGGAAGTCTGTGATTGGACAGCCACAGAAATTCTGGGCGGGGTTAGAAGGGGAGGGCTTGCAAACGCTGCAGACAAGAGAACTACAGGTTTTAGAAGCTGTTTTTTTAGATATGTTTTAGATAAAATACAAAATTAAATGCATGCATGTTTTCACTCTGGGTATAGCTACTAAGAAGTTGTATTTTTATTCGGCAGTGAAGTGTCCCTTTAAATGCTTGACTATTTGGCTCCACTCCTTCCTTACTCAGTGAAAGCGGAAAAATCTGTTTCTCATCATATTTCCTGCAATGATTGCTATAAGTCAATTTATCTGTCACCCTTTTCTACAATTTAAAGCCACAAATCTTAGCTTGTTACAAGTGATAATAAATAATGAATTTCAGTAAAAACATGAATCTCTTACATTAACTTAAACCACATATTTAGATGTATTCTAGAGCACACTTGACACACTGTAAAATAATAGCTGTAACATGAATACAGAATTATTTTTAGCGATTTCTCGCCCATGTCAATCAAGACACCACTTGGTCATTATTATCTCCTTCTCAATCACTATTTATTTCATTTTACTTTGTACAATTAAACAAAGCGTAGGATGATTGGCAGCAACAATCTTTGTTTATCATTTTTAGAAAATCTCAGGATAAAGTATCTTTATTTCTCTTTTAAAAACTAATTGGAGGGGGGAGGGGAGTTATTCACCAAACAGTGAGTTGTGTTCATTAGAAAACAAAACTTTGAAAAATTGGGCCAAATTCTTTAAGCTGAAAATGTATGTGAATTGGAGAATTTCGACAACGAAACAATTTTAAATTGAATTTTGCATTTTAATGCTACGTGTATAATTGCAGACTTATTCAGTAAACTAAAAAGTGTAGAGATTTGAAAAGTCATCTTGGAAATCACTCATTAACATTCCAACTGGTAATTTTTGCGAATCGGGTACTTTGTTCTAGAACGTGGAATCTCCTTGTCAAATCTTTCTACTTCCCAGTTTATTATTATTATTATTGGTATTTATATAGCGCCAACTTATTCCGCAGCGGTTTACAATTTTATGAAAAGGGGGAACTTTCACAAATGATACAATTACAAAATTATACAGGAACAATGAGTAGCTGAGGACCCTGCTCAGACCAGTTTAGTTTAGTGAATAACCCCCTCAGTAGTCTGATAGTGTTGCTGAAGCAGCTGTGACCTGAGGCTACATGCTGTACCATGTCTGTCTCAGTCTAAACAACTCCTGGGTAGCACATGATCACAGATAAATAAATTAAATAGGGAAGCCAAAATAAACAACAAAGGTAGCCGTCACTTAAAAAGTGAGAAAAAAGAATAGAAGTCAAATTGGTGCCTTAAAAAAAATCATCAGTTTATCTTTCCAAGTTATAAGCAGATTAGCTCAATGTATATATTTTTTTTCTAGAATACATCATGAGAAACTGCGTACCTTAAAGTTGTAATATAATCACTAGTATCACGTAACCCTTCCTGTCACTCATATTAATATACTGTTAGAATTCACACGTTGCACAATTGCTCCTCACTGATAGTTCACTATCAATGTACACACGTCACTGTGTGCGTACAAACGACAGTGAGCGATCACTTTGCCAAAAATGATGTAAGTAACAATCTTAATTCATGTGTTGTATTTATTAACGTTTTAATGTAAGATTATTTTTATTTCTTTTTTCGTTTTTGAAAATTCTTAAATTAGGCATTTTTGCCTTTTATCATTATTGTTGTTTTTTTTTTTTGGAACACTGTATTTATTTATTTACTCGGTACATTCTATGGAAGGTTGAGATGTTTTAATACTGTTTTTCATTCTTTCTGTTTTTGGATAATGTTCCGTTAACACGTTCTGTTAACCAATCATTTTAAAGTGGCAAAAATGTAGAATCTATCCCTTTTGTATTTAATTTGCTATTATTATTATTTATTTAGTGCCACCAAATTTCTCAGCATTCTACGACAATACATTGGAAATATAATACAAGGGTCAATATGAAAATGATGTTGACAGAAGAATGAGATTTCTTTTTTTACTTAAAACAATTGTTAAAAAGTCTGCAATTCCTTTTTATTTAAAGTGGTGATGAGTCGACTAACCTTGATCTGAGAATTATGGGAAATGTTCACATATTTGTGCAGAGCCATTGTTAGCAATCCCTAACTAACAATGTTTCTCATGTCCCACCCCACTCAAAAAATCCAATGATGTGTTTAACATAAGGTAATTCACTAGACAGTGATATGTAGAAAACTCAAAACGCAACTGCAAACTCTAAGTCAAAATAGCCGATTTGGAAAAATTCTCCAATTATGCTGTATTCACAGCTTGACTATTTTTGTCTGAACTTTGCAATACAGCTTTTAATTCACTTTTATTGCTGCCTGGTTAAATTATAATTTTCTGATTACACTAATTTAATTGGGATACTAAGTGGAAACATTTGTATTACAGACTTTTAATTTTCTATGAATCATGATTACTTTTTCAAAGGTTAATAATGTAATAGTATGCTTTATTTCAAATCTGCATTCTGTAACTTTATGTGTAATTTTGTTTGTGAGCGATTGCTTGTAAGTTCTGTTTACCCTTCACATAGTACTGTGGCAATACCATTTATAAATTAAATTTGAATCATGCGTTAATTAGTTACTCATTGCATATAATTGATTTTATACATTTTAAAATAATGCGTATATATTTAATAATTCTCAAATTAATTTGCATTTTAAAATGTCCTGTGAATTTTCTACGATTCAGAAATATGTTTCAAAGCTTTTGAAAGTTCTCAATGAAAGCGCTATATGTATTACATAAAACTAATGTACAAAGCTTGTCTGTGGTTTATTCTGAACATTTTAATGATTTCCTTTGAAGGCTACAAATACACTGTGTAGTTTCTACCCATTTTTGTTTTACATCTTATGTTTGTTTTGCAGTTTGCTCTTACTGAATATTGAAGACGGAAAGAAAAAATATACGGGAAGAATTTTATATTTTTATATTTATTGTTGCACTTAAAGAAAATACAAAATGACAAAGTAAAGCACAAATATAAACTTAGATGAACAAGACTGTAATTTTATCCTGCGAGAGATAGCATCACTAAATGCTTTGTTATTCTATAAGACTGGTTAGTCAAAATGTCTATGAATGTCTAAAACAAAATAAACTGGCAACAAGAATAACAGTATTTAAAGAAGAGGCTGATTTTTTATTTTTTTTATTTAAAATGTATGACTTTGACCCTCAATTTAAGTCTTAATTAATTGAGCAATGCAGATGCTTACCCAATTTTGAAAGAGTTAAAAAAAATAATTTTTTATCTGATTTTCAAAAATGTTTGTTTTTATTTATTTTTACATTTTCACTTGCTTTTTTTTTTTTCCGTTTTTACTTCAGGCAAATTCGTCTTAATTATTTTTACATTTATTTTAGAGCAAGAATGCACACGTTCAAATTAATGCTCTCAACAAAAATGGCAACATAATGACAAAACTGCTACAAGTAAAACAAGTCAATCGCTTTTGGTACAAAATAATGATAAATAAATAAATAATATAATAAACGCTGCAACATTTTTCTTGTTTTTAATAAAAAGAAATGTAAACATTATTTTTTTTTATTTTTTTGCACAGCGTTAGCACTGTCAATGGGAAATGTATTACATTTTTTTTATCTGTATGAGCCGGTGATTGTAAAATAAACTAGATACCTTACCATAAATTCTTTAGAATAATATAGGTGTAAAGTAGGTTCCCTGTCAAACATTCGAAACTAAAATTACTCTGCACTGTCATCCAACATTAGCAAGCCATGCACGCAACATATACACATATTAAAATATTCTGTTAAGTGACTAGACAAAACCTGAGGCAGCACAAATCTCACCTAACAACCCTCGACTATCTTTTGTCTAAAATGATTCACTGTCTTTTCAATCAAATCTGTCATTCGGCAAGTGTAGGCCTGCTCGTGATGATTATAATGACTCTAGTCTAATAAACAGCCATGTGATGTGTACATAATGTATTCACATAAAAGAATGGACTAGACACCATGTCTCCATAACTTTTTGATCTTCTACATAACCCTGTCATGTATTTTCCTGTAGGAGGTGCAAGGATTTCTCTCTTTTTTTTTTTTTGGGTAAAATTTAATGTATGCAGGATATATTATTGCAGGCCAGGGAAGCTGAACAAACCATATTACATCTTTAAACAGCAACAGAACACTCCACATTGTGCCAATAATCAAAAGACTTCCCTTCCTTCTTTATTGCCTAAGCAGCTGTCAGAGAACAAAGGGGGAAAAGTGAATTTGGTTGATTGGAGTCTCATAGGAAGATCTAAGGAACAAGATCGTACGCCACATATAAATGTCTTGTTGAAAAAGCTATCTAAATCATGTTATTAAATCATTTGTATATAGGTTAAATAACTTGTATGGTTTTGACAAACAGTCTAATTTTTACAAGCCTAGTTACCTTTAAAAGAAATCCGTTCTATTGTCAAATAACTATTGTCAAATAAATTCAAACAAACTGGAATAATTGAAGTAAACATTTTTTTCAGAATGTTTTTTTTTTTTTTACATCAGACGTATAACATACTGTAATATAAAATATGCATGGAAAAATGTGTCACTATGCTGCAGGTAAGAACGTAACAAAAATACAAGAATTGTAAGCGAATATATGTCAATACACTTAAATACACAAGCTTCAGAAGTGGAGATTTGGGGGTTAATATCATGTTTTTGCACATTTTGTTGTTTTCTTTTGAGACGCAAGATCTAAAGTCTCTTTTCCGTTTCATTAGGGATATTTAAAGTTAATAGAAATCTTGCATATTTTTTTTTATCACGTGACTGGGTTAATTTTTATCACAAAACATTTATATTTTATTTTACTTGTATAAAATACACAGCCTGTGATAAGGGAACATTCTCAGCTTTGAAGTTCAAAATAAGTAAGTGGGGTACAGAAAAAAAGGGGGAACACAAGACAATAATACACATGCATACAAATGAAAATGTTTACCAATGTAATACATGTAGATGTGATCAGTAAAATGATTAAATCACGCAAAATGAGGCATACTATTCAATAAGAAGTGTGAGGAGGATCTGTCAATAGCATACATAATATACTCATAAATCGGACAGGTGAGAAGTACTTAAAATATTCATTTCAGAACAAGTACAAGTAAATACGAAAAGAGGCTGCAAATGTTAGTAGTCTCATTAAGAGCCCATAGCAGAGGTTTGTAACCATGTTAAAATAGTATAGAAAGAGGCACCTACCCCTCCTAATGGAACCCTATTAACCCACAGTCCATGGATAATAATAACCCACAGTCCATGCATAATATAATCAAATGTATAGAGCCTCCCTGGTCAAATAGATTAGTGACCTTGTCCTATAGTATCTGCTTAGTCATTTCAGAACAATTTGACATCTTACCCTGGGTTAACCATGCACCAGGAACCTCTTTCTGTTTCCCTGAAAGTGCAGGTGGCCATGGTGGTGCAGGTAGTAGCTCATTGGCTGAAAGCTCTGATACGCTCAACAAACGATCAAGACCTGCGCAACAGAAGCTCTTTTCAGGCGCTTCCATCTCCACATTAGGTGGGGACCAGAGCCCGGCGGACCCATGTAAGTTAAACTGTTCTCATCTAGTTTGGCTACTTGCTCTATGAAGACACCGGGGACAGCAACTATAGTGGTCATGTTACTTAGTGTATTCCTTTAAGTTCAGAGAAATCCAGAGAAGAGAAAATAGGGGGGAACAAAATATTCCGGGATGGGTGGGAAGAGAGAAGATAAAGGGCAAAGAAGAGTTTGAAATAAAAGATAGAACTAAAGACCATCGAAAGGTAATGATACAGTAAGAGAGTAGGACAATCTATGTCATGGTGTCATCTCCCAATGAGAGATACCAAGCCAAAAATCCTAAAAGTTAAATAAATGAAATTAGAAACGAATAAAACATTTTTACAAAGTTATATATATATATATATATATATATATATATATATCTTAGCCATATCTGCAACATTCCTTTTAGATAGATACATATATATACACCACTCTATATCAGCACATCTACTTCATATTTCATATTTAAGAAGCAGGTCAGAGATTCCCTATAGTAGCTGCAGAGTTACAAACAATCCCTCTCCGATGTAGCATCAACATGTGGTAGGAATAGTTTGGGAGTTCCAGATCATAATGGATATCTTGGGAGTTTTATAAGAGATCCAATCAACTGGATCCATGCTGTGGAAGGCCAAGTCCTCCCACCACCCTGCAAATGTGTCTTTTGGTCTGTCACCAGATGGTGTGCCTGGCTCAGCATAAGCATGGATGGTCACTGCGAACCTTTTGAGATGTTTATTAAGGTTGGACAAACTTCTGACTCAGTAATGGAGTCTTGAACGATCAGGAATTTGAAAGCAGTAAACACTTCTAAGAGTCTTTCTGAGGTTTAATTCAGGTAGTTTAAAAAGAATATGATTACGCATAGCTGCAAAGTCTTGCAGTGGTAATACTACGTCTTGAGACACACAGCCCATACCAAGTAAAAATTAAATTAACCATAAATCCAGCAGATGGCAGTCCCTTGTAAAGAGTTATCTATGTTAGAGTGTTTGTGACTAACTGGTTTGCATCAATTAAGCAGTCTCACAGAGGTCCTTGGGGAGGGGGCATGAGCAATGGGTAAGTATATTACCAGTTACCAGCCACACTCTTAGCAAGGCTCTCCTGTTTAAGTCGTTATAAGCCTGGGAGATCATGAAGCTTGGTCATCCCTCACAGGTAAGCATCTCCACAAGCAAGGCTGTGGCTCACACATGATATCCACAGTTGTCGGCCATTAGACTGTGTTTGTATTCCTTTCAGCCAATCACATGGGTCAAGGTATTCTCGGTGAGTGTATGACCATATGATTGTTGCTGTGAATCGAAAAGAAACAACACCAAAACAACAGATTAAACTAGATTTAGTGAATATTTACCAGATTTTGCAGTACTGTGTCAGAGCTTCGCAAGATGGCATCTGGTATGGTGTTCAGTGAAAATATGCATTTCCATAATAATAATCATAATGCACTTCTAACACCTAAATTCAAGAGAAGACAAAAAAATTTAAATAAACTTAGTTATCAACAAAAACCGAGGAAGAGACATGTTTATTAATATTCTTGTTGGTATGTACAAAAAAAAATGTTTATATAGACATGGGGTAAAAATGAGAGCTCTGAGACTAGGCAAAACCTTGGAGAAACTATATAGCTTGGCTTCAAGCCACTTAATCAAATCGAAGAAATCAGTAAGTTTTCTGCACTCAGGAGATCCACCGTAAAGACAAAGTTCACAAGAGTAGAAATTATTCCAGGAGTCATGCTTTAGTTAAAATGTTGTTGGCTTCATCCCTTAAATATAGAAATGTCTGTGAAGAAACAATAGCTATATCTAAATCCAGAGTCAGTTGCTATCAATGTGTCCCCAGAGGGCACAATAGTTCATAGAGTGCCCTTCATGAGACACAATATAAATTATTTGGGGTCATGGTCCAAAAGGTGTCGGTTATCAGCCTTGATCACATAGTAGAAATTAATTGGTAGGATGAAAAGATAACCAAAAAGAAAATGGATATGGGAGGTAGAATATTGGGTACAATAAATGTTTTTAAGTAAGATTGGAAGTTATTTAAATCTTCTCTGACAACTCTCATGCTAATTGATAATTACATTTCATATGTACTCATTATAACCTAGTTAAAAGAGGTTTCCTGCCAAGGCGTCCCTAGGAGGTTACAGACTTTAGCTAAAGTCTTTCATGTAGAGCATTTGGCAAACTATCCTCCCTTGACTTCCATCATGAAACTTCCATTCTCACATGACTCCAAGCAAACAAATATTTTCTGAACCTGACTGTAACTTTTTTCATTAAGTTTTTATAATTACTTTAGTTTTTATTTTTTAATATCAATACTTGCTTTGTTTTTTGTTGTTGTTGGTTTTGTTTTGGTTTCGTCTCACAAACATAATGCTATTTTACACATAATGCTAATTTTTTTTTGCTTTTAAATGTGAATTACAGAACAAAACTCAGGAATTTTATCACTTCTTAAGACCACCAATCTTGCAGGTCTTGTTGATATGAAGATTGAAAAAGAACTGGGAAATCCCAATATCTTGGACCTTGAGGGTTCTTGAGTGTAAGGCACTGACCACTGATTATTTCTAAAATAGTCTCTTTATTCGTCTTTATTGAAATGAAATATATAAAGCAATAAAACAAAACATGAGAGATCAGAATAGTAGTAAAAAAATATCACAAGAAGAGGAAAGGGATTTAAATATAATGTGAAAAAGTCTTACTTTATTGATCGGCTGTTGAGTAAAGATCATAACACCAAGGGAATTTAAACATGCATTTTGCAAATGTAGAATTAGAACACATGGTAATATCAGTGATTACTGATCAATTATGATTTGATTTGAATTTATATAAATAGAACAGAAAAAAGGCAGAGTTTGAGTGCCAAACTATTCATATCTGCTGTCAAATTCCATGTTCTAATATTTTTAGCCCAGATCTCCTCCCATGTGGACAAGTTTATGCTGTTTAGCTCAGTGCTTTTTTAATCCATGAGTTGTGGAAATCCTCAGGCCAAGTCTGAATGTTTCCATTATCTGAGCTAAGCAACTACATCCAGTGGCAAATATCGATATGTAACTTGATTGTTAGGTGTAGCGGTATAACAAGCATAGCCATGTGCCCCGGAGGTCCATAACAAGAACTCAGAGTCCTCCGGCTCAAAGTCTTTCGCCAACATTTGTAAAAATAATAAATATCAACAGTGCAGCTAAAGAAAACATGGAAATAAAAATGATAATTAAAAAAATGAGAGATAAAATAAAAGGCATAATTAAACAAAAACATAAATAATAATAATGAGACTATAGACACCAGAGAACAGAGATTATAGAGTAAATAAATAGATTATCTTAATACTTAAAAAGACACACTAAAGATGAAGTTCAAAGATGTACGGAAGGTGTTTACAGGTATTATAACGTAGGTTCGAGGTATTATAACGTAGGTTCGAGGTTTGAGGTATTATAACGTAGTATCATGGTGTTCTGCATAATTAGAGAATTGGTTTCTTCAGATAGATAGGACCAGTCAAAGACATTCTTTCATTTTTATATCTCCTACTAAATAAACGTTTATTCCTGTTGAATGCGTAATTGGCCCTCTTGTACATTGTTTTGGTACATTAGTAAATTAGTCCATTTCATAGATTGTAAGCTCGTTTGAGGGGGGCCTTAGTCACCTCTTGTCTCTTTTTGATATTCTGTATGTTACTGATTGTCAGATATCCCCATTCTATGATTGTAAAGCACTGTGGAATATGTTGGCGCGATAAAAATGATAATAATAATTTCAGAAATGCGTGAGATAATTTGTAACATATTAACAAAGTGAAATAAAGACAAAAAATTAAACATATACATTTTTACACTGCCTATCTTAAATACCAACTTTTGGATCTTCAAATACATAAAAGATTAGTAAATTATTAAATATCAGTGGGTTTTAAAATAAAGAGACTATTCTGTTTGAACGCATAGCCGCAAGGACGCGATCGATGAGTATTCCTATTGAATGACTGATAAAGACTGAACACTTTATATCCTTGGTAAAGTCTAACACAGATGAACCACGTTGGGTGAGAACCTTTGGCCAATGTTATCTTCGTTTTTTGCATTATGCGTTTTTTTATAGTGCTTTGTAAAATGTGTATGTGGTATTTAATGATTTTATGATACCAATACATTTGCAATACAGTTTTATACTACGAGCCCAGTTGGTCTTTCCTGTATTTCTAAGAAGGACTGAGGCTAATATTCTGCCTCTATTGGGTCTATACCATTTCCCTGATACACTACTTGGAACAGTGCTGTGAAATCTTTGTGCTTTATTGTTGACATGTATTTATTTTGTGCCTCTATTTGTAAGTGCTTTATATATTTGTGGTGGTGGGGTGTGTTATCACTTTTTCTACAACCCCACACTATTTTGTTTTAGAGTATTATTCAGATAGACCTCAATATCTAAAGTCCTTCTTGTACTAACAAGTATCTCCAGAATCACCATAAGGTGTAAATTCTTTATTTTAAGGTCCATGAGAACCTATATAAGTTTTGAAGATAGTATATACTTTGGGTTTAATTGATGACTTGTGGGCAGCAGATATCCTGGAGAAACCTAGTTATTCAGCTAGTTCAGTCATCAGTTCAACAAGGAAATGGGAGACAACAAAGAAGACTTTAGTTGAGTGAAGCTGAACTTGCAAGTTCTAAGTGAAGTGTGCTGCTCTCTGATCTTCAAGGTCAAGAAGTCCGATGTACCTTTGGGCTTTCTAGGTAGATAACTTAGTAATTAAGAAAGTCATCTGTAACAACTCAGAATCACAGGTTCAATTCCCAGCAAGTCCAGGTCAACTTTCCCTCCTTCCCTGCTGTACCAATAAAATTAATACCAATAAACTGGTTAATAATATCTAGATCCCATGACATACTTGGAAACCAATAAACCATATCTGGTTATTAAGTGTCCTTATATTTTTTATTATTTTCTATTGTGAAGCTACCTGCCAAAACCCCATAATTTCATAGCTGGGGTACTGTCTTCTACTGCATGTAATCTGTAAATAAATACATAAAAGGACACACCAACTTAAACTGCTCAACGGATATTACATTATGTTGTGAATTTTGACACACTACTGTGAATTGCTACAATTTTACCTATTAATAAAGAAAATATCAGTACTGTATATATTTACATAGAACCCTGAAACTTGCAAAATCCCTAGAGGTGTTCCTACAGAAGGAAGACAGTAATCAGAAGAGAAAAGAATTGCAACAGACACAAACAATCAGAAAATAAGGGGGAAATGGGATTTAAAAACAACGCTGTTCACAACAAGGGGAAATATTTTTTATTTCCTGTTAGAATCACTATTGAAGGATTCCCAGGTATGAAAATTTGAAGGTGTTAAAAAAACAACAACACAGTACAGTGCGTTTTATCGAAATAAATAACTGCACTATGATAATTATCAGCGGCAATAGTAAAGTATTTGGATTTTTTACTTTAGCAATTCAGCAGCTACATAAATATCACAACTTGTGGGAGATTATGCAAAATTATTGAGATTCAGCTCACCGGCAGATGTTCAGTTATGTAATGTCATATTAAGAGCTGTGCTAGATGCACTGTCAGAGTGTGTGAGACGATTCAAGGCATCCGTTCAGTAGCAATACATTAATGTTTCTACAGCTAAAAAGGGAAACACCCTATTTTTCACCAAAATGTCCCTTCAAACTCATTTCATAGAAATATAGCAGCTATTCATCACATCATAACTACTGGTAAACCCATAAAATCCTACAAAGTTTTATCAAGAGTTACACAGAAAAAAGTTAAAAAGTAATATTGGTCCAATTTGCAATGAAGAAATATATGTAAACATTACAATACAGTTTGTTGAAACATCTCATTCCTGTTTACAAAAAGGGGGTCCAAACTTCATAATTCTGGCATTTTGAGTGGTCCAAAGCTGCCAGGAATTTAAAAACAGATACATGGGATACTGAGGATGTTTTTCTCATCAGATTGCCTTACGGGCATCCCACATACAGGTAGGCTCATCCAGACATTATAATGTTTATTGGGTTCTCTACAAAGCCCTTGTCACTGAGAGGGATAAACGTTATATTGTATTTCAGCAAAACAAATACTTTAGAATTTGAAAAGACAATGAAAAACCATCCCAGAAGAAGGCATTGGAAAGCAGACTGTTAGTATTCCATAGAATTTTTTAAGACTGTCGTAAAGATTCTTATAGTCAAGTTCATGATAACTGTGAACCTAGGAAATCGAAATATGTAGACTTTTCCTAAACTCTGTCCCTAGACTCACACATGATGAAATGATGAAAAGAAAAGCTGGGTACGAATTATTACTGCCTGCAGACTGTAGACTGTAAGCTAGTTTGAGCAGGGTCCTCTTCAATCTATAAGTTCCTGTAAGTTTTCTTGTAATTTTCCTATTTATAGTTAAATACCTCCTCTTATAGTATTGTATAGCACTACGGAATCTGTTGGCGCTATATAAATGGCAATAATAATAATAATAATTACTGCATTGATGCGTAACACAGAATTTATAAATTAAAAAATAGGGCTTTGAGAGGACACCCCCCTTGTCATTCTATGATTCTTATATTAATACAAATCCTGTATCTGTTGTAAGGACTTAGCGACTCCCAGAACCAGGGAATGGCTAACTGATTCCTAGTCATCTAAACTGTTCAGAAAATGCCTGCAGATTTATGTCTATCTCTCAGACGTTCCCCATTTTCTATCTAGACTCTTCCAGGATTCCCTTCAAGGAATTCACACCTGTAGTACTCTCTTTATATAAAGCAAAAACAATTCACTGACATAGAGGACAATAGTAAATCTAATGATATAGTAATGTCTTTGTGTTATCCTGGTTCTAGGCAGTAATGAGGCTAGTGTGGCTGATTACATAATCTAAAATGCTGAGCTACGTAGAATAACATTATATACCAAACAGACAAACACTAGGCAAAATGGCAGACATACAAAATGGCAGACATGCAAAATGGCAGACATGCAAAATGGCAGACATGCAAAATGGCAGACATACAAAATGGCATTGTAATTGCATTCCTTAGGCCTATTCTTTACAAGGTGCGTCCCTAATGGACCCAAATCTCTCATAGACCAAACACACTGTTCATTAACGCAGGCAAACACAGTTTATTGAAGCAGGCAAAGTTTATTTCGTAGGCAACGATTGAAGATACGTTTTCATATTTTATCTTACCCCATTAGGGCATTTCTCTTTTTAATATGGACAATCATCTAGTATTAATAGTTTCATTTAGAACATGGGTAAATCACACCTTCTGCATTCCCGTATCAAGATTACAACATACGGTAACTCTACTTCTCCTGCACTTTATGCAACTAAACACATATAATAAAAGGTTCTAACCTTCCTCCTCCAGACTGACCTTGATCATCCCCTACATGGCAGTAGCCGGTCCTTCTAATAAGAATGCATTTTGACCTTACATCTCACAATGCTGGATGACGTTCCAGCTGTTGGTATACTGCTGGTGTGAAGATTAGAACAGTAAAGACTGATACTAAAATTAAAATGATAACACAATGGACATAGAAGGAACCAAAGAAGTTAATTTTACATTCTGGTAAGAAAAATGAAATATTTGCAAAGATTATGAGGAAATTAAATAATCCCCAGATATAAAGGTTGGAAGAAGTTAATATCAATTTAACTGTCACTGTTTTATCTTAGTGGACACGCAAAGAAATTGAGAAAGATCCATCAATTACATAAAAATCCAACATTACTTTTGTATTATTTTGGAATTAAAAGTAGTGCATTTGCCATGTACTTAAAACGTGCAAACATGGTTTAAATCCTGGTATTACCTTTATCAGCACAATACACTAATCAAATATGAAATGCTTTTTCCTTGTTAAATAATTTTGTACACATGTATGTATTGGACAAAACCCATTACTGACCAGTGACTGCGCGCAGTCTGCGCTGGCTAGACATACTGGCCAAAGCCCAGAATGAAATCAGATTTTTTTTTCTTGATTAGTCAGACATTTCCATTGAGTTAAAATGTGCTGATTTAAATCCAAATGTCCACAGGCCTAATGCCCAGCTCTATTTGCTTAATCCTTGAAATATGGGAAGATGGCAATTTATTGAAAATCAAATATAGAATTTGGTGGTTTCAAAGGATTAAAGATAAAAGTAAGAACAAAACTATATATGTAGAGAGAGAGAGAGAGAGAGAGAGAGAGAGAGAGAGAGAGAGAGAGACTCCCATCTGCTCTGGATGGAAGCATTATTGTGGATATGAGACTTGTGCACATGGGAAAAATTCAGTTTGTGCGAATCAATTACCCCTCCCTTACCCACTTCCCCCTCCGCCCAATTTTTTTAAAAAAAGTATTTGGTTATTTGGAATTTTTTTCGAGGCATTTGGGAAGGGACAAATTTCAGCCATGCAAATGTTTTAGGAAAAAAGATTTGTACAAACAATCAGTGTACTGCAGAATATAAATAATATGGATATATTTTGCATTACAGTGATAGTCTTTTTTACTGCCAGTTGGTTCATAGATTAAGTGAGATCTATATTTATATATTATATATTTATTAAATATACAATACATTAATATTTTTATTTTTATTATTTATACAGCTCCTCTATTGGTCACTTCTCACTTGATCTGATAAGAAAATCAACATTTAGATCATCAACCGTGCTTTTTTTACTACCATCATCTCTTTTTTTTTTTTTTTTATGGTCCAATGACAAAACTCCGAAGCATGAATGAAAAATAAAACTGTTTTGTCTATTGTATAATTTATTTGTATCGTAATGTGCCAATATAGCGTTTCAGACTTCGGGATTTGGAGGACCTGCCAAACGTTCAAAACTTGGACAAATTGCAATTCTTTTGAAACTAAATGCACAAGTCTAGCGGATATCGCATACGCTGCTGCACAGATTTGTAGTTCGGCTGTCAGATTTCTACAGATAGCTGTAGGAATTGTATTTGAGCTTGCATAATTAGCTTTATTCATGAAAAACAGGAATGAAACTATTTGTATAAAGCACTTGAAAACACTGCTTCATTCATATATTCATGAATGAATTAATCACAACAGGGAAAAAACTAACAATGAAGTCTGTGAAGACGTGAACGTAGGCACATTAAGTCCGACTCTTGTTTTTTTGCATAAAACTAAGAATTTGAAAATTAATACATTATTTCCCCAAAAGTTTCAACACACGTTCAATCCTGAGTGTTGTCATGTTTCTAAACGTGTGCAATTTATTTGTAACATAAGATCACAAGCCAGTGGATACATTTAAGACACAATTTGTTCACACAATTCATTCACACATTTTTTTGAATAAAATTTCCTGGTGAGGTTTTTTGGGGGGGTCATGTCCTGTTCACTGCAGGTTCAGACTGACTCTATATAATTTTACTCCATATTTTGTCAGTAGAAAGAGTCTTGCTGTACTGATCTTTTGTTGCGCAAAGTCTAAGGTCATTGCCTGGCACCAATGGAAGACATTTACTGGTGCTTGCAATTCTCCAACTCTTCCAAAGCCAGAAACACCTAATTATCCCAAACAAAGCAGATAATGCCCCTCTTCTGTTTCTGTTAATTGCAGATTTTCTGTTCTGTGCTGTGAGGATGCCATCTTAAGGATTTGCTTTTGTTGGGATTTAGGTGTATTGAATCAAACAATGGAGCTTGCTTTTGGCAGGAAGGGCCTAGTCTCTGTGTTTGAATGCAGGACCCATGACTAGTTAGCACACCGAGGCAGAGGTGGCTAAACTCCACACTGCAGAGTGTATTTTCCAGCCTACAGACTGGTTGAGCGTTATGGGAGTTGCAGTTTCAAATAGAACCACCTTTACTTCTTATGGTTTTAAAGGAAAATTTGCTGAATGACTTAGGAGTCTCTGATTAATATCAATTTATGTAGAGTACAATGTTTGAAACCTTTCTTCAATAACTGTGTATACTGTGTGTATAATAAATGTGTTAAGAATCTGTTTTCGAATACATCTTTTCTCATCTGAGAAATGTTTTATTGAGGCAGATTTCCAGCATTCGACACTGACCCATTGTACAGCGCTACGGAATCTGATAGCGTTATATAAATAATAAAATAATAATATTAATAGAGAATACTTACTGCAACATAATAGTTACAAAACATTATTACAATTACAATTCTTTATATAGCGCCAACATATTCAGGAGCGCTCTACAATAGGAAACAAGACAAACTTTTAATTCTAATAAAACATGTATGGCATACGGGAACAGAAGGTAAAGAGGGCACTGCCGCGATGAGCTCACAATGTAAAGGAATTATAGTTAAAATATGCGTTACTTTTATGCAACTGGCAACCTTTGAATATTACTTATTTGACAAAATGTGATTGATTTACTAGACGGACTTACCAAATAAAACTCACTTCTCAGCAAGATGACGGCAAAGTGCTATTTATAAGCTGGTGTATGGAGAACCTCATTGCCTGAAAAGTTACACATGTGAATGCATCCCAAAGCAATTCATAGTCATTTCCCATTTACTAGTTAGACTAAGAGACTTATTGGAGTAAAAACTGATGTCTGTCATAAATCCTACACTTTCTCAGGCAGCGAGTATTGTAATAAGCAGCGAGTGCACCAGAAAAAAAAGTGACGCAATCTGCAGCTAATTTCCAAAGTCTTGAAGAGTTTAAATTTTAGGCACATGCATTAAATCTCATGCCGTACAAACATGGGGGGAAGTTGTTTTGGGTGGACCTCCACACCTCCCCTACCCCAAAACAACTTAAACTCAATGATGCTATTTTGGGGGCTGCAGTTCCTACGTACAGTCTTACCTTAAAGTGTTACACAATTTTCTAAAAGTATAACACCTTAGTTATTTTCTGAATGGACGTCTACAGTGGGAAGTAAAGGGTGCGAATCATAGTCTGAGCAAGTTAACTGACCAGTTAGCAGAAGTCATCCCAGCTGACAAGTGGTCAGTGAGACGTATACAGACCCCTCGCAGGTTAATTCATGAATTCATTATTGTAATGATTTCAGAATATCCATATCCACTTTATAATATTTTAGACACTGCATAATCTTACTGTAAACTATTTTTGCTGAATTTCTTTCTAGACGTCTTAATTTGTTGATACAAATCATTCGATGTCGAAGGTTACATATATTTAAAAAATCTTACATTTGACTTTATGGTATTTATAATCTTTATTACCGTTACCTTGGCAGTCAAGTAGAAAAATAAGAAAGCTGACACAAAGATAAAAATAAGCAATATTCCAATGCAGCCATTCAACTGGCATGAACCATTACATTTCCTACCCAGTACCAAGATGGTTACCAATATATAATGAATGTGTCCTCCAAAGAAAATCACCATAAAGGGCTTTGATACATTTTTGCTAATGTGTATGGTTTGATACAATTAAAAGAACACCCTGAGCACCATAATCACTAAGTGGCTATGGTGACAGGTCACCCACGCTCTGCCCCTATTTTAAGTAGGCAAACCATTTTAGAATGGTCGGCTGGGTGCTGCTCCTTGTCTCCACTACTTCTGACAGAGAGTCCTGCTTGGGAGCTTCTATTACCTCTCTTACAGTGCAGGGCTAGCTCATTGCTTAGACTGTCAGCTGATCGAAATCATCCTATTGGCTAAGCCTTGTCTCACCTGGAATAGCTTTTGGCTTTTAAGACAATTTGTCTACTTAAATTAGGGAGGCATGCTAGTGCACTCCTGGCTCCATTGCTACTACCAAGTTCACAATCTGCAATGATGTCGGATGGTTTCTGCCTAAAATGATGTAGGAAACCTCCATGTGAATTTAAAACATTGTGTGAGCAGCGAAGCATCACTCACTATAGGAGTTATGATACATCGTTGCTGACTACTTTCCCACTTTGGACAAACCTTTCAACAGCAAAAGATACCTGTAACCTTAAAAGAACAAGGTGCCCAGTTCTTCAAAATAACATTTGCCTCCATTAAAAAAAAAAAGTTTTGTTTTTCGTCTGTATAATTTGCCCTATTAATACGTGACACCTTTATAGCAACGCCCTTAAAGGGACACTATAGTCACCTGAACAACTTTAGCTTAATGAAGCAGTTTTGGTGTATAGAACATGCCCCTGCAGCCTCACTGCTCAATCCTCTACCATTTAGGAGTTAAATCCCTTTGTTTATGAACCCTAGTCACACCTCCCTGCATGTGACTTGCACAGCCTTCCATAAACACTTCCTGTAAAGAGAGCCCTATTTAGGCTTTCTTTATTGCAAGTTCTGTTTAATTAAGATTTTCTTATCCCCTGCTATGTTAATAGCTTGCTAGACCCTGCAAGAGCCTCCTGTATGTGATTAAAGTTCAATTTAGAGATTGAGATACAATTATTTAAGGTAAATTACATCTGTTTAAAAGTGAAACCAGTTTTCAATCATAGCCAGGGGAGGTGTGGCTAGGGCTGCATAAACAGAAACAAAGCGATTTAACTCCTAAATGACAGTGAATTGAGCAGTGAAATTGCAGGGGAATGATCTATACACTAAAACTGCTTTATTTAGCTAAAGTAATTTAGGTGACTATAGTGTTACTTTAATTTCACAATTTGCTAATTAATTTCCTTTAGATGTAACTACATGCGCTGGAAAGTGAAATTAAATCTCTGTATAATTTCATGTTTTCCACGATTATCACTAGAATATTTCAGTCATATTTTAATAATTTGTGGGATTCATTCCATTTTGCATTATGAGCTACATTGTATCTGTGTTGTGTAAATTAAAGCCACTTTGAAAGACACATAATTTTACACCATAGAAATAAATGAAAAATGTCCAAGTCTCTTGACTGCATTTGTTGTGTTCTAATGTGAAATTTGTCATAAGCACTTAATACAACATTCATTATTAGAAAGACTATAGTCCAACCCAAGACAAAGAAAAACACTCATGGCTCTCATTTTCATAGATTGGAGACGAGCCATCGAGTTAATTTAAACCCTAATGTAAACAGTACTGCAAATTGAAAACAATCAGGACAGGAGTCGAAGTGATTAGCGGGTACCTGACCAGAAACCGTCTTTGCATCATATTTGCCAGAAATAACAAAGTGGATTATGCTAGACTACATTTCCCTGTTATTTTATTCCTACTAAAAAAAAAAATAGAATCTGATATTATACATTTTTTCCTATAACAGTCCTTTATCTGTATATTTTACTTAAATTGTAGAACGGTGTTCATCTGTACGTGTCTAGGTCCTCAGGGGTTCAGGGCCCCTGGTACATTGTAGAAATACGAAACTGCAGATGTGTATTCAAATAAAAAAGGATGAGTAGATGTATGACAGAAAAATCATATTCTCATCTAAATCTGTAATTAAAATGATTTAGATGGGTTTTACTGCATTTTGCATTTTGTCTTTATTTGCGGTAGCATATTGGGATTGGACTGCATTCCTAACCGGTACAATATATTGCGCAATCTCCTGGCTTTCTTTCCTCCACTGGATTGAAGGATACACCATCGAAAATACACTTTTAGGAAGAACAGAATTCCTTATAAAAGAGACACTATACTCACCAAAAGTTTATCTTCATAAAGCAGTTTTGGTGTATAGATAATGTCCCTGCAGTATCAGTGCTCAATTCTCTGCCATTTAAGTATTCAATTACTTTGTTTACGCAGCCCTAGCCACACACCCCTTCATGTGACTTCCTAAACACTTCCTGTAAAGAGAGATCTAATGTTTAAACTTCCTTTTTTGCACATTTTACCATTGTGTTTCATGCAGGCTGTTTGAGTCACAGCCAGGGGAGTTGTGGCTTGGGTTGCTTAAACAAAGACAAGAGTGAATTAACTCTTAAACGGCTAAGAATTAAGCAGTCAGACTGCAGGGGCATGATCTATACATCCAAACAGCTTAATTGAGATAAAGTTGTTTTGGTGTCTATAGTGTCCCTTTAAGGAATTAGAGGTGAAAATTTTTAAATGATTGCTAGAAAAAACTATGAATCTCACAATTTTTTAGTTAGTATAAGATTTGATTTATTCTTTATATAAGATCTTGCAGGAGTTACATTTTTAAAAGTTAAATGGGACCATTTAATTTGTTTGTGTGTTTGTTTGTTTTTTCTTTTGATATACCGTAGTTACTATATAGGAATTATTTTTCCGTTTGGAAACAAAAACTTTTACCAAAGATAAAATGTTTGTTGCCAGTTCTATGTAACCAAGAGCAGTGAGTTGGCTGGTAGCCATAGAAACCAAATTGCAGTGCTCCTAAGCAAACTCATGCTTGTAGGGAATTGTCAGCCTGAAGACCGCCTGCAGGAGCATTGTTTTGGTGGGTTTATGGTAGAAACGTGGGATTTTCCTCCAATCAGAGAGCACTGAGTCTGGTAGGTTGAATACAGGCAATTCTGGAATGAAGTAAAAACAGAATCAAGCCAAACAAACAAAGCTGTGGGTGTTCCGAAAATGACAGAGGATGTGGAGAGCAGAAAAATGCCTCAAAAAGAGATAATGAGAGAGCAAGAGGAGAAAACTAGTGTCATAGAGACGGAGTTCATCGAGGGTAAGGAGGCCCTCAGTCAGGGGACAACAGCCGATACAGGTGTAATGGACATTATACTATATATATATATATAGCTGTGGGTTCGCAGGACATTTTAGGCTTGAATGGAGCCTCTAGAGAACCACCAGACCACCAGGAGTTGTAGTGTCCCCCTCACTGATCAAAGGCAAGAAGCAGGGAGGTGGGATAATAATGATAATCATAAAACTGATCCCCTCTCACTCCCACAGACATAGCTCCTATCCTATCCCACAAATACATACATACATGCAAACACTGCACCCCTGACACACACTGCATCCACTATACACACTACATTCTTGATAGACACTGCATTCATTACATGCACACTAATGGCTTTACCCATACATACTGCATCCACTATACACACTACATTCTTGATAGACACTGCATTCATTACATGCACACTAACGGCTTTACCCATACATACTGCATCCACTATACACACTGCATTCTTCATAGACACTGCATCCATTACACGCACTGCATCCCTGATACACACGGCATCCCTTATACACACACTAACGGCTTTACCCATACATACTGCATCCACTATATACACACCCTGCATCCACTACACACACACTACATCCCTTACATGCACACTGCATCCACTATAAACACATACACTCAGAGACCATCGTATGGCACCCGCTGCTCGTTTAATGTGTAACTTCTTGCTGAAAGAAGCACGATAATGTCCAAGCTACCTGGTACACCAATCATCTGCTACCTGACACCAAAAACAGCAGACTCTGGAATGCCTCTACTTAGCATCTTGTCAATGAAATGGTTGAATAAATGGAGGATATTCTTAGTATGGGAATGATAATCACATATCTAAAGGAAGATTCAACGCTGTTTTGAGGAAAATAGAGAGAATGGAATTATAAGACAATGCTAATAGACTAGGACTAGGATAGGAGAACGTTGAACTGTATAAAATGAGACAGGTTGAAGCCCAAGTGAAAGGTTTTGAAGATCAAGACCAGTTTGATGTCTCCTAGAGTAAGGTTGCATAAGACTATGACTGAGTATATGCACGAAACCTGATCTCTTGAAAACCTTCTGGAAGTCTGACACACATAAATACATATTTAGTATTCCATCTACCAGATGGCTGGGCAGCATGATCACTTGGCTTTCTTGTTGTTTAGCCTTCTGGCACTGCATGGAATTACTGCACCCACCTGTAGGAGAATTAAACTAGGAGTGCGTACCATTACATAGTAAATGTTTTTCCTTGTTACAGAGTATTTCTCCCAATGTACAAATATTTATATGTTACAAGTTTATTTTTATTATTAAAATATCTTATAGCCCCTCTACACAAAATGCAGAGGGAGTGGGAGGGTTTAAAGATTAAAGGCTACCCAATTGGGCTGCAATTGACTGAATGTATAGAAATGTAATCACAAATTATCACTGAACAAATTTAACAGTGATTCTCATTAGACCTGTCACCATCCACTGATGTTCACAGAGTAAGCTTCACGCCAGACAACCAATCACAATGCAGCAAAGGATTACCTGGAACAGGCAGGGACACATAAATACTCTTGCCTCCTGGGTACCTGCTAATTTTTAGGATCTCAAGCCATTTTTGTTGATGGTTTTGATGTTCATCAGTTCAGATTATTACATTTTCATTTATTTATTTTGCTTCACTATTTATTTATTATTTGTGTAGTCACTTTAGTAATGGGGTGCTAAGATTAAAGCGGCACTCCACCACCCTTCCCCACCACTAAAATTCAAACCCAGTCAAGAGATATACTGAGACAAAGTAGGGACTAGTATTATCTCTTCTACACCTGACACTTCTAGACACTGCCATCTAGAAGTGTCAATCCCCCAGCCGTCACCATCATATCCATAGTCCTCAATTTATGCGCGGAATTAAAGCAGTGACGTCTGCTCTTGGAGCTGAAGAGAACCCACCGGAAGAAGATGGCAGAGCCCGTGAGGGACAGGTACAGGTAAGTAGAACTCAACCCTGCCTGCCCCCCAGCCACTGGACCCTCATTAGTGGCTGGTCTCAGACGATCTTGGAGTTGAAGATGGTGGATGTGGAGGTCCTGGGCTGGTGTGGTTACACGCGGTCTGCAGTTGTGAAGCCAGTTGGATGTACTGCCAAATTCTCTGAAATGCCTTTGGAGACGGCTTATGGTAGAGAAATTAACATTCAATTTATGGGCAACAGCTCTGGTGGACATTCCTGCAGTCAGCATGCCAACTGCACGCTCCCTCAAAACCAGCGAAATCTGTGGCATTGTACTGTGTGATAAAACTGTGATAAAAAGTGTCCTTTTACTGTGGTCAGCCTAAGGCACATACTCATGCTGTCTAATCAGCATTTTGATATGCCACACCTGTGGGGTGGATGGATTATCTCGGCAAAGGAGAACTGCTCACTAACACAGATTTAGACAGATTTGTGAACAATATTTGAGAGCCATAGGCCTTTTGTGTACATAGAAGAAGTCTTAGATCTTTGAGTTCAGCTCATGAAAAATGGGGGCAGAAACAAGTGTTGCATTTATAATTTTGTTCAGAGTAAGTATCCATTACTCAGCCCACACTGTGCAGAGTAAAAAAGTACACTGAACTAGTATATATTACAGAGCAGAATATCCCAAAATAACCTCTGCAGAACCTTTGTATCTGTTTTGGTCCACACTGTGAGTGAACACATAAACATATGAAGAGGTTTATTCATTACATTATGCATCGCATGAAGCTGAAAACAAAAATTTAGACCAAAATAGAGGATTCAGAAAAGTTTCACAACTAGTATTGTATTGTTCCAAGTAAATTTTACCTTATGTTATCAAATACAATATTTTTTATAAAACTCTTTTGAAGATCTCAAACAATCTTTCATTTCAACCTATAAACATAGAACAAACTGTGAGTGAAATTCAGGGTTTGCATCTAAACTTGGTCTTCTTTCCTGATCTCCGAGCTCCTCGTAAAACATGTCACAGGGTTTTAATATTATTATTATCATTATTAATGACATTTATATAGCACCAACAGATTCCGTAGCGCTTTACAATATTATTAGAGGGGGGGATTTAACTATAAATAGGACAATTACAAGAAAACTTACAGGAACGATAGGTTGGAGAGGACCCTGCTCAAACGAGCTTACAGTCCATATAAATGTATAAATCCGTAACAAGAGAATTATATGCTGGTGAATTTTATGATCTAAGACCAAAAACGTGTGCAGTAGAAACATGTTACAAAAACATGAGAAACTGCCGAAATCCTAAAAAACAAACAAACACACAAGTATAAAAATACGTTACAAATCAATGGAAAGCATTTCCAAGTAAACATAGGGTAGCACATGGTAATATGAAACTCCGGCGGAGACATTTGTTTCTCTGCGGAGTAATCATCAGTGTTGGGGAAAATGAAAACGTGAATGGGGCTTTATTGACAAATTTTAGTTAATCAAACCAAACATTAGCCTGTACATACACATTATTAGGAAGGCCAGAATAAACACTTAGTTTGCAATAAAACCTGGAAAAGTCATTAAAATAATGAGTGATTAGAGAAAATTATATATATATGATAGGGTACATTGACATTGTGGCAGGCTTATGCAATGTATGATCATATAATGTAACTAAACCCCCATTATTTTTGCCTAGATTCTGTGTTTTAAAAAAAAAACAAATACAATCTGTCAGCACTGAAGTTGCTGTTTAGTAGATAAGTGAGTACGCTGGATCTGGTGTATTGTAAAATTTGTCCCCCAGCAGCACCCCATTTATGCAGGTGAGTGCAGCTCCCTGGTTTCATATATATATATATATTTATTTGGGAGTTTAGCCAACTCCTTGGTTTTGCACCCCTCCCTGTTACAGGTGCCTCATCCCATGGCCCTATTTAGTCTTGTACTGCAGAGAGCCCCAGATGGATTTTTTTCCCCCAAGTAAGTGGGTAATCTCATAAGAGCAGACATTAGGGCCAGGCATAGGCAACCTTCGGCACTCCAGATGTTTTGGACTACACCCCCCATGATGCTTTTCCAGCATTATGGGTGTAAGAGCATTATGGGGGATGTAGTCCACAACATCTGGAGTGTCAAAGGTTGCCTATCCCTGCATTAGGCTGTTAGAGTAGGACCTGCCAGATATAGGGTACATTGACGTTGTGGCAGGCTTATGCAATGTATGATCATATAATGTAACCCCATTATTTTTGCCTAGATTAGGTGGTTTTTTAAAAAAAAAAAAAATAATCTGTCAGCACTGAAGTTCCTGTTTAGTGGATAAGTGAGTGTGCCAGATCAGGTTTATTTATTTATATATATATATATACATATTATTATTTTTTTGCATTTATTTGTTTGGTGTTTTTTTAGTGAGACTATGAAAATAATAGATAGTATCAGATTTTCCTCCCAAAAAAATTATAAACATGGATTATAAACATGGATTTTTCAAGTGTATTATGTGTAATTAGCACAGTGTTCATGCACTATGTCCCACGACTGTTTCAAAATATTTGGGCATATTGCTTCTAATGCTCTAGAAATTTACAGAAACGTTCTCTAACCATCTGTCTTACATCAAAGATCAGTACTCAGCACTGTGACAGTCTGTGACAAAACGCCACGTTCGACAAATGCATCGCAAATGATAAACTTATTAATGACAGGAGAAGGGGAGAACAGAATTATCTCCATATCATTTTGTGCTTAGTTTCCAAACTCATCACACCAATACAAGATGGAAAGCAACAGAAAAAAAAACATTTGACTTGTTTCAAAACATTATGGTAACATAGTATTACACACACAATCCTAGAGGTTCCCAAAATGCTGCAGCCTTAATAGTTTCTAAGTGTTGCAATAGCTGGGGATCCATCTTTGGGTAACCCCTGTTATATGTTAAAACTTGTTTCCTTTTTATCAAGTACAATCGATATACACTAGAAAAAAAAGTGGGAACAAAATGGTTTTCTTTTTTACAGTGTTTTGTTTATTAAATAAATGTATATGAAGAGGAAAAAGGTGACATATTTTGGTGTTGCATAGCAAGATAATTTGTTTTGCCCAAACTCTTTTTTCGAATATAAACATTTTTTGGGATGCCCGAATTTTGGCCATATTGCGGTTCAGCTGAGCAGAACTTAAGTAACGAAAAAGCTATTTGGGAAACGAACCAGACGAACCAAAAGGGCACAAAAATGGACCAATCAGTCTACTGAAAAACATATACTTCAAATAAATATTAAAATGTATAACAGGTGCGGTGCACTTGATGACTCCACACACAATACTTATACCACAGTGCAAAACCTCCAGTTGTAATATAGGAAATTATAGATGATATACACTCAGTGGAGTTATCTTGAAGTGAAACAGATGAGCTCCCTGTACCCCCAGCTGGGTACCTCTGCCCAGGATCGCTTCCTATCTGGAACTGGGGAAAACTGCCCCTCTTCTGCCCCAGTCGCAGTGGCTTGACTGGAGTCCTTCTGGAGCTTTTCCACCTGACCAGGCTGCAGCTCTCCTTTCAGACAGGTATTGTCACCTCTGCCTATTCCACTGCAGTCCTTCTTCTAGGCAGGTATCGTTCCCTCTGCCTATACCGCGTCAGCCCTTCTTCCAGGCAGGTACCAACCTCTGCCTGTAATTTGATTTATATCGCCTTTACAAAGGCACTTGCGGCTCTCAGGCCTATCCCTCTTGATTTATCCCAGGGCCAAAGGGATCATACCGCCAGCCAACAGATACAACAACTTTGTGGCTGGGATCCCTAAAATTCCACACAGGACTCCAAATTGAACTAGCATACTATACTTTTTTTTACTTGGGACTAGCCCATACGTTCATTACATACACATTGCTGTGACAAACATAATAAAATTCAAATAACCAAAACATGTCACAAAATATACAGGAAATTATAATAGCATAATAACATATGAATAAAGGGATGGGGAAGACATTAATTACCAGAACATACAGGGAGTGCAGAATTATTAGGCAAATTAGTATTTTGACCACATCATCCTCTTTATGCATGTTGTCTTACTCCAAGCTGTATAGGCTCGAAAGCCTACTACCAATTAAGCATATTAGGTGATGTGCATCTCTGTAATGAGAAGGGGTGTGGTCTAATGACATTAACACCCTATTTCAGGTGTGCATAATTATTAGGCAACTTCCTTTCCTTTGGCAAAATGGGTCAAAAGAAGGACTTGACAGGCTCAGAAAAGTCAAAAATAGTGAGATATCTTGCAGAGGGATGCAGCACTCTTAAAATTGCAAAGCTTCTGAAGCGTGATCATCGAACAATCAAGCGTTTCATTCAAAATAGTCAACAGGGTCACAAGAAGCGTGTGGAAAAACCAAGGCGCAAAATAACTGCCCATGAACTGAGAAAAGTCAAGCGTGCAGATGCCACTTGCCACCAGTTTGGCCATATTTCAGAGCTGCAACATCACTGGAGTGCCCAAAAGCACAAGGTGTGCAATACTCAGAGACATGGCCAAGGTAAGAAAGGCTGAAAGACGACCACCACTGAACAAGACACACAAGCTGAAACGTCAAGACTGGGCCAAGAAATATCTCAAGACTGATTTTTCTAAGGTTTTATGGACTGATGAAATGAGAGTGAGTCTTGATGGGCCAGATGGATGGGCCCGTGGCTGGATTGGTAAAGGGCAGAGAGCTCCAGTCCGACTCAGACGCCAGCAAGGTGGAGGTGGAGTACTGGTTTGGGTTGGTATCATCAAAGATGAGCTTGTGGGGCCTTTTCGGGTTGAGGATGGAGTCAAGCTCAACTCCCAGTCCTACTGCCAGTTTCTGGAAGACACCTTCTTCAAGCAGTGGTACAGGAAGAAGTCTGCATCCTTCAAGAAAAACATGATTTTCATGCAGGACAATGCTCCATCACACGCGTCCAAGTACTCCACAGCGTGGCTGGCAAGAAAGGGTATAAAAGAAGAAAATCTAGTGACATGGCCTCCTTGTTCACCTGATCTGAACCCCATTGAGAACCTGTGGTCCATCATCAAATGTGAGATTTACAAGGAGGGAAAACAGTACACCTCTCTGAACAGTGTCTGGGAGGCTGTGGTTGCTTCTGCACGCAATGTTGATGGTGAACAGATCAAAACACTGACAGAATCCATGGATGGCAGGCTTTTGAGTGTCCTTGCAAAGAAAGGTGGCTATATTGATCACTGATTTGTTTTTGTTTTGTTTTTGAATGTCAGAAATGTATATTTGTGAATGTTGAGATGTTATATTGGTTTCACTGGTAAAAATAAATAATTGAAATGGGTATATATTTGTTTTTTGTTAAGTTGCCTAATAATTATGCACAGTAATAGTCACCTGCACACACAGATATCCCCCTAAAATAGCTCAAACTAAAAACAAACTAAAAACTACTTCCAAAAATATTCAGCTTTGATATTAATGAGTTTTTTGGGTTCATTGAGAACATGGTTGTTGTTCAATAATAAAATTAATCCTCAAAAATACAACTTGCCTAATAATTCTGCACTCCCTGTATTTCTCCTGCCTGCAGAATTAGCAATATGCAAATTTACCCAAATATGCAAATTAGCAATACTTGCTGTTCGGGTAGTGCATACAGTGGTGGCTAGATCCTTGCAACTAACAGGTGGCGCTGTACATGTTCCACAGCCAAATCCACCTAGCTGACTGCAAGCATTAGCAAGACAGGAGAACACACTAACACTAAACCCCAAACAACCACATTACACACACACCCTACACCCACAATGGACATTGGCTGACTTAAACATAGGAATAGCCCAGGGTCCTACATAAAATGTCCTTATAAAACCCCAGCTGATGGTGACTACCATCACAACAGATAACTGTATTTACATATCATCTACTATTTCCTAATATAAATGTTATTTATATATTTTGCAGTACACTGATAGTAGAGAGTATTTTCTTACCATTTGTTTCACAGATCAAGTGAGAGTGATCAATTAAGGGAAAAAATTAGTATCAGTAAACAAAATCTCTATATATAGTATACTATATAACTATATACTATACCTTTACTATATAACTACCATATTTTTTTGCTCCATAAGACACACTTTTTTCCTCCTCAAAAGTAAGAGGAAATCTCTGTACGTCTTATGGAGTGAATGTGTGGTCCCTGGAGCCGAATCGCCAAGCCAGAGTGCAGGGGCGAAAAGCAGATCCCGGAGACCGTGCGGCATGGAGGAGGGAAGGCTGCAGAGAAGAGGCTGCTGGGGTTCCTGCTGATTCCCCCGCTTGTCGCCTAGCAACTAGTCCTTCAAGCACTGTCCCTCAGACCATACTCAGACCATAAATAATACATATACCGGTATTGAGATTTTACTCTCCACCCGTCACTGGAAGAACAAGTAGGTAGACCTTTATGTGTGTCTGTAAGTTATAGCTAACAGGTACATTCTCAATTGTTTCTTGTTTCTTGTTTTAATGTCATTTAAAAGAAAAATAACATATTTGATAACAAACAAAAAAATTGACTTTGTACATCATATGTGTAAAGTAATAACTGACTCCCGTTATCAATTATTAATTTATACATATGATGCACAAAGCCCATTTATTTGTTTGTTTCTGTCTCTTAGTATTAGGATAGTTGGCCATATGTTGTAAATTCTGTTTCTCTACTATGGATGCGATTCTATTTGCTTTGTGCCACCAGAGTGTGTTTTCTGATTGAATTAAGACCATGCTCAGAGATAACACAAATGGTCAGCGCTCAGTGGTAAACATTGGAGATACATTACTGACAGTTCCTTCATCACTGTATTTTCTTGCAGAAAACCTCCTCCATTCTACATACAAGGACAATAAAGCAGAAAAGACTAGCATGTAAGATTCCTTATAACCCCTTAAGGACCAAACTTCTGGAACAAAAGGGAGGCATGACATGTCACACATGTCATGTGTCCTTTAGGGGTTAAACTAGAGGTAGTAAACTATGCTAAGGAGCATGGAAACAGAGCAACAGAGAGACATTTTGGGCCACCTCCAACTGAAAAAATGGTAAGAGAGTGGAGGAAACAGGAGGATCAGCTGCAAAGAGCAGATAAAAGTAAGCACACCTTTGGTGGAAATGCTGCAAAGTGGCCACAGTTAGACGTGGCCATGAAAGAATGGATTGCCATTCATGTTAATTTTCAAAAGGAAAACATTTCCAGATTAAGTGATTCCAAGTGGAGTTGTTGTACATATTCATGAGAAAGGATGGATGGATGAAAATGGAAGGAGAGTATGGGTTGAAAAAGTGTGGTCCAAACGTCCTGGAGGGCTTCTGAAAAAACCTGCCTTATTAGTACTTGGCCAGTTTAGAGCACATATTAGCGAAACAACAAAAAAGTGCTTTAAAGTAATTCCTGGAGGTCTTACCAACCAGTTGCAACCTCTCGACTTTCCATCAACAAACCATTTAAGGTCTTTATGCGAGAAGAGTGGAACAAATGGATGGCTGCTGGTAATCATGATCTGAAACCTACTGGACGAATGAAGAGGCCCACTATCACTCAAGTTTGTGAATGGGTGAAAACATCATGGCACTCGGTGAAGGGGGAAATCATTGGACAGTCATTCAAAAAATTTAGCATTAGCAATGCTTTGGATTGAAATGAAGATGGCATCTTATATGGAGATAGCGAAGATAGTGATGTCAGTGATTGTCAGCAACTGAGCTTCATAAATTCTGACTCTAGCAATGATGAGTTCTTGGGGTTCACAGAAAACTAGAACAGTACTTGAACCTTAAAGTCTCTCTTCATTTGTTGATGACAGTGATGATGGTTCTTAATGCCACTGTTGACTGCTGTTCACTTTACATGGTTGAAATAGCATTCTGATATACCGGTAGTTTATTAAATAGTTAAGTACACCATTTGATTCCGAATATTTTTTTCTTGTTTTCCGCCTCTAAAAACTAGGTGAGTATTATGGTCAGGTGCGTCTTATGGAGTGACAAATGCGGTATACTATATTATGTAATGTAATATAGATTTTTTTGTTACTGCGCCTCCTTTTTTCCCATGAACACTCACTTCTCAATTGGTCTGTGAATAAAATCGACATTTAGTGGTTGTCCCCTGACTATTACTCATCTTTTTTGTTCCCCCGAACACCTCTTTTTTGGCATGCAGAGTCATTGCTTAAGTCTTTTGGTTCATCATTCGGCTATATTTCGGCTCGGAGTTTGGAAATTCCAATAAACTCCCAATCGGAGTGAAGAAAGTATCAAGAAAATCAGAGATATGTTTCCCAATGGTATAATATGTTTAAAGGTACTGCTTTATTGTATTCAGTAATGACACAATGAAAGATAAATTGTTATCTTTCTAAACTAAGCCTTGGAAGCATTTCAGTGAAAACTTAGCTTTACATATTCTTCATACACTTAGAGTGCCTTCACAAAACACCCACATGGAGGCAGATAAGTAGCCAGGCTTTTAGATGTCAATAATCCCATTTCACTGATCAGAAGTGTCTTAGGTCAGAGCTCACACTCAATTAAGCTCCCTTGGATTCCCTTAATTACATTTCCCTTGAAATGTGATACAAGTCTACAATGGATTGAGATAAACAGTTTATTTTGTGGGTATTAGACAGACACTAACTACCTTACAGTTAACAGTTTTTATTGGTATTTTCTGCATGCATGATTCACGGTAGAGTTTAGCTAATGACATAGATATATTTCACAAAAATCTGTATTATACAACATTTTACACATTTTAAGTGAGCAATAATATTATAAAATTATTTTTATTCAGAAGCCAACACATATAGAAATAGAATCCTACATGGTGAATTAGGGAACATTTCCTTTTTTTTTTATTATCTAAAATATGAAAAAGTTTAAAAGTAAATCAAATATAAAACTAAATTAAAAAAAATTAAAATAATAAAAAAAATTAAAAAAAAAAATTAAAGAGGCAGATACTAATTGTCGCTATTGTTTTTAGGGTTTCTGGTTCAACAATGAGTGGATCCATAAAGACAACAGAACACCCTTTTGCCAACCTCTCTAATTAGGCAACCGTTTACTGGCATTGTTTTTACAATCATCATTTGGTACAAAAGAAAAAGGAGCAATTTGCATGTGAAAGGGATTTTCTGTCTGAACTATTTCTATTTCTTTTTATAATGGTAAGTTTAAAAAAAATAGGAAATTCTAAAAAAAAATAAAAAAAAAAAATTATATAAGCTAAGTATTGATTACAGTCCCGTCTCTAAAAATCAGTTAAATACAAACCGATATGAGAGACAGACGCCTTATAATCCAGCCAAAGTTGTGCTCCTTAGATTGTAAGCACTATGTTGCAGATTTGGACCAGTGAATGTTAGTAAGTCTAACTTAGTGTGCCATTTTATTTGCCTGTCGTGTTATTTATTATAGAATATACCGGGCTTGCAAAACACTTGCATACTGTTGAAGAACAAATTTAAAAAAATGAAAATTTTTTAAAAATAACAAATATAGTATTAATTAATATAGTATTTGTGCCATTGGTTCTTAAATTGAGCTATTTTACAATTCTAATTTCTCATTAGGTAGCCAATGTCTTGTCTTTATAAACTTCATACAAAGGATCTGTTCACATACGGAAAGGTTTTACTGTCTATACTACTGCCATTTCTTCTTGAAATTTTTTTTTTTCAAAATATTCTAAATATATATATATAAATATATATGTATATACTGTATTCTTGGAGGTTATTAATTTTGGCCCAGGTACAATAATCAAGGAAGCCCCCCTCAGCCTTGTGCGTGGTGGTTGGGCATGTGTGACTGTGTGTGTAGAGTGTATTTGGCAAATGGCAGAATGGGATTATGTGGGTTTTGTCTGTGTGTGATAAGGTGGCTGAATAAGATTGTTTGGCTGAGTGTGATTATGTGTGTCGTTCGCTGAGTGTGACTGTGTGACGTTTGACTGAGTGTGATATGAAATGGCTGAGTGTGATTATGTGTGTGGTTGGCTGAGTGTGACTGTGTGAGGTTTGACTGAGTGTGATATGAAATGTCTGAGTGTGATTATGTGTGTGGTTGGCTGAGTGTGACTGTGTGACGTTTGACTGAGTGTGATATGAAATGGCTGAGTGTGATTATGTGGGGTTTGTCTGTGTCTGATATGAGATGGCTGAATAAGATTGTTTGGCTTAGTGTCATTATGTATGTGGTTCGCTGAGTGTGACGGTATGATGTTTGACTGAGTGTGATATGACATGGCTGAGTGTGATTATGTGTGTGGTTGGCTGAGTGTGACTGCGTGAGGTTTGACTGAGTGTGATATGAAATGGTTAAGCATGCTTGTGTGTAGGGTTGGCTGAGAGTGATTGTGTGTGTGGCTGGCTGAGTGTGATTGTGTGCGGATGTATGACTGTTTGCTTTTATGCAGGTAATCCAGTGAGTGATGGCAGGATCTGGAGGTGCTGTTGGCAAGATTCCTGGTGATCCAATGGAGAAGCATGTGGTCTGCACCTTCATGGGTGCAGACCACAGTGCTCACACCTTCTGGTCATTCATGAAGTGTTGCCATAGCAACTGAGTGGTAGCACAAGTGCTACATCGCAAACATTAAAAGTTATTTAACATATTGTCAAAATTACAATATATTAAATAAGGATTTTGCAAGAGGCTGGGCAATCGGAAATATTGACCCTTGCAACCTTTGTCTGTTGGAAGGAACTTCTGGGTCTTGAACTCAAAGCAATATGTGATGAACGCATCCAAGGGCAATCCCTAATTAATGCCACTTTGTTAGTCTTCTAGTCCTGTATTCCTCGCCCCTTATCCTTTTGCTCTATATTCCTATTTCTCTTCACCCCCTATCTCGCTCTATATTCCTATTTCTCTTCATCCCCTTGTGTCTCTCACTATCTCCCACTTCCCTTAGTTTCTCTCCTTATCTCTGTAACACCCTTTTTTCTTTCTCCCATTTCGCCCATTTACTCATTATTCTAGTATCATGGTCTGTGTGGATGTATCCAGGTCTTAATACCCCTTAAAGCACTGAATATTAAAAAGCAGGTGACTTATGATTTCAGCAAAGTTATGATGAACTCAAGGCCAAACATGTCCCCTTTACATACAGGCAGACATACTTTGGTTCTATGAATGTTAATTAGCCTAATACAGTCAGCAGTCATATTTGTTATACATTATATATAGTATACCACAGTTGAGGCATTCGAGATCCATAAAACAAAAGAGTAGTTTACACGCACACTCCTAATGCAATGTTTCAGCTCACCATAAGTCTTTCTTATGCCTTTTATGTGCTTTACAATATAGAGTATATAAATGTTAATTATTTCAGTTGAATTGTTTTTCGGTTGGGCTAGCTGTTAAATCAGGTAGAGGAGTTATATAAGTACCAGATTGCAGTGATCCAGGATGGGCACCAAATAATGTGTTTGTTAAAAAAATCATTATTTTATTTTATTTTTTTATCAGTTGAGAAATTTATAAGTTCAGGGTTTAATACCTTCGCAATTTTTCACCTGAACTCTGGGCTAACTTGGGTCATTTGACTCTAGATCGGAGCTAACTCGTTTCAATTTTAATGGGATGACAAACTGGATCATTTTTGATCGAAAATACTCATCTGAACTAAAGCCTCCAGAGTTAGTCGTATGAAGCCCAGACTTGTTTTGACCGACTTTGAAACTCCAAAAAAAACAAAAAAAGAAACAATTTGAGTGATGCAAATAAGATAAAACTAAATAGCTTCATTGCATAGAATACTTAATACTTGTTTATTTTTTTATTTCTTATCCCCTTAAAAACTGATAAGTATATTGTATGTGTTATAAATTCCAGTGTAAATATAAAATATTGAAATAAAATGCACCTAACCTCCTTTATAAGTATTCTGTTTAAAATGAAAACCTACTTAAAGAATACATATTGTACAGTCTAAAACAATGCAACATTTTACTAGAATAGTGTTTTTCATAAATATTTATCAGTTTTTGTTTCTTGAATCTATCGATTGACGTGTATCCTGTTAATCTTAGTAAATATAGTTCATATATACACTGGGACCAAAAAAGAATAAAAATAGTCATCCAGTGTTTTGTTTTTTTCAGATTGAACGGCAGCAAGGCCCCAGTAACTCCACAGCCTCAAAAACTTTCACACCCACTGCCCCCATTCACAGGGGATTTTACCCTGCACGCTAGGACGATCAGGGGGATTAAAGTGTAATTAAACCAGATAAATTATCTGCCTTCAACATTATTTCAAAGTGTCCATTCTCGTGAAGAAAAGTCTCTGATGCTTCATTTAGTTATTTTTTAGGATTTCGAACACTCTACACAAAAGACTTTGGTGGGAGACCATAGAATGCATTTTTTCTCTAATCAAATTAAACAGCTCTTTGCAAAAGGGGTGGTATTTAGGGTGATCTTTGAAAAGAAACAAATAGGTTTAGAGAACAGCATTAGGCAAATCACCGAGCCCGCAGGAAGTATTTGTTTCTGATACTCACAATATGACCTTCTAAACGTGGACATTAGGGTTTTAAAGCATTGGGTCAAAGGAAGGGAAATTAAGCTCCAAATAATAAGATAGCTAAACCTTTATAGTGTAGTGTTTCCTACTTGCATTGACTTTCAACGGGGCGGTCACAGCTTTCAACAAACCCAGCTATAATGTGCAAAATGTCGAATTCAAGGGAAGCCATCTTGTTAATATAGGCAAACACTAATCTGATAAAACTTTATTTATATACGAACATTGTACGAACATTGTTTCTTATTTTTGCTTGATGTTCCTGATACATATTTTAGAATAATAACAATGTTCCTACGTGTTCTTAATTAAGATGGAGGTGAGACTAACACTGAGAAGTTTTTGAGACAGAAAATAGAGGGGGGCACTAGAAATAAGACGAAACTAGCAATAATATACAATTACAGGACACAAAACAAGGCACCAATGCTTTGCTAAACAAAAATACAATTCTATATTTTTATTTGGCTTGTACTTCTTTAAATGCTTATTTAAGTAGATGTTCAGGAGGGAAGGCCAGTTTTAAACATAGGAATAGTCAGAATAGTCTAAATGTTTAACTACTTTATTTTTAAATGTTGTTTAAAAATAGTCTGAAGAGGCAAGACAGGCCCATTAGCCCAGCTCATACTGATATAATCTAACAAGTGTTGTTGAAAAATGAGTTCATGCAATTTTAATTAATACTCAATTGACCTTTCAATCACTCTTGATGTTTACTGGCTGTCAAATATTGGTAATTTATCAAAAAAATATATCATAATATGAAATTAACTCTTTTTATAACTTTTTTTTTATTAACCTATACCCTATAACCTACACCTTTTTAAAGGGGTTATTGCAATGATTCCCCTCTAGTTTTTTTATTTTAAACTGTTTGTCTTCACTTAGCATTTAACCTATTAAATGTGTAGTTCTTTAAAGGGATACTCTAAGAACCAAAGCAAATTTAGCTTAATGAAGCAGTTATGGTGTATGGATCATGCCCCTGGAGTCTCACTGCTCAGTTCTCTTCCCTTTAGGAGTTAAATCCCTTTTAAATGCAACCCTAGTCACACCTCCCACATCTCACACTTCCTACATGAAAAGTGGTTTCATTTTAAAATTGATCTTACATCACATTGTGTTTACTTCTTCACCGTGTTTATCTCCAGCTCTGTTTATTGAACTTTAATCGCACACAGGAGGCTGCTTCAGGCTCTAGCAGTCAAATAATAGAGCAGGAGATAATACATTTTAAATGTAACAAACTATGCAATGTGGGAAGCTAACAAATAGAGCTCATTTTCAGGAAGTGTATAGAAAGGCTGTGCACATCTCAGCCAGGGGAGGTGTGGCTAGAGTGTATAAAACACGGTGATTTATAGTGACTCTGTCAGCACAAATAAACTGTATATAATCTGCTACTACTATGAGATCTAATAAAATACTTATGGAACTTTTGGAGCTATATTTCCTTATGTGCAGCAGTCAGGGTGACAAAACCTGACGATGGGCAGAGCTTAAGCAAGATTCTGTTTCCACTGCTGATCAAATTTACCCACAATCCATCAGTAGGGAAAACAGCAGACATCGTGGGAAGAGGAAAATTAAATGGCCTGCTTAGATTGGACCTAAGGTGGGACATCAGATTAGGTTTCCTGAGCTGTGTCCAAGCTAGTTCTTTTTGGATAGCTCTCTGGATGTGCCTGTCCCTAACTCTAATCAACTAGCCAGTGTGAGTCAGTTGCAAATATATGATTTAGCAACCAAATTAATGTTAGTAAATAAGTAACCTTTTTGATATTTTTAATAATGAAATATTTCACAGTGAATTCACATCTAGCCAGTTATTTTTAGTGAGCAATTTTTGGTTTATGTCCCTCACCACATTCCATCTTACATGTAATAATCTTGTGTATAACAAATATTGTAATGAGTAAAATATTGGCAAATCTCCCCAAATTATCTGTGAGGCTGCCAAGATTCCAAACAGTAAGTCAGATCAATGGCCACCAACATTGTAACATCTCAGTGACATTTACAGCAATCCTTAGAGCCCTCTCATTGTACCTTGAAGATGGAACTGCACAATGTGTTCTGTTCACAAGGACCCAACATTTGCCCAACTGGATACTCTCTGTTAAACTCTTCAAAGAGACTAGTAGTTATGAATGTCGTGTTGGCTGGTAAGGTTGTATATTTGTAAGTAATTCGCAGACAGTTTCCTATACATGCATAGAAAGTTGGAAAGGTCTCTCTTGAACTTTGAAAACCTAGTTAGGTCTGACTTCCTGTCACAATTCTGAATTTGGGTACTGCTTGTCTTATTCTGATATCACATCCACTGAAAATTTTTACATGCAACATAGCTTGAAAAAAGCAATAAATAGGTCAATAAAACCAAGCAGGTTGCTCAGACAACACAAGCAATAGGGAGGTACCCATTCAGGTTATTCTCAATTCTCCTTACCATGTAGAGATCAATGGCTGCAAAAACAAAAAGAGATGTGTCAGACTCCATTCATTCATATTAACCCATTCACTGTCATGAAGTAACTGATCTGCCACAACTACCTGCCTAATATCGTGTAAGTACCCATTGCGCAGCCAAAAGAGCTCTGATGTGTTGAGGCATGGACTCCACAAGACCTCTGAACATGTCCTGTGGTATCTGACACCAATACATTAGCAACAGATCATTTAAGTCCTATAAGATGGGGCCTTCATGGATCCGATTTGTTGAGCATCCAACAGATACTCAATCATATTGAGATCTGGTGAATTTGGAGGTTAAATTTACTTAAGTTTCCTTTAACTCTTTATCATGTTTCTAAAACCATTCCTGAACAATTTTCCAGTGTGGCAGGGTGCATTATCCTGCTGAAAGAGGCCACTACCATCAGGGAACATCATTGCCATGAATGGGTGTACGTGGTCTACAACAATATCTTGTTGTACATGTCAAATGAACATCAATATGAATGCCAAGACTCAAGGTTCCCAAGCAGAATTTTGCTCAGAGCATAACACTGCATCCGCCGGTTTGCCTTTTTCCCATTGTGCATCCTGCAGCTATGTCTTCCTCAGGTAAACAACGTACATGCAACCGGCCATCCACCTAATCTAAAAGAAAACATAATTCATCAGAACTGGCAACTTTCTTCCATTGTTCCATGGTCCAGTTTTGATGCTAACATCGCCACTGAAGGTGATGGACAGGGGTCACTATGGTCACTCTGACCAGTCTGTAGCTACGTAGTCCCATAAGCAGCAAACTGTGATGCCCTGTGAGTTCTGACACATTTCTATCATGGCCAGTATTATATTTTTCAGCAATTTTAGCTACAGTAGCTCTTTTGTGTGATCAGACCAGATGGACTAGCCTTCATACTTCACGTGCATCATGCCCATGACCCTGGTTGTCCTTCCTTGCACAACATTTGGTAGGTAACCACTACACAGCAGGAACACCCACAAGACTTGCTGTTTTTAGAGTTGTTCTGACCCAGTCGTTTAGCTAATCATTATTTGGCCTTTGTCAAAGTCACTCAGATCTTTTCGCTTGTCCATTTTTCGTGCTTCCAACACATGGAATTCAAGAACTGGCTGTTTACTTGCTGCCTAATATATTCCACCTTTTGACAGCTGCGATTGTAACAATATAATCAATGTGATTCACTTTACCTTTCAGTGGTTTTAAAGGTGTGGCTGATCAGGGTACATGTGCATTACAATATATGGGACCCTGCCCTAGTTTCCCTTGATTTGTGTTTTTTTGTTCCCCAACCCACTGTGCATATGGTGTCTATACAGATGGAGTAATACTAATATTTTCCTTAAAATACAATGTTTGTGAACTTTTTGAAACTGAGGCATACATCCTTATTTTCCCGTGGCATTTTAAGCTTTCTTTTCTAATCATTGTTTATCATTATTTTTTCATGTTTTGTTTTCTTCATTATTGTGTTTTTAAACATTTTTTCAATGAAACATATGCCACATAAAGAATTAAAGAAAAAAATTAGAGTATCAACAAAAAAAGAAGACATTCATAAACCTATAATCTTATGTATGTACTTCGTATAACCTTAATTATTTAAGTGTCCATAGCAATGTACAATTATGGTATCATTTAGTATTTTTCTTGCATAGTCATAAGGTGTGTTTCTTCGAGGTACATCTATTCTCAAACCTTGTTAATTGCAGGAAATCTGAAGTTTGTGGGAGCAGGCGGTAGCTGTATTCAGGGGTTTTTTTTCCGCAATTGTCACAGCGATGAAGGTTAGGAGCTTATCAGTCTGGAGAGAATGTTTTGACACTAAAAGGAGAGGAATTTGACAGAATGAGTTGCAGAAAGTGATACATCCCCTTGTAACATGTGACATACAGAGTACTGGGAGTGTATAGACATACAGGTTAGAGTGGTACAAGCGTGGGGGAAATTGACAGGGCTTTGAATGCTCGTATCACATTATTTAGGTAGGTGAAGGTAAATATCTTCTTATAGCTGTATGATTTATACTGTGAAGTTGGTTATCATGTGCTTCTTGGCACTGGCTGAATTATGACATATTCAAGAAGATTTGTGATATACTTAATATATGTCTCTCTCTCCCAACCCTTTGCAGAACTCCTATAAGGAGGCAGTCATTGAGATCAGCACTGCCTTACTGCAATTAAGTAGATATATGTATATGTTTAATTCATTTCAAATTGATCCATTATATTTTATCAAACTTCAGACATTTACACACACAACACACAACATATATATATAAATATATAAACATAAACATACATGCACACTCACTACTCACTAAACACCAACTACAAAGTTCACAGAATGTAATGTTTTTTTTTTTTTTACAAAACACCTGACTTGAGCAAAAACAATAGGGGCTTAGTTACAGTATTTGATCATACAAAGCCTGCCACAACTCCATTGTACCTCATTCTTGGCAGGTCCCATCCTAGCAACCTAATGCTTGCTTTTATTAGATTAACCCACTTACTTGGGAAATGGGAAACTCTATTGATCAAGAGATTGGGGACCTTCTTGCCATATTATTTTCTGCCATATATTCTTATGATACATTAGAATTTTTCCTTGAACGTATGAAAAAGGCAAACACGATCTTTAGGAACAGATAAGACTTTGTGTATTACACAGTTTAAAGGAAGATAAAAAATGTTCAATTAAATGTAACCATGTAACTAAATATGATCCTGACCAGATTTGATTTATAGTATTTTTTTCTATCAATTACCTCTGAACTCTGAATTACAAAGCCAAGAACATGCCTGTCCATTGCTCGAGTTGTTTGTTTGGTTATACTTCCATATGGCTAACTTACAGAATTTGGATAGCTTGTCGATGTCACAAATTCGGATGAATTGCAATTCAACTAAAAACAAATGCACAAGGTCTAGTAATTATGACCATAACAGATCAAGGGTATACCAACGTGTATGCAGATCAGGGCCTGGTCTGGGATAGAACAAGGACAATAAATATCTGATTGAAACAGATCAGGGACACAAGCTTGGAAAAGAAACACTTGCAGATCTTTGAATGCTATCTTTTCCCCGAAAAAGTAAGTAGAGGAAAAATACAGTAGCACCCCCATATCAAAGAAATGCAGCTGGCAGAGATTGTCTTGAGATTAAGACAGAACCAATAGAAGCAATCCAATGATTCTACAATAGATTTTGTACACTGGTGCTGTGAGATATCATAACCGCCAGCCCAGAGCAGCCATGGCCTAGCAACTCACTGTGACAACAAACAGGTCAGAATTTTTTTTTATTTTTTTATTAATTCTTTTTGTCTTTTGTGAAAGATTGTTGGGTGTGTAATGGTTTTGAATATAGATGGCTCCATACTTCTTAGTATAGTATCCACAACACTGGATATAGTCACAATCTCGCACTTCATCTCTTGGCCATGACATGATAAGCATGTAGGGACAAATAAACCAATAGACCCCAAGACAATATATATGGAATTTGAGAGAAGGATTCACAGAAGAATTTGAAAAACTGAAGGAAAAAAAGAAAATGTTTTCTGAAGTTAAAATAAACGCCTTTTTCTGCTTGACCTTTCAAAGAACCACTGAAACCACGAGAGAGAAGGAAAATAATAACAAAGAGGGAAGGAACCAAGAGATGAAACTGGCCTCTGACTGCACAGACTAAGATCTGTCAGGTCAACAGACTAGGATGTTGCAGTCAAATTTATGTAATTTGCTAGATTTGCGTGACTGTGCTCAGCTCAACTGGGAGTACTCAGACGTGTATAGGTAGATTTCAACTGTTGTCTCTTTACAGATTTGGTTGACTAGTTAGACAGCCCTGAATATATACAGTATTTGTCATGATAAAGCTTTTATTAAACCAATAACACCCGAAAAAGGAATTTCAAATTGTAAGGCAAAATAGGTGAACTGGGAGAATTCTCCAATCTAAACTATGAATGCAGTTTAAGAATAAAAAAATATTTTAAAACAAGATGCTTTGATATGAGTTTAATGAAAGCAAAACAATTGTATGTAGGTAGTGTTGTTCAAAAACAAAAACATTAAAGGGACACTATAGTGTCAGGAAAACCGCTTGGTTTTCCTGACACTATAGTACCCTGAGGGTGCCCCCACCCTTAGGGTCCCCCTCCCGCGGTGCTGAAGGGGTTAAAACCCCTTCAGCTACTCACCCTTTTCCCCCGCTGGGCTCCCTTACCTCTTCTCCCCCCGCCGACGTCAGTATCCTTGTCTGACGTCACAAGCGCCGAATGCGTATGCGCGGCACTGCCGCGCGCGCATTCAAAGTGTCCGTAGGAAAGTATTTTTCAATGCTTTCCTATGGATGCTCTGCGTGATTGAGGCATAATATGCCTCAATCATTGCCGATGCGCCTCTAGTGGCTGTCCGGAAGACAGCCACTAGAGGCTGGCTTAACCCCTGATGTAAACATAGCAGTTTGTCAGAAACTGCTATGTTTACATGAGGCAGGGTTAACCCTAGAGGGACCTGACACCCAGACCACTTAATTGAGCTGAAGTGGTCTGGGTGACTATAGTGTCCCTTTAAACTTAACATTTTTTATTATTTAATGCACATCATAAATAAATATAAAAATAATTTTGAGATTGGGTCTCGCATCCCTTTCTTAAACATTGTGCAGCACAGAAATCTTATCTTTATATACCAGAGAAAGTGCTAGATGAATGTGTAAAAATATCAAATATCCTGGCCTCGTGAATTTTGCAGGAATTTGCAGTTTTTGGGGGATTCAAAATTCCCAAAACTGGCAGCACAATAAGTAAGATATAGCTAGACAAGACCATATTGCTAAGTTAAACTTACTGTATATGAATTTTCCCACCCTTGAAATTTAATACAGTATATTTCACTTGTATATAATTTTATTTCCTCTACACACAGTCACGAGGAACCCGTGAGATCTGTTCGAGTGGTTTATTTCCATACACTCTAAAATTGAGTCTTGTCGGCTCCAGCATAGTGAATCATTGACAACACATAAAATGTATCAAGCTGAACCTTCCTGGATTTCTTATTATAACTTCATTCATTTTTAAAACATCTTCCACCCATTCTCTTTCGTTCTTTTAAACCCAATATTTCCTTTAATCCATTATATCCCATAGGAATTTAGAACCTTCTAAATATCTCTTTCTGTATTTCACTTCCTCCTGCATTTTGCTTTTTTTCCAATCTGCCCTATATTTCTTTTTCAAATGCCCATTCCATGAACATATATTTAAATTACAATATACACTTCTTTCTTCTTTTCCGTCCCAAAACATGTTCTTTATCTGCCTTTTAATAAAGTATGATGAACAGCACTGTTAACTAAAGATCACTATTCCTGATGTCATGAGGTTGTTTCTCCACCAAACCCAATACTATACTATATCCAGAAAGTCAGCTAATGTAAAAGTCAAATAAAACAACCTTTCTTCACTGTCATCGAGTAGCAACATTTGTAATTGATACCTGTAATTGATGCCTATCAAGCCTTGGTAAAGATCTACAACGTTAGTTCAAAATGTTACCCTTCTATAGTGTGATTCATGAATGAGTTAAGCTTCGATTTAATATTTTTTAATTAGCTTTTCAATAATGTAATATTTTTGAATACACATTGCAAATTATTATTATTTTTAATTAATTCTTTATTTTGGTAGTGCTAAGCATAACAGACAGGTTTTGACATTCCGCATGAGTATGATCAATAATACACAGGTGTAACGACAATGGCAAATGTCAGACTATAGTGCTTTTTTTTTTTTTTATGATAGTAAACATGAGACAAGAAAACATGAATCCTGCTAGGGTAAGTTGCTGGACATTTATCCACTGGGGTAAGATAGATCAAAATAATACCACATCGCTACCATCAGAAGCTGCAGAGTATAGGAAACAATAACAGTTAACAAGGTACATGTCATTTTGAGAAAAGATGTCGTCTGCAACCAGATCAGCCGACTCCCTGAGGTGGCGAAGATACTTCACAGCCAGAGAAGGTTATGCACTGGATCCGGGTGCTCCTCCGGCCCTAAACCTGCATGAGTGCCATCATCATTAAACCACAGACCAGGAAACTATTACAGTCCGGGTCTAACCCCTTTCGTTGGGAGATGGAGGATTGAAATGATAAGTTCTGCTGTTTAAGGGCAATCTTCCACCTGTGTGGGCGATGAGAGGCAGCTAAGCCTCGCATGACTCTTGGCCTAGGTGGGCGAGCATTAGATTTCATAGGCTTTCTTACTTGTATTTTGCCCTGCAGGGGCCCTTCCAGTTTCATGCTGCTCTGTTCTACCATCTTAAGTTTAGAGTGATATGCAGTGTTGCATCGCTCCAGTGTTTGCCAGAAGCGCTGAAACAGCTCTTCGAATCGCAACAGGGAGCTAGCTGTAGAGTCGCGGTGATCCTTCTCAGTGGAACTCACAACATGTTAATTAATGGGAGTGACGTCTGCCATTTTAGATTGTTGCAGTTGGTTAAAGATTAATCCATAGGGGTGGTAGGTATTGTGACAGCTATAGAGTCTATGGACCCAGAGGGGACCGGGATAACCCCCATGGGGGGAGGGATTACTGGGATGATGTTCTTTGGGGTCGAGAGGTGCTCTTCTTGTCCAGAGACCGGCCACTTCCCTTAGCAGTCCACACTTCCAACTCGATAGGCCTCAAACCCAGATGTGGTGAAGACAAGAAAAGCACCCCAAACCGTGGCCAATGGGTTTGTGCTATGCTATACAAGCTTCGATTTGTACTTCAGGATCAATGTCAGCAGTAATATTTTCCGCAAAAACTTGGTTTCAGTTCAAACCCTGGGGAGCTACATGAAAACACGTCTGGCCATGTTGGAAGCCAGGCCCAGCCCCCCCGATTTAATTTTTCTTTTTTATATTTTAATAAACTTTGTGATATATTGATATTTTTTATAGATTTTTTAGTTTTTGATATTTTAAATTAAATCATTTTAAACTTTTAGCCCCCCAAAAAAATATTAAATAATTTGAAAAGCACATCCGAAAATATTAAATAAAGGCTCTAATTTTCTATAATCTGAATTTTAATGAATAACCCTGTGACCTTTTCGCTAATTGCCTTTTTTCGCCTTCTTTTCCATCATTGTTAGTCTATGTATGTTCTTATTTTTCCCTTTCCATATGTTCCTAAGACATATAGTTACAGGCATAGCTTGCAGTACATTAATCATATACAGCAAGGTCTGGCCTATAATATATGACTATAAGCACTGTTTGAAATGTGTGTGAGATTTAACTAATACAAATACTGTGAGGCTCAAAGAGCTTCAACTCTTTTCCCTCCCCTGGAAACAAATCTTAGTCTGTCTTCCGGACAGACCACAGAACAAGCAAATAATGACACTGTCAGTTATGTGAATTTAAAATAAATATCTACGTTCGCTATACATTTCGAGGATAGAATCAGGAGCAAAACATCTTAGTCAAATAAGCATAATGAAAGATTTTTATGTGTAACAGGATGTAGGGTATGGTTACTAAGGCAACGAGCCTCCTCCATCACAATGCATCTTTTAATAAATTGTGTCAATACGAATTTGTATGTCATTGTACTTGTACCAGATACTTTATTTTATAATGGTGATTTCTGAATTCTGCTATTTTTTTTCACCATTTAACTATAGCTTCACCTGTATATACATTTTTCTGTCTTGTCTGCCTTAGTACATAGTACCTAACCAGTTGTTTGTTTTTGAGAGATTATAGTAACGCAGTAGTTTTAGACATACGTATCTCTATTCCTATTGCTACAGCCCTGATGCTCTTCATCAATTACCTCCCTCCCCACCTCGTGTAAAAAAAAAAAAAAAATTAAAAAATAAACTATTTACCTTTTCCCTAGAGGCACGCCTCCAGGATCAAATATCAATCCAATGCTCCATTTATAGAAGCATTGGGGAACGTAGGCACATGAACGCTACTTGTCGCAGTACGGTATCTTTAGAGAATCATTGTATTCAATGATTCTCTATGGCAGACCGTGGTGGCACCGCGGATAAACGCATGACATCATGGTGTGTTATGGTATTGGAGCCGGGAAGTAAGAGGTCTTGAAGCTGCGATTCCAAGTCTTCTAATTAGTGAAATAAAGGATTGTGGAGGGGTAGGAGAAGGGGTGTCAGTACTGCAGGCACTATAACAACTTCAGTAAGATAAAGTTATTAAAGTGTCTATAGTGTTCCTTTAAATAAACCCAATACATAAAGTTTAAAAAAACTATACATGGACAGTAAATACATTTTGGGTGTAATATATACATTATCTACATTCAAACAGAGGAAATCATTCTTCATAGTACACAATCTACGTTCTCAACATTACGTTTCTCCTGAACCAGCTGGTCAGCTTTGTACAATATTATTAAACAGGGAGAATTGTTTTTGAATTAACTATTTTCTGTTTTTTCAAGCTATTTTTATTTAATATATCAACTGAAAGTATAAAACTGTAAGATTTTTCTTTATATATATATATATATGTATATTTCTCAAAAGGTAAGTTTGTCTTTCTTTCCATTAGTTGAAATTATCAGCTGTTACCAGGGTGCAGACCCGCGATGTATATATAGAAAAATCATAAAGGTGCACTCCTGGATTTTAAAATTATAACTTAGTTTAGTGTGCAAAAAAAAAATGTTCAAATGAACGACGCTTCGACCTCGAAAAGGTCTTTCTCAAGATTTCTCAATATCTGATCTTTAGAAAGACCCTTTAGAGGTCGAAACGTTGACCATTTGAACATTTTTTTTTTTGCACAATAAACCAAGTTATAATTTTCAAATCCAGGAGTGCACCTTTATGATTTTTATATATAAAAGTTATTGAGTTATTTCAGATGAATGGTTTCTGCAAATGCAAAGACATCTTGGCTTTTACGTCTTTAGTGCTGTTTCTTCCCTCCTGGGAAAAAAACTGAAAAACCAAACAGGAAACATTGATGTAAATTTGCTGTAAATTTGCTATGAAAACCTGAGCGGGCTTAAATGTGAATGAAAAGCCTAAAAACATGCACCAGAACAGAGAGTAGTCACTTGGCCTGCATTAAAGCGGAAGTCTAAGCTCGGCTTAGTGTAATGACGGCGCCCTTTGCCTGTCTGCACCATCACCACTACACTGGGCAATATTTGTTATGGTGCTTAGAGTAGCCCAAGCACATCCTCCTTAGATGCAGGAAAGTTGCTAAGTGACAAAAACCATGGGTTTCAGTCCTAGGATACATTTTATGCTTTCTGCCAGACCTCAAACCCTAACATGTTTTGTCAATCACAATATCACACTAAAGGGAGTTATTTACACTTTTATCTCTAATTTTCAGCAAAAGTTTGGCGCAATTTATTAAATCTCTTGTAATTTTTAATCTACATATTGTTTCTTTTTTTAAAACCTAACCGTAATGTTTGGATATCAGCATTCATTTATGAATTTATGAATTTTTCGACCACACTTTTCAAGACAGAATAGTGTTCTATTTCACTGTTATTCTTCCCCCCACTGTAAATTTAGCGGGCCTATGAAATGTAAACTGCTGCAAAAACTGGTGGAATTTAATAAAAATTTTAATAAAAAAGAAAATTGCCTTTCCTAGATCACTTTTAAAACACTTTAATGCATTTTTTTTTTAAAATGGTTAATCTGCATTGATTTGTCTGAAAAAACCTATGGGGGTTCGTCCATGCGGTGTTTTGGTCCAGACGAATATCGTCCATGCAATAATTTCTAGAAGAAAGTCTTCGTACCAACCAAGATTGCTCAAAACCTGGCCAATCAGCAAAATATAAATATGATGTATATATATGGAGTACACTGATATGAGTATTTTTCCGCCATTGGTTCATAGATCAAAGGAGAAGAGGTCAATAGAGGCAAAAAAGAGGAGCAGTGAAAAAAAATCTAAATATTTTTTTAATATATGTATTAAAATATATAATATATGAATATATCAATATAGATAATTTTTCTATGGTAACGAACCCTGAAGTGGTAGCTATGGGTTCGTATGATTTGAGCCAAACGGCCGAGAGCCAGAGTGATTATAGCTCGCCGTTCAGTTCTTCTGGTCGGTAGTTAAAGTCCAAAGAAACGAAATTCCTTTAGTACAGCTTTCCCCAAGTAGTAATCAGGTACCCAAACACCAGCCGAAACATGATGAAGGGTGTAACAAGGCTCATGTTTATTGAGACCACACAGGCTTTTATGGAGGTCCCATTGCAGGAGGACCTCCCACAGTACACAAACCAAATAGCCAATCATAAGGTACAGTTACACTTAAACGCTCCCTGTCTCCGCCTGTGAGATAATGAGATAAGTTAAGGAATAACCCAATTATCTCCAGGCGACGTGCACATATTTTCCCCAACACTCCTTTATGCTTAAGGTATCCCCACAAATGACACATCCCCTGATAACCCCGATCTGGGGGAACAACATAATCAAATTTCACCCCGATCGGTTCAGGAGTTTTTAAAAAGTGTGGAAGTTACCGACACGAAGCTCTTGCCCAAAATAGTTTCACGAATTCAGTGTGTGCGGTCGCTCAATTCTGAAAATGTCAAATAACTCCATAATCCACAAACGGAGCCTCCTGGCTCATAGGAGCGATTGTTCCCCTCATATGAATGCATCAAAGTACTGAAAAGCGCTCTCCTAGCTGTTCGGGAAATAAAGTTCCATCGCTCATATGTTTGAGACCGATTTTAGTTCCAGACACTCGACAACCAAGTCCTGCTGCGTTTGTCCCGAACAGACAAGATGGCCGCCGTTTTCTCCGCCACGTGGCATTCGTGTATACGAATGGCGGCCACCCTGAGAGAGCGCTTAATTGACGGGCTCCTTTGAAGTCAATGAGCCAGGAGGGTGGTTAGTGTTCAGTAGTTGCAATCTACCGAACCAATGTGGCATAAAATAAACGAATAAACCAAATAGACGAATGCTCAGAGAAAACCCCGAAATCCCGGTGGGTTTTCTCACATCTATCATTCCACTTTTTTCCCCTATAATGGTTACTTCTCTTGATCCCTGAATAAAATAATTTAGTTGCTGCCCTCTAGCCATCAATCATTCTTTTTCCCATCAATCATTTATTTTTCTTGGATGGATGGAATTCTAAATCACAAAACAAATAAAACAGTTTCTTCCGTTTAATTTATTTAGCGATTCGTCCATTTAGTTTTCTGAAATTTGAGATTTCGAACAAACCCCCAATCACTCAAAATTCAGACAAATTAGAATTTGTTTGGAACCGAATGCACAAATTGAATGCATCCCATCAAAATAAGGACAGAATTTACCTATCACTTTTCAGAACTCTTTGATAAATATCTTACTAAGTCTTGGAATGAATTCAGAGTATTATATAAACCTATATTTGTAAGCCCCACCACATACTGTATTAAACCTATACCATGCTCTATTAACCCTCAACCCTTAGCATGAACCCCAAACCTGCACCAACTGCATTAACAGTCTAAATCCATTGCAATACCCACACTGTGCTGTATAATCAACTGCAAATATGGCGCATTAAGTTGGCATTGTCTCATATTATGTAAGTGGAGGTGTTATTTCTTTCTCAATATTAAAGAAGACTTGGGAATAAGAAGGGAAGAGTGCCATGTCTGACCACTCGGGGCTCCCCTAGCATTGCAATGGTCATGCACTAAGGGTAGATGATGTAATGGGCATGTGGGCATGTGGGCATGTGGGCATGGGAGTAGAATGAGAGGCAAGAACTTTTTATGCAATATTAAGAGACCATTTAAATACCTTTATTGAAATTGCAAATCTAATTCTGAAGTGTCCCTCTAACAGTGCATTGTTACCAGAAAAGGAATCACCATTGATTTCAGTGGGAGCTCTGCTCAGAGTAAGAAGAAAAGTCATTGCACATGAGTAGGCGTTGGATTAAATACTCAGGTGGGCTGCCAAGAAACCCCCTGAATTTATTCCTCAGTTTCCTACAGCAGAGCTGTTGGGGGGAGGAATGTTGTAATCTTTTGACTGTAGAAAACGACCAGCTGGACTACCAGTCCCAGAGGCCTAAATCGCAACAGTTTGCAAAGTAGTATTTTTGAAACCAAAGGGGAAAAGCTGCTAGTTAGGAGGGAGGGGTAAAGTAAGACAAGCTAGTTTTCAGCTTGTATATATCAGTTTGGCTTGCAAATACACAGAGTTAGCACAACATTAATGGTAATAATGCCCCCCCCTCCACCATACCATACTGACATCCCACCACTGATACAAGGTTTATCACAAACACATCCCCTGTTCACATATTGAATTCTCGGGGACAGAATTTTGGAAGTACAAGGTTTTTATCTGGTGCCCCTGAGAAGAAGGATACCGTGGACATAGCCGTGGTCAGCAGGATAAAGGTCCCAGGTTGAGACTGTCCCACCAGATCCAAGACACCTGGGAGATATGGCTGTTTTATATCTATAAGATTCAGCAATTGGGCCTTCATAGTCGACAGCCACAGGCCCATTTGGGTCTTAACCCAGCACACAAACACTCTATTAGACTAATTTTTGGAGCAGGACCTTCATCACCTCTAAAAGCATAGCTGACTTAGAGAATGTTTCCATTTCAGCTACTTTGTCCTTAAATTAGAATTTCACTTAAATTCACTTTGGATACTCACTATAATGAAAAGCCCTATGTTTGTATATCTTGATTAATAAAAATGTTGTATTTATCCAGGCTGCAGAAAATGTTGCCACTTTATAAATAATAATAACATTAATATGACATTTTAATAAAACCATGTGCTTATTAGATTCTGATATCTAGAACCTCGTGCTAACAGGTAGGTTGAAAATGCAGGGCAACGCATTTCACGGAGCAACATTTACATGTAGATGAAGACGCGTGCCTTCTCCGAGGGACGACGCATGAGATTTTCTTAGGAGCCTGTTCACTGAAAAAAACTGAATTTTAGTGAATTGAAAATTACACTGTAAAATGTGTGTTAAAAACGACACCCGTCTACTAATATTGAGTTGGAGAAGTCAGTGCTCTGTTTACTAAAATTCAGCATTTAGTGAGAATACTATAGACCTCCAACATTTAGACGAAACTTATACAGTTGATATAAAAATCTTATGCAAACCTGAAAAGATTACTTGATGTAGTTTTGGGCTTAATTTTACAAGTTAGCTTCCAACTTACACCCCTTAGACATTAATGAGTCTAATATCTCTGCACCCGGTGTAAACACCATAGACTGTATATAATCATGCCTTTGATTGAGTATTAGATTACATTGGTTTGACTTTGTTTTTATTTGACTTGATGAGGAAGTGCCTGGATTAGCAGTCATCACCAACATATTGTATACTGAAAAACATTTATAGACCTTGTTTAAACAAAAACACAGGTTACTGGGAGCTCTTAAATGTCCTTCACCAGAGACCTTTCACCCTAGAGAGGGAACACACATTTTAAAACACAACAGCTGACGATTCATAAAATTATATCATCAATACTGCAACCAGTAACAAATCGAACACAAAGAGACCGTACACAAACAAGTACTTTACTGCAAATTTATTTGATTCACCAGATACATGAATTATAAATAATAGTAAATAATCTACAGTATTATAAGTAAAAATGTACATGGTAAAATAAGACAGCAATGTAATGCTATAACACTGCAATAAACATATTATTAAATAAAACTATTTTTTTATTATTATTTTGCTTAATACAATTCTGTACAAATTCTGAATCTGTACTCTGGTATTTAAATTTTCATTCCCTGTGTAAAAAAAGAAATAAATAAAACACCACCCTGTCTCAATTATACGTTACTGTTGAATAATATTAAAGCATGTGAAATGCAAAGAGAGTTTCTAAAATAAATGATTTAGTTACCAACAGGACCTATGCGTTAAATGTAAATTCACTCACACCAGAGCTAATGGAATATAAATGATATAAGATAAAGATAGGCTACAAAATAATTATTTTAAATCAGCAATTCGTTTTCCTACTCTACACTCAATGGTATGATTAACTTATTGAGGATTAAGGCTAGAGAGCCATGATTGAACGGCTTTCCACTTTATCACAACTAGTTTTATGGGGTGGGGGAATTTTTATTTTTTATTTTTTTTATATATATATATTTAGATGTTTTTTGCTTTTTTTTACCATGACAATAATTATTCGAGCTACTATATCAGGAGTACGAATCTTAAACTCCCACATCAACAGCTCACTTGGCTTTTCAATGAAGTGTGAGCTATCAGGAATTTAAATTGATTTCAAAATTAATTTAAAATTCTAGGCCTGAAATAAACAAATTCTAAGCATGGTGACTTGGACATATTTTCTTAATCGGCTATTGCGACACAACATTTCGGACAACTTACACGTTCGTGAATAACCCTGTAAGTTAATCTAGCTACTAGACAAGTCAACTACAGACCATAGAATATTGGTTGGTTATTTTGATGTTATTGAAGATGGGCAAATTGGCACTCACGTTATATAGAGTATTACTTATTCCTTATCTCAAAACAAATGTACAATTACATCATATAAATAGGTATCTCTGGTATATTGTATACTTGTCAACAGTGGCTATGCCAGGAAAGTATGACTTTACTACTTGAGGTAGGCTGTGGGGATTGTTGACAAGGTAAAACGGTTGATAATTAATGAACCAACAGTTAGACTCTATGGTCTTCCCTGCTTCACTCCCTGCACAATAGCAGGGAAAACCATAGAGACTAACTATTGATTTTCTAACACTGTACAATCCAAGGTGTATGTATATGGCGGAAGGATCCTGTCATATTCTAAAGGTAGCGAAGAGTTTTTCTCATGTTTTAAATATAATTCCTATTTTAAAAAAATCTGTTTCCTGAAAGGATTATTATATTAAAACATATTTTTGAGGCAAAAGTTGTCATTTAAGCAATTTACATCAACTGATAGCACACAGCCTAAAAGGTGGAACCTTCATTCTAGCACATCTCTGAGCATTTCCCCAGCATTAGTTCCCCAGACAAAACGCCTAGGATGAGAGGAGAGGGACCATGAATTGAGACTGTGTTGTCCCAATTTCAAAAACTAAGCTCATCAATAATCTTTCTATCTGCAATTATTGTTTTCTACCTATTACCCTTAATGGTGGCCAGCAATGCAAGTTGTAGGACAGCAGACTTTGGGCTAGATTCTTCAAACATAGATACAATTATCTCTGGAAGCTGAATAACAAGTCTCTCACTAAACTCCACTGAATAGATTAAATTCATCCAGTTGGTACCTCACCTGGCATCATGCACGTTGGTGATAGAGTCAACGCAACATCATGTTTAGTGAGCAGACCCCCTTCTTTGTCTGCGTATGATGTAAGTTAGCTAAACCACCATTATTTCTCTAAATCTATCACAGAATGTTGTTTTCAAATAATTTTTATTGAACAATTTTGCAGAATTTACAAATAATAATGAACAATATATTAGGGAAGGGAAAGGAAGGGTAAAACTGGGAAGTGGGGAAAAAAAGGGAATATCCATCCATTCTAACAGTAAATATGTTAACTTTTACAAGGCACTTAAATTGAGTAACAGTACATTACAGGTTATTACAGGTTATATGTTTTTTGACATCGGTTTCCCATTGATCCCAGTGGTATTTAAATTGTGCAAATATGTGTGTGTTATTTCTATGTGATAGTTCGTATGCTTTGTTTTCTAGTGTCAGTGTCAGTACTTCCTTGATAGAGGGTGTATGTTTAGACTTCACAGAATGTTCTATTGTCCAATATCTTATTTAATTTTTAAACCAATCACTTTGAATGTGGAAGTTATTTTTATTTAAAAAAAAAAAATGTTTGTTTTTTTAAAAACTGCAGACACAATTAAAAAAAAACAGAGAAAAAAAAAAAGATATCTATGGCAGTAAATAAATGCCATTTTGCACCTTTAAGCCCTAATGTGGCGATTTGTATCCTCTTTTATTTTTGTTTCATGCAAATAGCCTCGGCTGCCTAGGGAGAGCATAACCTTTTCATTGAAACTCTCCAACCTGCCTTTGAAGTATCTGACTTTTGAAAGGCTTGTATATGGAGCCGGCTGCATTGTAATCAAGCAGATATTGCATCGAGTCATTGGACCAAATCAGTGTAGTGATCTCAGCCTTATGATCTGTGAGCTGACACCGAGCAAAGCTTCATTCACAAATCCTGCTCAATGCTTGGCCTATCAGCCACCAGGACTCCCCCTCTTACTAGGAACACTGCTTGAATTGAATTGGCTCTGACGCTATACATGAATATTGCATTAGATTTTTTTTTCTTTTCTATTCTTTTTTTTTTTTTTTTTTTTTTGCTACTGTGCACAAAAAACACCAGTCCTCAGCATTTCTTAATAAATAAAATAAATAAATAAATAAATAAAAATCGATAAATAAAGCAAATTTATCAAATTACTCTTTGTGATTGCCTTTTGTTATTATTATTATTATTATTATTATTATTATTATTATTATTATTAGAGCTGCATTGTGTGTTTGCAGAAATATTAGCAAACATGATTTCAGCAATATTTGGCTGTAGAAATAAATAGGTTCTAATACTTAACCCCTTCGGGAGAGGGTCAGGCAAACTCTATGTTGTTGTGTTTATCCAGATTTCTCTGTAGTCGTGAAAGGGTTAATGAATGTTCTAGTAAACAATACAACAAACAAAAAGGTTGCAAAACATTTTATTGTGGATGTTTCTCTTTGTGATATTTATCTCTGCTTAAACCTTGTTTTATCACATTACATAAACACGACTAATTAGTAAAAAATACAAAATATAAAATAAAAACAAGGTGTGTGTTTAACACAATGGATTCCTTGAAATTTTAACTAAATTTACTTTTTATTATCACACATCCCAGTTAATGGGTGTAATAGTAATAATAAAAATAATAATAATAACAATAATAATAATAATAATAATAATAATAATAACAATAATAATAAAAATAATGGTATTGAAAAAGCAGAATGTCTGATAATAAGACAAAATTATTATATGTGTTACTTTGTAATATATATATATATATATCAACACACATTCAACTCTTATATTTTATTTTATTTTTACAATTTAAGAGCTTAGAACAATTTTGATATTTTGATTTTAAGGTATTATTTTATAAAAACGAATCCAATTTTTTTAATGTTTGGATGGGACCTGGGTAAGAGACAGCTCTTAATAAAAATAAAAAGTCAGATTTTGTGATGTGCAAGGTTAACATGAGAAGGTCCTGGAAATGGATTAACCTTTTCTTATTCAACACAAATTACACTTCATGGTAGGAGGGCGGTTTTAAACCCACCAGAGACACAGAGAACAATAGAAACGGAAATTGATCATAACTCAGAACAAAAAATACAAAACCCAGATATGCTAATGATCTAGATTAGTATTCTGTGCATTGATGGGATAAAGCGGTTTGTATGGCACTCAGTATAGAGAGGTAACATTGTCTGGTAAACTCCCAGCTTAGTGTACACTTACTGGGATTTAAAAACTCTGCAGCGATATACAATGTATCTATCTGTATCTGTGTACAGGTAATAAATCTACTGTAACAACCTATCCATCAAATATTAATATATATAAACTTCCTGTTTATTGACTCCTATCACCATCAGAGGGCATATTCACTAAATACCGAATTGGAGCCAGTTAAGACCGAATTGCAAAATGTAGGGGGAAATAAATATGGATGAAATTGATTGATTTTTTTTTTTTAAATCTGATATTTTGGTCTAAATTTTGTAATTCGATGTTTTGGGTTTTTTTTTTTTTTTTACTTTCCTCAAATTCAGTATTTAGTGAAAAACCCCAAATTGTGCAAAACAAACAAAAAATAAATGAGCACTAACCAAACACTTAGTTAACACGAAATTAAGTAAAATACTTCTATCTAATGAGAGCATGTTAGTCACTTATAAAACGGATTAAATCTGTAGATTTCGATGTTTTTAACAGCAAAATATTCGAATTTCACAGAGTTCTCTTTGTGTTGTGGAAAGGAAAGGGTTAATCGTGTTTTCTCTCATTTATACAATATGAATCCGATTTACACCGAACTGTTTTTACTGTGTAATCTTTTATTAGTTGTTTTTGTGTTTCTGTGTTTTTTTTTCTAAATCAGCTTAACAAATAAATTACATTAACCCTTGTGTGCCACTTTTAATGTTTTTCATTTTTTTTTCACTTTTTGTACCTTTCTAGTATTAAGATGGATAGCAAACATAACATATATATATATATATATATATATATATATATATATATATATATATATATATATATATATATTACTAATTTTCTATATCACAGGTAAGTTGTAATATAGCTGTTATATGATGGCGTAACCCAGTGTTATATTAGTGTAGACATTGTAGCTGTGAGTATAGTGTTAAGCTAATTTAGTTAATTGGATGCATTTCTTGATCTTATTAGTCTGTAAATGGAGAGGAGCAAATCCAGAGGAATTCGGGAGGGCAGGGGGTGTGGGGGTAAAGTCTCACATGTGAAAAGTCTTGTGATGGATCTGATTTCAAATTTTTGTTCCGTGTTAATTCTTTAAATGGTCCAAGACTGTATATCACAGTCAAACCGAAACGTGTTGTGTCTGGGGGGATTAACTGTTCCAAGTCAGTTAACCCTTTCATGCAAAGCCGCTGGGATAGTCCAACATCAGACTCCCAGAAGATCCAAATTGGTAAAAAAAAATAAAATAAAAAAATAAGCAGAATGTTCCTTAGTTTGTATGGATTGAGAGATAGATTGAATTTAGATGTGTGTGTGTGGGTGTTTATGTGTTAATTGGTGTGTGTTAATTTTTGTACATGTATCTGTGTATCTGTAAGTGTATGTCAATGTGTGAGTTAATGTCTGTGTGTGTTTGTTTGTGTATTGAGTTTAGGTGTGTGTAGATGTGTGTTTATGTGATTGCTAATCTGTGTGTGTTACCTTTTGTACATGTATCTGTATATGTGTTAATGTTTGTCAATGTGTGTGTTAATGTCTGTTTGAGTGTGTGTGTTTCTGTATTGAGTTTAGATTTGTGTGGGTGGGTGTTTATGTGTTAATTGGTGTGTGTTAATTTTTGTACATGTACCTGTGTATGTGTAAGTTTGTATGCCAATGTGTGTGTTAATGTCTGTTTGAGTGTGTGTGTTTATGTATTGAGTTTAGATTTGTGTGGGTGTGTGTCTATGTGTTAATTGGTGTGTGTTATTTGTTGTACATGTACCTGTGTAAGTGTATGTCAATGTTTGTGTTAATGTCTGTTTGTGTGTCTGTGTATTGAGCTTACTGTTTGATACTTCACCTATTCTCATTTTGCTGTAAACAATGAACTCTGCAGAATTCAGCGTCTGATCAGTTCGGTTGCAGTGTTTGTGTTTCTGGGTTCCCTGTGTGTTTGCGATATCTATTGAGCCCCAGTCAGCCATAGAGCCTGTGTATGGGGTGCAGTAAATCTGCATTCTCTGATCAGCCAGATTTACAGCCTATATTTCTGTACAAATATTATAGGAAACTTAATAATTTCCACCTTAACAAATTGCTCATAATTCAATAATTAAGATTAAAATAAAAAGTGTCTTTTATTTTGGGATTGTGCATATAATATATACATACAATGAAATTGAGTTGGATTTTATAAAACACTAATTATATCCAAAAATGGGGACTGGCAACATATGGGGTGTCAAGTAAATTCTGAACTGTGCACCTTAAATAGCTTATATATATTATATCTAAATGTTTTATCCATATTTTATAACTTTCAATTTTCCAAATATTTACTAGATATTACTCTCTATAATTATCCAACAACACAAGATCCAATAAAAACAGCTAATAAAAGTCCTGTTTATTGGAAGAATAATCGATATATCGCCCTGTAATATCGCTCGATCTTTCTTTATCGCTCTGATAAATACATCCTTCTAGTAGTTAAGAAAATGAACCTACAAAGAGCAGTTTGGAAACTTAAATTAAACAAGCTGGAGTTTTACACATTTTATTTATTGTTTTGGTATTTTGTAATAATATGTACAATTTCAAATTTTACAAATATCTCAAAGACACAAATAACGATTTAACTGCAATCACACATACTGTTCTAAATTACCCTGGGAGACAGAGATAGACAGACAGACAGACAGACAGACAGACAGATATATAGCTAGATAGATAGATAGAGGCAGGAAAGGGATTTGTCTTTTAATAAGTATGTATTTTTGTTTAATCACAAACTGTTAAATTGTTCAAGAAAAATGTTACAAAACCAAATATCCACTTTTATACCATTTTGTTGTAAATGTTTTCAAGTCTCTTAGTAGGATAAAGAAAATACTAATCCGTGTTAATGTGTGGAATTTTGGGGAAATATTTACAGCAGAGAGTTCGGTTGCATATGGAAAGGGTACACCCCACCCACTGCCTCTAGTATACGCTGCAGGCTTGTTCAGACAGGCACTGGGGGACTGCTGACTCAGGGAAAAAGAAGGAGTTTGGGGAAGGAGCCACCCTGCACCCCTAACCTTTCCACTGAAGGTGCTGTGTCCTGCCACTCTGCTGCCTGGGGGGGGATGGGGGGGGGGGGGTATAATTTACATCCATCATAATAAGCAATGACACCAGGCACAGGCTGCACAGACAGACAGCACACAGTGTATCTGCATGCCAATCAACAACAAGCACATTCTGAGGGTCTCCTTAATGGCAAGGAGTTAATTGTCACTACAACCAATTAACAAGGCAGCAATCAAGCTGGGGGTTTAACCCCTGTGTGCCTGAGGAAGTTACAATGCCAAGTGCACAGAGCAGTGATGGCACTAGGGTTAAATAATAACCTCTCCCTGGCACTGGATGGGTTAAAATAACTCCTAAAATGATCATGATAATACATGAATTAATTATTTAATAAATAACATATTTGACAATATTAGCAAATTGAATAATGAAACGTTGGCACCATGGGGTATATCTACTAAAAAGTGATCAGTGGCTTGCGAAATGAAGCCAAAAAATAAATTCTGCTGCAGCTTGACTTAGAATCTGTGAGTAGTTTGTTAATTCTACATTAATTAATGGTATTCATTAATTAGTAAATCGTATATATTCCGTGTATATTTTTGGTTATGCAAAATAAAATAAAAAATATATCATAGAAATTGTTTAATTCAGACATCATTTACCCGGGGTTTTATTCGCACAGACGAAGATACGGGAGCCAAACCGTTGTCTTTTGCATGAATTTAAAGTGCAGACTCAATTAATGAGGAGTAAGTCAGAGACTCTGGTTGTGTATATAAGGCTCTACTCCTGACTTTTGGTCTTGCCCTTAGGGGGTGCCTGGAATGTGAGACATTTAATAAAGTGTAATTATCAGGTATTTCCAATCAGGACTTCAAGAGACTGAAAAATGTTTCTGAAGAGACAAATTAGATCACTTTCTTTTACAAAACAGTTCAAACTGAGGCTGAGACTTTAAAATGATCCACCCTGACCCCAATAATCTACACCAACAACTTTATCTATAAAGATCTTCCCAAAATACATGTCTCTACTTATGAATGCACTCTTAGATTTGCTGGTCAGTATTTGCATATATGAAAGGTTAGATTAACCCTATAGGGTGCCAGCGAAATTAAACCAGTTAATTTTTGAGTGCCAAGCTACTTTTTTTTATTTTTCTCTGCCCTCGAGCCAACAAAGTGTTAAACTCATTCAATCCACCCTTTAATTCTTTCGATTATTTGTTGATATGTTTATCATCCTCTGTGAGTGATTGTAAATAACAGTTTTAGAATGCCACCAATCTTTACAGGTTGATACAGATTCACAGTTGAATGCATTTCATTCCTGGACATTCCAAGGGCTCGGGAGATGAAGAGTTAAGTCATTTAGTGCTGTCAGACAGTGGGGTTTGATGACTTGAGGGCAGCACAGCAAATATATACTGTTAGGTTGTGACCTTCTTGTTTTTAAAATATAGTTAGCAGTGAGAATCCCACCACAGAGATCAAAATGGGCTTCTTGCAGTCACTAGAGAGAGATGTCTTTCCTCCTCCCCCAAACCCAAACCCACAAAGGCATCCTATTACTCCAGCTGTCAGACTAAGGGTAGCCCTAATTACCAGCTCTTACTGTTAAGTCAAATATAACATCCTCATCTTTGCACCCTGCTCTGCTGTGTATGTGAGACCTTGCCAGGACTCCAGTTCTTCCCCACCCCCCAGGGGTCAGAGACACCACCCTGGCCTGCTTTCTATTTAGTGCAGAGATTTTCCATTTCTAATAAAATGCAGCTCAGAAACTGGCACCTGAGGGTCTCATCTATGATTTAACAAGGACACCACAATTCGTATATAGAACTCAATCACACCCATACAATTTATCCTGCTCCTGGTTAAATTAACAATAGAAAGTGGACCAGAAAAATAATCTAAGGAAGAAATGCACAAAAATATATGTTTGAAGCCAACATTTTGGCATGCACATGATGGACAACATCAGCTCGAGAGAACATGATATGGGCCAGGGATATTGGTACACAAGGGCCAGGGATATTGGCACACAAGGTGAAAACTCTTTGTTTGAACTCTTTGACCCCATTAGATAGATGCTAGGATTGGATTATACAGTATTTGCCCATTGTCTGGGGCAGTAAGTAGCACAGTGGCCCAGGTTTATGTCAATGTTTAAGGTGGTCACGTTTAGAAAAACACTTGAATTCAGTTGACGAGCAGTTAATGGTTTGATGCAAATATTAATAGAACGTTGGAGCCTCCTGAGAGCCAGCAGAAAGTCAGATTTCCCTGGCACCTTATTGGCCCTCCAGGGGTTAAAGGATTTGCAAACACTGCATTTTGTTTTGCTTACAATTTAATGCAATGGAATATCTAGGGTTTCGAATAGAAAAGAAATGAAAATAAATATTATAAATAAACAAAGCTGCACTTTGTAGAATCATTGCAGGCTTCCTTGCCTCTGGGGATTGTGTTTAATTATTAGGTTTATTTGAGTTCCATTCTGTTAGTAAATAAGCATATGGCATTAATAAACCTTCCCAGGATGCAATAAAGCAATGTATGCACCTGCTAGACAGCCTGCATTACCTGCATTGGCAGAGGACACAACTCTCATCATTTATCTCAATTCCAAACAAGCAAAGTCTTTATACAGGGAGCATGACTTCTGCAATCATGTAAGGGGTTAATATAAATACAACGTTTCTATGCACAATCTAAATATTACCCAGGCTAGGGTGTGTGCTATTTTAATTTCTGAACCTTTTAGAGTTTTATTGTCATTCCTGGTACTGAATTAGCAAAGGAAAAAATATATATATATCAACAAATTAAAAAAACAAAGTCTCTCCTGGGTCTCCAGGGCAATTGGCCTCCAGTAGTTGGATGATCAGTTTTCATTGTGTATATAAATATGTTTGTATAAATGGTGTGTGCATTGTGTCATATTCCACAATGTTACCTTAGAACATTTAAAGTCAGGTTCCTAAAGAAAACCCTTCCAAACTCTGGTCACATTGTATCCCCTCTCAGAAGGGTAAAGACCCCATAATAAGCCTGCAATAAACTAGTGCCCCTTTAACCCCCTATTGGCCAGAGTCATGTGAGATTTTTTGGGGGGTCATTGGATTATTCCACCATCAGCCACTTAGCTGTTATAACTAACTTTCAGGCTACTGGAAAATCCTGATTACAGTTCATTGTGTGCATGGTAGTCATTGGTGTGATAAATACGATGTAGGACTTCGCATGTTTGGTACAAATCTGACTTCAGTCAGAAGGCCCTGAAAACAAATTGCATCAATTTATATTTAGTAAAAAATCAGCAGCTCTCATTGGGAATGTATAATGGTAGTGTGTATGCCTCCCATTAAATGTACCACATTGCATATTGTATGTGCTCTCCAGGACATGGGACATTTCAATGTATTATTTTTGGTTATTCATAAATACATACATACATACATATTACACACATACATACTAATATATAAGTACTTACATACATATTACACACATACATACTAATATATAAGTACTTACATACATATTACATACATACATACTAATATATAAGTACAAACATACATACTATTATATAAGTACATACATACATAGTACACACACACACACATATATATTACATACATATTACACAAATACATACATACATACATATTACACACATACATACTAATATATAAGTACATACATTCATGTTACATGCATACATACATACAAATATATAAGTACATATATACATATTACATACATACATACATACTAGTATATACTAAGTATATACATACATAGTACACACACATACACACACACACATATATATATATATGTATATATTACATGCATACACGCATACATACTAATATATGTACATACATATATATTACACACACACATGCATACTAATATATAAGTACATACATACATACTTATTACACATCCATACATGCATACTAATATATAAGTACATACATACATATTACATACATACATACACACATGCATAGTAATATATAAGTACATACATATTATACGCACACATTATTAACATTTCCCTAATTTTAGTTGGAAGTTCTCCTTATTAAGGGGTCTACACTTATAGGTTTGGGGGAGTCTCCTACTAAATTACATTACATTAGATTTTGTTAATATCTTCCCCCATCTTTCCCCATCTTCCCCCATCTTCCCCCATCTTCCCCCATCTTCCCCCATCTTCCCATATCTATCCCCATCTTCTCCCATCTGCCCCCATCTTCCCCCATCTTCCCATATCTTTCCCCATCTTCCCCCATCTTTCCCCATCTGCCCCCATCTTCCCCCATCTTCCCCCATCTTCCCATATCTTTCCCCATCTTCCCCTATCTTTCCCCATCTTTCCCCATCTGCCCCCATCTTCCCCCATCTTCCCCCATCTTCCCATATCTATCCCCATCTTCCCCCATCTTTCCCCATCTGCCCCCATATTCCCCCATCTTCCCCCATCTTCCCATATCTTTCCCCATCTTCCCCTATCTTTCCCCATCTTTCCCCATCTTTCCCCATCTTTCCCCATCTTCCCCCATCTTCCCCCATCTTCCCCCATCTTTCCCCATCTTCCCCCATCTTTCCCCATCTTTTCCCATCTTTCCCCATCTTCCCCCATCTTTCCATATCTTCCCCCATCTTCCCCCATCTTTCCCCATCTTCCCCCATCTTCCCCCATCTTTCCCCATCTTTCCCCATCTTCCCCCATCTTTCCCCATCTTTTCCCATCTTTCCCCATCTTCCCCCATCTTTCCATATCTTCCCCCATCTTCCCCCATCTTTCCCCATCTTCCCCCATCTTTCCCCATCTTCCCCCATCTTCCCCCATCTTTCCCCATCTTCCCCCATCTTTCCCCATCTTTTCCCATCTTTCCCCATCTTCCCCCATCTTTCCATATCTTCCCCCATCTTCCCCCATCTTTCCCCATCTTCCCCCATCTTTCCCCATCTTTCCCCATCTTTCCCCATCTTCCCCCATCTTTCCATATCTTCCCCCATCTTCCCCCATCTTTCCCCATCTTCCCCCATCTTTCCCCATCTTTCCCCATCTTCCCCCATCTTTCCATATCTTTCCCCATCTTTCCCCTACTTTCCCCATCTTTCCCCATCTTTATTGTGTATGGAGCCATTTTCTTGACTCTGCCTTGGAGTTTTAGAAGATTAGAAAAAAACAACAACATAAACCAAAGAAACCCCATAGGGCCAGAATTACCTGAAGATATCTTGGAGAATCTCTGGTTCTTTTTCCTGTCACTGTGTTGGGTTAAAATGTGTCAGGTCCCTATAGTATCAAACAGAGTTGGTCTGTTCCTTAAAAATGCATGAGGGAACCTGAATCCAATAAGACGTGTGACTGTTATAGACGGTCTTTGGTCATTTCTGAAATGGAAACATATAATACCTGGGTCATTCTGTGTATCTGCTGCAGGAAAAATGATTAAACCAATATATTTGCACCTTCCCCTACTGGACATGAACCTTGTATGGGACTTTAATAAAAGGGCCACTTGGGAGATACCTGATCATATCATAGGATTGGGAGAGGGACACTAGTGGGAAAAGGGGAGAAAATGACTCTAAGGGGTTTATTCGCTAAACAGCTAGCTTTACCGAATGAAGACAGGAGTCAAAAGATTTGGGCCAAAATAGACAAAAATGTAAAGATAGGGTTTGGAAATATCAATGCAGCAATGTTGGCCCAGATCATACAGCTTGGAACTCAATGCACCCCAATTCACTGATTGGGGGGTTACCGTAATTACTGCCAATACTCAGGGGAGGAATTGTTTCACTAATTCGGACACTTTGTAGCAAATTTTGCAAGTCGACCGCAAAATAACTGCTTAGTTACTAGACCTCGACTGGACTAATTCCAATTCAAATCAATGTATATATTATGGCTGTGGAAATCTAACTCTGTAGACACAACACACACAACTGCAGATATTTCCAAAATTGATACAAATTTCAACTAGTTTTAAAATTGCCCAATATTCTGAAAAAAATTCATTACAGTGAAATAAATCATTTCTGAGCGCTAACACATATCTATCCCTGCACTTAATAACCAGATCCATTAACATAATCTGTCACATACACAGAACCGATATTGTCTTTAATAACTGAAAACTAATTCTGTCCTCTACCCCTCCTCTTGACTGTTATATAGCAGTAGTGAGAATCTCATTCCACACTGTATTTTGCTGCCTATTCCAATCACTGGACCAGCACCGCCATTATTATAGGTGACTTACCGTAATTGCTTATAATTATATTTGGTCAATGCCAAGGCTTTAACACTGTTGGACACCATTGAACGGAGATTGGGTGATCATCTAATAAAATACATCGTGGGCCATATTTAAATTCAAACTGGAATGATCCTGGGGAACCCTGAAGTATTAAAAGTGGAATATTCATTTTATAAATTTAAATTTAGATTTCTCCAAATTTAGCCATTCGACATCTTCAGGTATTGGGAGGTGTAACGTGCAGGTTTTTGTTTAACATTGGTCACAGGAGATTGTGGGATACTGAGCGATTCTGGGGCAAAGTTCTAAAAGTACAGCAGTCTCCATGGAAACAATGGAACGTTCCTGCTGATTGTTACACTTTTAGAACGTTGCCCCGGAATTATTAATTGTAAATAATCCTCAGCCTGTCATGATGCAATGGTGCTAAATTTTTTTAAAACAATTAACTTGGACCCTTCAGGGCATGGATTGTAGTAATGAGGGTTGTAGTCCGCCTGGAATGAGGCGAGCCACAGCTTCTCCATTTCTGACAATGTGTTGTTGTTTGTTTTTTTTTTAAACATTTTCTATTCTTAATTGATTCAGTGTTATTACCTAAAACCATGCTGTCTAAGGCCATTCCCTATCAAAGAAATTCTATTTTGGAATAAGTGTTGTCTTTCTTAGAAATCCAGCAGTTCTGGTGCATGGTACAAAGCAACTAAATGCACTGTCCCACCATGCAGAAATTCTAATATTTCCAAAGATCAGGCAGTTTGAAGGGAGAAGAAGAAAGTGCATGTGTATTAATGCAATGTAAGCCTCCCTTATTCTCTGCCCCATTACAATACCCAGTGGCTGTAATGAGTGTATCTCTGAATGCACAATGAGTGCTGGGGCCTGATTGCTGCTGTTATTTGTGAACCTTGCATGGAGTTTGCTGTTTGGCTGTGACTGAGTCATGTGGCTCTCTATAAAACACACTCCTTCTTCCATTCACTGACCTCTTCATGACTTTCACAACCCGAGACCATTCAAGCAAACATCCAAATACCACATTATGTTATTTTTTTTTTTCATTCCCTCTTGTTTTATTCATAATCCCTAAATTATGTGGCCGCTTTGATTGAGGGATTTAACGCTATCGCTGCCAGTTGGACCATACTAATGGCAAAAAGACAAATGTTTTTTTTTTTCACTGGCCCAAAAATATAGAATTTGAGTAGAGAACCATATAGGTTCTATCACCTATCTAGATTCCTACCTGTAAGCGCTTAGTTACATTATTATATTTTTTCCAACACAAACTCACACAAATACATACAAACACATATATAGACATTATCACACAAACACACATACACAAACACACACTAACACACTCACACAGGCACACGAACAGACAATGAAACCAGCACGCACAGACACACTATAACCGGCACACACAGACAAACAAACTCATACACGCACACACACACAGACACACACACACACATACACACATACACACACACACACACACACACACACAAACATGCTCATACTCACAATGACACAAACAAACTCATACATGCTCACAGACACATTTATCCACACACTCACACAAGCACACTCATGCACGCACACACAAACACACACACGCACGCGTGTTGCTAATTACCATGCATATTAGTGTCATTTCTTGATAGATATGTCTCTGAGTGCAGCATGAAAGGTCCAGCAGAAAGACGATAATTTCTAATAAGGAAGGACGAGTTATAAAGCCAGGTTTCAGGGGGGCGTCCGAGGTAATCTCCTTTATGCGATGATCTCATTTAATGTGTTTTATTCATTCTCAACCGGATTATTCTGGGATTGTACTAAGGCAATCAAAATTACCCACTGATAGTGCACTGGCTGTGCATTCTGATGGGAGAACGATACTAAGCACTGCGAGCTAGAGTTGATGTGTCATTTTATATACACGCACGAATACACACACATACAGAACAGACATGTAAAAACACACAAACACACAGACATGTAAATGAACATACAAAAATGCACACACGTAAAAACACTTACATACTTACATACACGTATCCAAACATGTTAATACACACATGCACATATATGGATAACTCCACAAAAATGCCGACATTCACACAGATAAGCACAATAAATGCATACCTGCATACACACAGAATACATGGACACATACACACAGTATACACTAATGAAGCATGCATACTTACACAAAAATCCACTAACACACATATAAATAAACACACAAACACAGAACTATACATATGCTTCCACACACACACACACACACAAACACACACACATACAAACACACACATACGTATACACACACACATACACTAGCTTTTTGAATCTTGAACCCTGCAGCTTTTAAAAAGGAAGGTGTGGGGGGAAGGGGGAGAGATCAGTGATGGTGGAGGAGGGACATGGGGGGTGCCCTACTTGTCAATTTACTACAGAGCCTCATGGTCATGTGACAGAGAGGAGGCCTTTGATTGGCTGGAGGCACGTGTCTAGGATACCGGGCTCCAACGTCACTTGTGAGGCTCTATTAAAAATAAGAACAGAAAATCCAGAGTGAAAGTATTTCAGGTCCAGTGAGTGCTTGAAAAATACCTACACTATACAGCCTTCCTCCTACAGCACTGAGGACAGGACTTATTGGCAGCAAAAGGGACTCCCCAGCCTTGTGAGCAGACACACAGCAGTGACTTCCATTTATTTTTATTTCATCTTTTTTGTTTTTGTTTTTTTGTTTTGCCTTTTTTCGAGGTTGCGCTGAGTGTTTGTATACTTTGTATCTCCCACACTCTCCTGGCAGCTGTGATGCATCCATGCTCTGCTAAACCCCTGTCCTCTTCCTCTGGCTCTTCCTGAAGGATTGGATCTGCCTTACACTGCATGCTGGATGCTGGGGGCAGCATGTCCTGGAGAACAGGATGCACTGGCTCCCACAATTAAAGCTCTGAGGTCTGCAGAGGGCAGAGAAGAAGGAGGGTGAGCTCCATCACTGAGGTCCCAAACACAGAGCTTCCTCCAGGTTGGGGGGTTTGAATGTGCAGCTGACGGGAGCAGGAGGAAGCACAAAGGGTTAAAGGCAGTAGGGGAAATCAGCAACATTGGGATTTACAGCATGGAAGAGAATGACCAAAATCCAAGGGAATTGGATCAACAGCAGGAGTCGGCTGAGGAACCCAATAGGGGGGTCCAGCCCCTGCTCCAGGCTCCTGGGAACCACCAGCCCCATCACAGGGTGACAAACTTCTTCATTGATAACATCTTGCGGCCAGAATTCGGCAGGAGGAAAGAGGGGACCAGTCAGCAAGATGAGGTCTTCCCAGCAAGGGACAGTGGGGGGACCCGCTCTGGGGCAGAGCCTGGACAGCACAGGGCTGTGGCCCTTGAGGGAGAAGGGGTCCCCAAGACCATCACTGCCACTGGAGACAAGAAATGCGAAGGGGGCATGGAGGGGTCTCTGAAATCCAGAGGACTTAACGGAGACCACTCTATGAGCTCTGACTCTGATAGCTCCCAAGCCAGCTCCACCAACCACCAACAACCCATGTTGTGGCCAGCTTGGGTCTACTGCACCAGGTACTCAGACAGACCTTCATCAGGTAAGCCCTCAGCAACACGGAGCCAGTCCTCCTCAGCTTAGGGGTAGTGAGGACCACATGTCCCATCATCCTGTAGATGGACTGGTCAATGGGTTTATAAAGGTGGATAGTGGGACTTTCTATACTTAATAGAATTCTTCAAACCACATACACATGTATTTAAATATATGTGTAATAATTTTATATGTGTGTTTGTGTGTATTATTTTGTATTTTATTTTATTATATTATTAATATTATATATATTATTACTATTTTAAAAAAATTATATTAGATATCTATTTATATATTAAGTAGTCCTGTTAAACTGTTCAAAACAAATCTATCCACAATTATCAGGGAAGGATCCGTTTCCAAATTGGAGATCATACTGTGTGTGCTGCACAATGCCACATTCTGTCTGAGTGGAAAAATAATACGCAAAGTCAACAATTTCGGTTTATTTTCAGCCACACGCTTCAATTTAGTAACACAGACAGCGGCAACACTGTATCCTATTTGCAATTACACGTATCAGAGATTTTGCATTTTAAATGAATCAAATTTGGGGCTCAACAGCTTCGCCCAAGGCAATCGCTGTATACACAGCACAACCAACTAATTTTATTATAAAGAACACTTTATTTACACGATTTTCTGCTAAAAATGCATGAAATAATAAAAAAAAGTATACCTCTTAATATACAAATATATATACATATATATATAAACACACACACAAAATATACACACACAAATTTTTCTTACACAAACTCAAACATTCAAAAACGAGTTGTTGTTTTTTGTTTGTTTTGTTTTTTAAATTTAAAATGAGCCATTGTTACTCAAGTCTGTTAATAATTCATTAAAAATGCCGATGGTAGAGGCCAGTTTGATTTTTTTTTTTTTAAATATACTGTAAGCTATCAATTCCATTTTTAAATTGGTAATATCTTACCAACGAAAGCTATTAATTAATTTTACATTTGACTAGAGATTTATTATATTATTATTAATTTATATATAAAAAAACATCAGTATTTAAAATAAATTTCATCAAACGAGGGCAGTTATTCAATTAATTAATTTCCCTTTAATTGCATTTTTCATTGACTGAGATAATGAAACCGACGTACATTTTAATCTGTAATTTTAATTCAAGGCCATAATAATATTTTAAGAAAATTTACCACGAACAGATACAATTAACGGCAGAGGTAAATCGTTTAGAAATACCATCTTAAACGCAAGTGTAGTCCTAAAATTATTACAATAATTTTTTTTTTGGTCCAAATTTATTTGAAAATCGTTTTAACCGGCTACACACAACCTATATTTAAAGTGAATTATAAATGTTAATTTTTGTAGTATAGTTATCCCCCCATCTCCCTTTAAAATGGAATGATCTAATATTAGAATTATTTATAACTCTCGGGATTTTTCTGTATATATTATGTGTATTTGTGACTTCAAAGACACTTGTGAATTTTTTGCATGATTCTTGCAATATATTATTTGCGAAGTCACCCACATAGTATAATAATTCTATAAAATTAGATCCCTTAAAATAGAATTTTATTGTGTGTATTTTTTTGCAGGGCTTTTTTTTCAGAACCTTTTCTGGATTTTTTAAATTTTATTTTATTATTATCATTACTAATATTATTTATATTGGTTTTATTCTGAGCAGAATGATGCAAGGATCAATTCACAGTCCCACAATATATTTGGAGTGGAGACCACTCTATCATCCCTCCATCATTCCCCCTGTGGAATTTTGAGGGGTGCTGTTGCTATATATTATAGGGGTGTGGGTATCTCAGTGAGGAGGAGAATGGGAGCCCACGTGCCTACGTTTAGATATGAGTGAGGGAAGGTTGATGGTTTCTTGTAGTAAAAACACGTGTGTGGAAGTGCTTAAAAATATTGCACAGAGGGAGCGTGGAGTAAGGGGGGCTCAGAGGCTGGAGATACAGGCCGAGTATGATAATGTGAGATTAGACATGTCTCTATACAAAGGGCTTAACATATACAGAAGATGAAAATCTACGGAGACTGATGTGCAGAGGGAAAATGGAGAGAAGGAGAGATAGGAGGAGAGAGAGATACTGAGAAAGAGAGAGAATGGAGAATGTTCAGTGGAAGTGATACAAATTAACAAATAGAAGAATGTGCAGAATAAAAAAGGGGGGGTTGGAGACAAAAGGGATCAAAGTACAGATTGAGATACATTTCTGGAGAGACAGGGAATGTTCTTGGGGAGAGAGATAAAAGGACAGAAAGATATAAATATGTGGATAAAGAGATATGATGAGATACTGTAGGGAAGAGGTGAGAGAGAGACCTGGAAGAGGAAAGAAAAAAAAATGACAGATGGAGAGAAGGAGAGAGAGGGAGTTAGAGAGAGAGAGAGAGAGAGAGAGAGGGACAGAGGGGGTGATGGGGAGAAGAGATGAAAGGACAGTGGGAAGCTAGGAGAGGAAGGATGGGGGTATTAGAGATGGAGGATTAGAAGAACATGTGGAAGGGGGGAGAATACAATTAGTGGGATAAAGAGAGAGCTAGCTCTGATGAAGGAAAGACTAAGAAACATACAAAGGGTGCTAAAGGTAAAATAAGGACAGAACCAGGAAGGTACTATCAGGACATACAGGAATAGAGAAACAGGACAGGGGGAAATAAGGGAAAACGTGGAGGGAGAATGGGAAAAGGGAAGAATTGTAAGAATCCAGACAGAGGGCTGAATGGGAGATAGAGAATAGTGACTGCTAGAAAAACAAGGAGGTGTAGGGACTGACAAAACAGGATAAGAATATAGAGTTGAGATAACTAGGGCAAAGACAGGATATAAAGGGACAATAAGGGCAGAGAGGAGGAAACAAGGACACATGGATATAGAATAAAGACTGACATATATCAGACAGGCAGCAGGGTCAGGGGAGACAAACACAAACTGGACAGAGAAAGGGGAGACAGAGACACAAATCGGACAGGGAGAGGGGAGACAGAGACAAAGTGGGCAGAGAGAGGGGAGACAGAGACACAAACCGGACAGGGAGAGGGGAGACAGACACACAAACCGGACATAGAGAGGGGAGACAGTGACACAAACCGGACAGAGAGAGGGGAGACAGAGACACAACCCGGACAAAGAGAGGGGAGACAGTGACACAAACCGGACAGGAATAGATAGAGAGGAACTAAAAAGGGAGAGGGGAGACAGAGACAAACTGGACAAAGAAAGAATAGACAGACACAAACTGGACAGGGAAATGGGAGACAGGTACAAACTGGACAGAGAAAGGGGAGACAGAGACACAAACTGGACAGAGACAGGGGAGACATAAACACAAACTGGACAGGGAAAGGGGAGACAGAGACACAAACTGGACAGGGAAAGGATAGACAGAGAAACAAACTAGACAGAGAAAGGATAGAAAGACAAACTGGACCGAGAAAGGGGAGACAGAGACACAAACTGGACAGAGAAAGGATAGACAGACACAAACTGGACAGAGACAGGGGAGACAGAGACACAAACTGGACAGAGAAAGCATAGACAGACACAAACTGGACAGAGAAGGGATAGAGAGACACAAATTGGACAGAGACAGGCTGTAAAAGAAGAATCTGGGGATAAACTGACTAAGGAGAGGGGGCAGTTAGGAGATTATGGCCGGGGACAGATTCAGGAAAATAAGAACAATATACAGATTTAGGTTCTAGGAGGATAGGTCGGTTTATTGGGAAAATCAGGGCAGAACCATATAGCAGGGTAAAGTTTGGGAGAATATTAATGATACAGGAATAATTTGTGGAATAAAATGATAAATTAAAGTGGCAAAAAATCTGATAATAACGATATTAAATAGACTGGGAGAGAATAAAGGGATACATAATAATTATACGATTGGGGGTAAATACAGTAAATTTATTTAGGAAAAAAGAAACACGATAGAGGATAGACTGAGATTGAGAATAAGAACTGGACATAATACTCTTAGACTCTGGGAGAATAATACACTGGGACATAGTGACAGAATAAGGGCAGGGGGCAGAGAGGGAGAATAAGGGCAGGGGACAGACAGGGAGAATAAGGGCAGGGGGCAGAGTGGAAGAATAAGGGCAGGGGGCAGAGAGAGAGAATAAGGACAGGGGGCAGATAGGGAGAATAGGGGCAGAGTGGAAAAATAAGGGGGGCAGAGTGGAAGAATGAGTGCAGGGGGCAGAGTGGAGCAATAAGGGCAGGGGGCAGAGTTGAAGAATAAGGGGGTACGGAGTGGGAGAATAAGGACACGGGGCAGAGAGGGAGAATAAGGCAGGGGGCAGAGAGGGGGAATAAGGGCAGGGGAGCAGATAGGGAGAATAAGGGCAGGGGGCAGAGTGAAAAAATAAGTGCAGGGGCAGAGTGGGTGAATAAGGAGGGGCAGAGAGGGAGAATAAGGAGGGGCAGAGAGGGAGAATAAGGGCAGGGGCAGAGTTAGAGGATGAGAGCAGGAATGTAATCAGGATATGGGGGTTTTTTTTGTCAGAAAATATACAGGCTAACATTGGGAGATAAGGACAGGATCATAGAAGGATAAACTAGGGGAATAAGGATAGTGTTAGTATAAGGGAAACACATTGTGAGAATAGGAACAGCAGGGGGATTGGGGTATTATCAGTGAGGGATAGATTCTGAGTATAAAGACATGGAAATAGATTGGGACCTGTGTCTTAAACATTGATCCAAGGCAATCGATACATGGCAGCTTCCCTGGTCCTCCACACAATACCAGACCTGCTATGTTCCTCTCGAATCAAAGATTAGAGAAACTCCAGACAATAGATGGACCAGGTCCAATCTATATTCCTCACTCACACACTATACGGGTGGGGGGGTCAGGGGGGGGGGGATGCCCCACGTTTGATAGCAACCTGCTGAAAGCCCATTGCCCTTAGTTGCATTTTATATCATGTTTCATTATTAAATAGGCAGCACGGTGGGCAACGTGAAGCCAGTAATTAGCTGGGGGTGAATGACTAATGTATGTGTGCTGTTAATATTTCACGTGAAGTGGGGGTGAAGGAAGAGATGAAGGGGAGGAGGAAACATTGTATAACACGCAGAACCCCCACCCTGCACATCCACACACCACCAGCACCACCTCTGTGCCCTGAGCCCCAAATTCCCAGATTCCCAGCTCTGACTATGCAGTGATCCAGGTTAAATAGATTCATTTCATCAGACATTATTATTATTATTATTATTATTACTACTACTACTACATGCTCATATGGAGGTAATACTATGTTACACTATGGAGGTAGTATTATATTTATACTATGTTACACTATGGAGGTAGTATTATATTTATACTATGTTACACTATGGAGGTAGTATTATATTTATACTATGTTACACTATGGAGGTAGTATTATATTTATACTATGTTACACTATGGAGGTAGTATTATATTTATACTATGTTACACTATGGAGGTAGTATTATATTTATACTATGTTACACTGTGGAGGTAGTATTATATTTATACTATGTTACACTATGGAGGTAGTATTGTATTTATACTATGTTACACTATGGAGGTAGTATTATATTTATACTATGTTACACTATGGAGGTAGTATTATATTTATACTATGTTACACTGTGGAGGTAGTATTATATTTATACTATGTCACACTATGGAGGTAGTATTATATTTATACTATGTTACACTGTGGAGGTAGTATTATATTTATACTATGTTACACTGTGGAGGTAGTATTATATTTATACTATGTTACACTATGGAGGTAGTATATTTATACTATGTTACACTGTGGAGGTAGTATTATATTTATACTATGTTACACTGTGGAGGTAGTATTATATTTATACTATGTTACACTGTGGAGGTAGTATTATATTTATACTATGTTACACTATGGAGGTAGTATTATATTTATACTATGTTACACTATGGATGTAGTATTATATTTATAATATGTTACAATATGGAGGTAGTATTATATTTATACTATGTTACACTATGGAGGTAGTATTATATTTATACTATGTTACACTATGGATGTATTATTATATTTATACTATGTTACACTTTGGAATTAGTATCATATTTATACTATGTTACACTGTGGATGTAGTATTATATTTTTACTATGTTACACTATGGAAGTAGTACTACAGTTATACTATGTTACAATATGGAGGTAGTATTATATTTATACTATGTTACACTATGGAGGTAGTACTACAGTTATACTATGTTACAATATGGAGGTAGTATTATATTTATACTATGTTACACTATGGAGCTAATTCTACAGTTATACTATGTTACAATATGGAGGTAGTATTATATTTATACTATGTTACACTATGGAGGTAGTATTATATTTATACTATGTTACAATATGGAGGTAGTATTATATTTATACTATGTTACACTATGGAGTTAATTCTACATGTATACTATATTACACTATGGAGTTAATTCTACATGTATACTATATTACACTATGGAGGTAGTATTATATTTATACTATGTTACAATATGGAGGTAGTATTATATTTATACTATGTTACACTATGGAGCTAATTCTACTGTTATACTATGTTACTCTATGGAGGTAGTATTATATTTATACTATGTTACACTATGGAGGTAGTATTATATTTATACTATGTTACACTATGGAGTTAGTTCTACATTTATACTATATTACACTATGGAGGTAGTATAATATTTATACTGTGTTACACTATGGAGGTAGTATTATATTTATACTATGTTACAATATGGAGGTAGTATTATATTTATACTATGTTACACTATGGAGCTAATTCTACATTTATACTATGTTACACTATGTCCAGCTACCTTAGCTGTGTGATTGCCAGATAATGGCTGCTTCAGGCCTGTTGCAGCAAGTCAGGCCTTGCTAGAATCCCTGACAGTTAAGGGTTAATGGGTTATGCCTAGATGTTATAAAACATAAAACAACAATGCCTCAAAATTTAGTTTAGCCTATTTTTCAAATCATTTGCAGATAATGTGTCCATTTATAAGCATGTTTCCTTTTCTTAATTTCTGTAATTTTATTTTGTGTGTGTTTGTGTGTCTGTGTGTGTGTGTGTGTGTGTCTGTGTGTCTGTGTGTCTGTGTGTGTGTGTGTGTGTCTGTGTGTGTTTGTGTGTCTGTGTGTGTAGGTGGGTGGAGGTGACCCAAGTTTGACATATAAAGTAAAAAAAAGTACGAATAAGATCTATGAAAAAAAAGTGTTGTTACAATGTCTAGATATAGTTTCTTAAAAGGCCATTAATAAAGTTATTAGTGTAATTAATAGATAATATTCACCTTGATTCTATATATATTTTCTGCGTTATTTTGGGATATCTATAGATCTGCCACAGTGAGTAAACAGTTAAACCCCATCTTCAGTTAAACATACACAGACTTATACACTATAGTGAGGATTCATCGTGTATTCCATGTGAATTTCATGATTCAGGGAACATTCTCTAAATAACCTATACTTAGTTTGGATACTTTGGCCTAACTTTGAAATTCACTTTGAATTCTCAGTGTGTTTAGTG